>NC_054742.1:4325202-4662018 GCF_018143015.1 Lytechinus variegatus | reverse complement strand
TTCGAAACTCCATATTTTATTTTTCGAAATGGACATCTTAAATATAAATACTCTGAATATTCGTTTTGCCTCCATTAATCGTGGACCTGGCAGCCACTGTGCAGCGCCAGATCGACGTATAGTTCTATTCCTGAATCGCTGAACACCAAACAGGGTAGCAGAAACTCCCATATTTTAACGACTTGAACTCCCGACCTCGCGGCTGTGAGACGGACCCTCTACCAACTGAGACAACCTTCCGGTTCCATGTGGTATTGCCGCAGTCATCTCAAGAAATCCGAAACGATTTATGGTACATGGTATTGAAAATAACGTAATCGTTTGTATATCGGTTTCGGATCTGTTTCGCCAGTGTGACAGCGGCAAAGAGAGGTCAGTGAATTAAGAATTAGGAAGCAAAATATGCGCATGCTCAGTCTTTAAGTTCGGATTGAAGCTCAGAGTAGCATAGATCGATTTTATCTGAATCGGGATTATCCCCTTTGCCTAATTTATTTTGGGAAAAGCTCCCTATTTTCAACATAAAATTGCAGCAAAGTATTATTGTACACCTATATTTTAATTCATTATGATTCTAAAGTATAAGAGAACGTATATTTTCCTCTAAAGTATATAAACCGGCACTCTATTCAAAGGTTCACATCCATGGTTATATGACCTTAATCTCATTTTGCATCTATTCATTATCGTTATGAATCTAAATTGATCTGACATACAGAATCAAGGTCAAGCAAAGTGCAGAATATATTGATTTTTGGAAAGAACCTTTACGCTTTTCAGCTAAAACTCTTGTTTTCACAACCCCCAACCAAGCAAGGCTAATATGCTATTGATCTCGAGGTTTATTTTGCCTGACGTTACAATCGGTTTATTAGGAACTCAAAATGACCGCGGGACATTAACAGATATTCCTAGCGATTAATAATAAATTACTTAAACCACTTTGGCACATAACACTGCATGTAAATTCTTCAATTAACACAATTCAAATATTAACGGTAAGTGATATCAATTAAATATCGCTTTACATGTGAAATAACCCCATTCAATCCACGTAAAGAGTCAAAGATAAATAACGCTAAAACGGATTTAAATCGGCATTAAGTAACCGACGCTTAGAAATTTTGACGATATAAATATATTAATATGGTAACTAATTCCCACCTCTCGAGTTCTAGTTCTAAATAATAGCTATTATATTCTTTTACATGATATCAAAACTATATGGTTGGTAATATCAACTGTGCAGTGTGATTGATACATAGAAACCCACAACAATTTAACATTTGAAAAACAAAACAAAACTAAAACAAAATATAGGTGCATGTTAATTGAGCAAAAAGGCCGATGTAATATCTGTCTATCCAAATGAAACCAGAGTGTAACCTTTGGGTTTGCATTTATCAAATTACCGTTTAAAGTGCTAATGGTAGTAGTATAATAGCAGTCATCAGTTAACGACCATTTTACACTTTCCTACGTTAATGGCCACAACCAATAATGATTGTCTTTAATTTAGCCCTATAAGAATTGCATCTTTCTATTGAAGTTATAACGACTCAATTTATCTAATTTGTCAAACGTGCAAAATTTGTATGCACAAGACGAATGTGTGTTTATTCGATAAATGAAATGAGTGGGTTTGTATTCTCATAATAAAAAGAAAGCTAAGTTGCTTTTTATGATCTAATCAGGGAGGTTGAAAGACGACTTGTGGTTTCCATAATGGCTGGTGCGTGAAGCTCAGGTTCTCATGTCTTACTCTGATCTCTAACAACAATCCAACCCTCTTATTAAATTAGAACTGTTGGGTCACGCCGTGTGAAAACGTTTGCTCTTTACAATACAGGGTACAGCAAATCCATTGTAATTGAATTATTTAATATTTCATGACTAGAAATGGCTGCCGTCGTCTCAGAAGACAACGTGGTTTGACAGAGAATGGCGTCGAAGATGACTTGGAGGTCTTTGGTAAGAAGAAGGTTGAAGATACATATGGGACTAAAGCTATAACTGGTTATTTTTGTTGTCAATGATATAGTAATTGCTCGCTTTGAGTTATATTTGCACACACAAAATTACATTAAGACAAATGCATTTTATTTTTAGAAGTAACTTATTATATTATTACAAATATTCTTACACTTTATTGTGTAATGAACAAGTTATTTAGATTAAACAACTTGTCGCATGCAGACATCATATGGATTGTTCAACTATTTCAAATCGTATAAATACCCCTGGTTTCATTATAGTTTTTCTTTTTTATTTACACACCAAAAACTGTGGTGTTAACCGGTGTACATAGAGGACCATACCAGTTATTTTACACCGGTGTTAAATTGGAGGTGTTAGTTTTACACCTATAGGTGTTATTACAACACCTTTTGTTGTTACATTTACACTCTTAAGTCATTGTTTAATCTCTAGGGTGTAATTTTAACACCTCAGGGTGTGGTCCTCTATTAACACCAATTGGCGTCAGTTTTAACACCGCAGTTTCTACAGTGTATAAAGTAACACAATACACAGAAAGTGATAAATAAGTTGGTAAATAGACAGACAGGTGAATAAAAAAGGCCAATAGATAGATAGATAGATAGATAAATAAATAAATAGATAGAAATAATTGATTGAAAGAGAGAAAGAATAAGAGAGCTGAGGGAACTCGGAGAGGGGGACATCTTTTTAATATAACTTTATATATAGATTTGGAATCTATGAAAAGAGAGTAGTGGTCCCAGTAAAATGTCAGGTATATATATATGCCCTTAATTTTACCATACTATTACTGTATAGAGATATGTCGTTTACGATCTCATCTGAACTGTATTCGAATCTTGTCTTCTCGTCGTAAGAAATAGAAGATGACAGCTTGAATAATACACTGGGTTAAACATGTTAAAGGCATTATGTAGTGTTTCCTGCAAGTAACATGTTGATATGGTTTGAAGTACATGAACGCTTTCTTGGTTGTTCTGTCATTTATACTTTGGAAAGATCAATGCTTTAGAATTAAGTATAGTCCTACGTTTGTTTATTGGGCTATAATGTACAGAGATACAATAAAAAAATCAATTATTCTTCAATAAAAGGGGATAAAAAGGGAATATATGCAATTTATTGGTGATACTTCGGTAATAAACAACAAATGAAATGGAAGGAATTGGGAAATATATGACGGAGGAGGAGAATTGGGAGGAGAAAGATGAGGAGGAGGTGGAGGAGAAGAGAGATGATCAAAGGTAAGATGATAACTAGATTCAACTGTCGGGAGAGTATATCACAAGGGAGCCAGAACTGAGAAGTACCACAGACTAAGTCAATGTTTGATGAAAGCTGTTCAAAGTGGTGCCGCATCACACTTTATTGGATGTACATTTTCCTGGTATCGATATATAACTATAAAGAAAATTTGAAGGTTGAACTACAAATGCTCTATGACATGATTATTAATTGTGTTGTTATAATCACGAAAACATGCATTTCTTTGAAAGGTGAACACAAACATAGCTTAAATTGTTGCACTATTGTACCTTAGAAACACATTTGCGTCCTTTTTTTCATTAGGTGACAAAAAAAAACCTACTGAAAATGTCACATAGTGTATTGATAGTAATGTCCGCAATTGCTTGAATGTAATACTACATAATGGAAATCTCTAGAGTCTGGATTCTGACTTTGTGTACACAAGTGGACTATAATCATGTGAACATGTGATTCGCAATGTTGAAATGCTCAAATTTCTCATTTTGTTGTTCCACACTGTGAACACACTGTTATAGAACAAAATGTGGGAGTTCTTTGTAGCACAGAAGAATGCAATGAGCATGTTTGACATTCGTATCTCATATTGCATAGCTATCAAGCTAGACATTCATTTAATTTACATTTGTTCACTCCAAGAAGTACTTTAGCCCATAAAGCAATGAAATATGCAGGGCCTAATATTTGGAATTCACTACCTTTATATATACGAATTTGTAACAATACTTTATCACTCAAGAAGAATATGAAGGATTGATTTTCCTCAAAGTACTGTAGATTATATTTCTTCAAGTACTCTTCATAATTGAGGTGAATGATTGTGTTTCTTCATTTTATTTAAGATGCAAATAATGTCAATATCTTATTTGGTATATGGCCTTTATTAAATTTTTGTTCTGACTTATTTTTTTTTTATTTTCTTTTTAGGGATGCTTTTTTCGAGTCATGTTTTAGTTAAGCGAATTCCTTATCTACGATTTTTATTTATGGGACATATTTTGTATCATTATCATCAATGTAACACTATATTCCTTCTTTTTCATGTATTGTGGAAATGAAAAAAAGAAAACAACAAATATTCATAACTTTCCTTCAAAAGCAATTTTATGTGGCTTAAGCATAGACTTGAAAATGACGCTGATGTTACTGTAACAACAGTCACATCAACAAAACAAACTCGATAAAAGCTATATGAGAATATGATATAATCGGTCATTTTAGAGTCGTTTTCGTTGCCATGACGGTAGTAGTAACGTTTTCTTTACTTTAATAGCGTGTAGCGTGATCTTATGTGAGTATATGTAGAACGAGGTATATGGAATCCAACATTCTTTAAGCGTAATCTAATTAATCTAGTTTCTGACGGAGTTCTCTCATCGACCTACAACCGTTGAGATAAAAACCCTTAAAGGGATGATCAGGGCTGAATATATTTATATCTCAATAAAAAGAGTAAAATTCGCAAAGGAAAATGCTGAGAATGTGATCAAAATCGGATAACAAATAACGAAGTTATTGAATTTCAAAGATTTACATTATTCCGGTGCAGTTCTAGGCACGTCTTCATGAATATTTATTAGGTGGGTTATTGATGCCATACCCACTTGTTCTTTTGGTCTTTTATTATATGAAATTGGGTTTATTAAAAAATTCCTATCAAGAACTAAAACAATTCATTCGGCAACTGATTAACTGCATTAGTTATTTCCTGGTGCAACTTACTTCACAATAATGGAGACACATCACTTACACATTTATGAAAAAATGAAACAATTTTTATTTCAAGTAATAACATAAGAACTGTTTCACCGGAATAATGCAAATGTTTAAAATTCAATAACTTCGTTATTTGTTATCCGATTTTGATGAAGTTTTCAGCACTTTGCTCTGAATTTTACTCTGACTACTTTTTTGTTATAAACAGTTTCCCGGAGCATACCTTTAATATCAACATTAAAGGATCACCGTATCAATGACAATGGAAGCGTTACAAAAAACTTTTGAAAGATCTTGTTGGGTGTTTTATCCGATTAAGTTTATTTTATCCGAGTTATCTGAGCTTTTTTTAGCCAATAGGGAAAGTTGTCAGATATGAAGACATATGTATCACTTTCAGACATAAAAGTTGATAAAAGGCTTTAGAAGAAGACCCTCTAACATTATCTTGACAATAAATTTACATGATAATTGTATTATAATCATTAAATCATAAGGAAAGTACCTGAAAAGGTAATACTAGTGTAAACGCACTATTGTGGAATGCCATGCAAAAATAAAACAACAGCAACACTTGTATACACAAAAAATAGTTATAAGGATTGAAAAAGGAGACTGCAAATAATACTGTAACTTTGCAAAATGGCACAGAATGTTTCCCTTTCTAAACAGATATTATCCATTTGTGAATTCATAATCACTTGCGTATGTGTTAACAATAAGCTTTAATTGTTGTCTTATGACGTTCCGCTTGCTTTCAACCTGAAGGGATTATGTCATGGAAATCGTGATTTACCTGAACGATCTGAGATTTAAGAAAGAAGTACATTCTTCTGATGACCTTGTGCAAAGATAATTCATATTCCATCAATAATAATAATAATGGTTTGAATCTATTGTTGTCTCAAGTGAATATACGAAGACGTCACAGCTTTGTTGTAGAATTAATTCCATCTAGATCAGTATACAGAAAACTGCAGATTTTTCAACAAATGTTTATAGAGGGCAATGTTTAATGTAATTTCATTATTGATATTAAATATCTCCGATTTCAGGGAGTGGGATGAGCAATGATATCTCTCTTATATCAATCATAATGAATTATTGTATTGATCTATATTATGTATGTCAGATCACTCCCAGTGCTCGTACCCTTGTTATTGTTACCAATGAAGATGGTGCAGTATTCTGAGGAATAAACTCCTGTGGAATGTGGCAAAGCTATAGACATTATGGCCTGTAAAACAGTGTTAGTGGCATGGAGGACTTGAACCAAAGTTACGAAAATCACGTCATTTTTTTAATTAACAACGTTAATGGCTATCGAAACATACTGTTGGAGATATAGAAACTGAGTACATGAACGAGGACACATATCATGTATGAACACGGTAAATTGTCGTGTTCCGCCGAAAGGTGAGACTTTGGTTATAATCAATTACAAACCACTCTACTCCTGAATTGTAATTGGTGCTCCAAGCAATTAGCGTCAAATTAATTTCATAGGGAGACTTCACTGCACATTTCTCATTGCTTGTGTATTATTCTTATCCCATTATGACATCATTGTCAGTACATTAAGGGAAGTATTTTTTTCAAATGAAAAAAAATCAGATTATTTTGCGAATCACTTTATCTTTTTTAAAGAAAACCCATTTTAAAATCAAAGAATCGGGAATTTTGGAAGTACTATATAGACATCGTGGTCGAACCCTCGCAAATAGCCGACTAATCGTCTACACAAACCGATTAGGAAAACGAAGTAATGTTTTTGGTTATGCATGTGCTTGCTTATGAATTCAAGAATCGTTACTTCATTCTAATGCCAGCCTGACACTTGCACGATTTTGTGTCACGCATTGGCACGACTCCAGTCGTGCAAGTGCGCAAACTAGTCGTGAACTGTCATGAAGTGTGCGTAAACACGTCGTGACACGTCGTGACTGCGTGCCATGTCGGGACGAGAATTTTGAAATGTTCAAAAGTTTGGTCACGACAAAATTTAGCGACCGGGTCGTGAACTATGCGCAAACTGTTCGTGAACTCGTCGGGATGATGCGGGAGGATGCGTGCCAGTGCGTGCCATGCCACGACTGTCACGAATAGTTCACGAACAGCTCACGTCGTGTTCACGAATAGTTCAGCACGACACCGTCCGAATTGCGCAAACTCGTCGTGCCAATGAGGGAAGTGCGTAAACTATGCGCAAACTATGCGTGAACTCATCGTGCCAGTTCGTGTCAATGTGAACACTGACGGGCACGCATTCGTGAAATATTCGTTGACTCGTCGTGAACTTGTCGTGAACTATGCGTGAAGAAGTCGTAAACATTGCTGGAGCCTCCCAGTTCGTGCCCCCAAAATGGCACGACCTTCCACGACAAAATCGTGGCCAAAAGTCGTGCAAGTGTCAGCCTGGCTTTAAGTCAAGTCTTCTCCAATACCAGCTTGATTTTATTAAAAGGTGTTTTTTAAGGTGTAAAAGCATAAATAATAGGATGTAAATTTAGAGGATTGTCACATTTTAATGTTTTGATCTTGTGATTTAACTGTTTAGGGTTCTAGAAGGTGAGAAGAACTTTATACAGAATAGGTAGGGTTCTGCATACCGTCAAAAATGCCTTATGTGAATTGTATTAAGAACGTTAAAGGGTTCCTTGACGAATAAAAAACGGTTCTAGAAAACTGTTTATTTTCTGTTTATTTGATAAAAAGGTTTCAACCGCGGGACAAGGAAAGGTTCTATTCGGCACTTTATAATCTAATTATGTACTCTTGTTCATTGTTCTCATAAATATATTCATCAAAATACAGTAAGATTTCCATGCAGATTTTTTTTAAGAAAGGGGGAAAGAAGATACACACACTAACCTTTAGCAATAAAATTTGAAGTCTTCAACTCTCCTGTTGATAGTATAATGCTTCCTTTCTGACAGATAACTCCTCTCAAATGATATTGTCGTCTGTCTATGTGGCAGTTGCGTAAACTAATTTGTAGTCTAGTTCGTGAAATTAACCAATTCTGCATAGGCGTGGTTCAATTCTTCGAAGACGGAATCAAAATTTACTCTTTAGTCCCATTTTTTTTGCAGTCGAAGTGATGATAATATACCATATCGTTATCTCTCAGTCTGATTTTCGTCCTACGTGGTAGATGAAATACAATCCCTCGCAACATATGTTATCCTAGGAATGAAACAGCATGAAATGATTATGATCCATTGCTCTGCTCATTGTATTACGTCATGAAGAGATATTCACGGTAAATACGGTTATCAATTCATTAGTTTTGGGGTAAAATTTCATTGGTAACCACGCAAGTTAACTGAAAGGCAGTTTAAACTTGTGTGTGAAGAATTGGAGTTTGATATATGTAGTTGAACATTTTCAATGATATCCGTGTCCATAGATTCAATGTGTATTGTATATTAGCACTCACAAAGTATGCAACTGTAAAACAAAATATTAAGTTGGATTTCAAATAGATCTGTATACGTAAAAATAATCGCCCTTTCTTGTCACTTTTATCAGTTTATTAGACTTTCTATCATTATCTTTAAGTTCTCCTCAAAAGGGCAATGTTAATGGGGAATATAATGTGTAAGCATGAAAAGAATTGGAAAAAATGAAAGAATGGCGAAAGATTTACACCTAAAGCAACAAAATTCCACCACTCTCATGACTCTTAATACGATACACTGACCAACTGACGGACACTGACGGATTTGATCACCAATATATTTGCATCTTTGCAATCCTTACACCATCTGACATGGAAATGTATGGGAAACTCTTTTGAGAAGAGTGTTTTCAGACCCTCTCCCTTATCCCTTGATGTAATTAGCTCTGATCGTTAGTAAGCACAGTCTCGTGGTTTTTACGTCGGAATCCATGGTCTTATTGTATTCAAAGAAAAAAAAATGCAATCTCTAGAATTGTGTAAGATAATACGCCATACCAGTCTAGAGAGGAATTGTGTATCTTCCTGTTCTCTAAACCAATGTATACAGAACGTGGTAAGAAATGTGAGGAAACCATGACAACAAAATGCACGAGATTTAAGTGTTTGTTCCGCTCGTGGATGAAATTAATATTGCGAATTGAAACATGCACAAGTCTTTTACCTACCCATAATGTCAGCTTGAATAATCTTGACTAGAAAAAGAATTAAACTCTCGCTTTTTTTTACTCTGCATACGCTATGATATAGTTTTCTATGTGTAGCATCACGAAAATGATTGTATTATTTATTTTCATCATGAATATCATCTTACTGCAATCACAGAGACTATACAAAAGGGCCGCATGACAGACAAAACTGAAAACGTTCCAACTGCAAATTGACATCAGACTAACCACACGCCAAATCAACACCAGACGTATACGAAATTGAAATCAGATGAAAGGACTAGAATCAACAAATCGAAATCAGTTGACAGTATTGAGGCACCAGAGGAGCATTCAATGGAAGGGCTTGTCGGACGTTTTATAATAATAATAATAATAATAATAATGTACATTTATATAGCGCTTATTACTATAGTTTCTAAGCGCTTAACATTTATATCTTAAAGCAATACAAGTATAAGGATTATAAATGAATTATATCACATTACGTTGCATAATATTACATTAAATTACATTACGTTAAATTACATTGCAAGAAATTATAATAAACAAAGAAAACAGATGGGTGACATGGAATTAGTGAATCGAACTACAGTCCATTGAATAGATATGTTTTGAGTCTGATCTTGAAGGTGTCTACAGAAGGAGAATCACGGATTATCACTGGGAGATCGTTCCAAAGCTTGGGGGCACACACACAGAAAGCACGGTCACCGTAGCGTGTCTTAGTGCGTGGACCTGGTGCTAGCTGCAGGTGAATTGATGTTGATGAACGGAGCCGGATGGAAGTGGTCTGAGTCTTGGGCTGGATGAGTTCTTTGATGTATGATGGTGCGAGTCCATTGAAAGCCTTGTATGTTAGAAGAAGTAACCATAGTAACAGTGCCTCTCGGCCAATAATATCCCATGAAAATTGTTAGATCTGACAACTTGTCGGACAAAATGATTATGAAACGCTTCCCAGGTCGAAATCATACAAACATCAGACTGACGTCAGACTTAGAGCGAACCGAATGAAATCCAATGTCGACATCTAATATCACATGCAGTGAAACAAAAGAGATCCTACATCTACAGCAGATCGACATCTGACTGACCTAACCGCGGTTAAACTAATGAAAGCCAATGTCAAAAATCCAAGCGATAACTATCACAAGCTTGACATGAGATATTCAGAAATTAAAATGACGCCGGATGACCGGAATGACATCAGACTAAAACTGATGTCAGACTTTGTCGATAAAGAAAACTGACATATAATCAGACTAGAAGCAAAATCTAGGTTGATATTAGGGTAACACGACATTAGACCGACAGCAGAGTGAAAGAAATAACACACCAGGTCCACATAAACTCGCATACAAAAGACTCGCATCTCACATCAAGTAAAAAATTATTGAGACAACAGCTCGACATGAGACTGGAATTACACTCACATAGGTTTGAAAATACATTTTTAAACAATCTAATGACACCAGACCGATATCATATAGACTTAGACAAGAGTGACTTAGATGATTAGACGTATTTTGATGTTTTGATGAATGCCATTCGGTAGAGGAACCGTAAGATGGTGGTTGTAATTAATGTAATATCAACATTCTAATGTCTATAAACAACAATTTTAACTCCATCGACATCTTCACTATCATCATCATAATTATCATCATCATCATCACCACCATCATCTTCCTCATCTTTATCATTGTCAACATTATCACCATCATCATGGTCATCATCAACGCCACCACCATCATCACCACCACCACAATCATCATCATCATCATCACAATCATCATTATCATCATCTTCACTATCACCACCATCGTCATCATCACCACCACCATCACCATCATTACCACCACCATCATCACCACCACCACCATCATCATCATCATCATCACAATCATCATCTTCACTATCACCACCATCGTCATCATCACCACCACCACCACCATCATCATCACCACCACCATCACCATCATTACCACCACCATCATCACCACCACCACCATCATCATCATCATCATCACAATCATCATCTTCACTATCACCACCATCATCATCACCACCACCACCACCATCATTATCACCACCATCATCTTCACCATCATCATCATCACCACCATCATCATCACCACCACCACCATCATCATCATCACCACCACCACCACCATCATTATCACCACCATCATCTTCACCATCATCATCATCACCACCACTATCATCATCACCACCATCATCATCTTCACTATCACCACCATCATCATCACCATCATCATCATCTTCACCACCATCATCATCCACCCCACCTTCATCATCTCGATCGCCATTCATCGTATTCTAGAGTAGGATCGATTTCAGCTTATCCGGTAAGAACCAGTGAAATCGCTTCGTGGTATCGGGTATCGTCAGTCGATCGCATTATTCTCTGGAGATCCGATCAAGCGGGTGACTATTAATCTAACCGAGTGTTATTTCGGATATAAGGATTGTCTGACAGAAGTACAATGGCTCTGTGAACATACCGAACTTGAATATGAACACACAGTATATATTCCCTTAAAACCAGGTAGAACATGCCAAAGGTATAGTGCATTGAGCCTGGCGTGGGCGACAGGTAGCAGCAATGTTACTATGATGGAAAAAAAATAAATTCAGTATGAATATGAAAAGACGAGTAGTCATCCATAAAAATGCAGTTTAAAAATGCAAAGTTTGACATTTCTAACAACTTTTACACTTGGCCACCATTAAAAAACACTCTTTATGCGTTCTTCACTTTTTTCTGCAGAAAAAGAAAATGCAAAGAAAATCTGACTGCATATACCGTTTAAAAAATAAGTACACCACCGTGAATACTCTATGACGATAACATGTTTTAGGCAGTCTTTAACAAGTTTTGTAGTTCATTCAATGTATGTTCAAGAAAGTTCATCCAGATATTATTGCAGTATAGGCCCTATACTACAAGCAATCAAACAACTTTACCATACTGAGTACTTTATTTCAATTATTGATGGACAGCATTCAGATTTCACAATCAATTCGAAAGTTGAAATTCAAATAAACTCTTGACAATACTGAGCTAAGATGGTAACTTCCCACGAATAATGTGTCCGGATTAAATAATAAAAACATGCCATTCTAACCTTTTCAAATAATATTAACAAGTAGCTGAAATCGAATTGGAAATATATTTAATGACAGTCTTACCATTTGTAAATACCATGAATACAAGAAAGCTCATGGAAAACGAAGATGAACATACGATCATCTAACTCAAATGCACAGAGTATATGAGACCACCATTCACTGAGATCCAAAGTTTCATCTGACTCAAAGCAGTCCTACACTTTCTATTTTATGAAACACCAATTAACGCGCCATCCGCGGGACGTTAGCTCCGACCTTGTGGATTTGCTATTACAAAGGGCAGGCGAAACAAAACCGTGAAGTTCAAATTTTCATTTCTGTTTGATAATTTGATAAAGCGTCAAAGCAGACCTTTGAATTAATGGGTTATAATGCAATTTTAGTTTCCTCATATCAATTGAGCATACGGCTAAATGATTAAGGTGTATTTCCCCTTTGACCTTTGACCTCATCTAGCTATTAACCTGAATGAAGGAGACAACACATTTCGCCATTCAATATAAATGTGAGGTTTGAATGGGATTTTAAAGGGATCGGTGATCTGTATGTCACAGCGCCGTGTGGGGTACTGTAGTCTAGTGGTTCTGATAAGTGCCCAGTGGCGTAACTACGGGGGGCATGGGGGGCACGTGCCCCCCCCCCCAATCGGCTAGCCAAAAAAAAAAACGGGGAAAAGGAGAAAAAGAGGGAAAAAGGAAAAGAAACGTAGTGGGGGAAAGAAGAAATTGTTGTTTATTATAGTGTTATATTATGTTATATAACATAAGAAGCATTTTTTCATAACTTTATGAAACATTTTTTGCTTAATTGTGTCTTCATTGTTTCTGGTGCTCGCATAGACTGTTTAACGAGATATATAAACCTGCTGTACTAAAGCCTCCCGTTTTCAAATCAATATACAACAAAATAATATATTTACTCGCAATTAGAGTTATTACTGTTTTAAGTAGTGATATATTCTTCTTTTTCATGACTACTGAAAGTTGTTGCCCTATTTTAAGGTCTTAAAATAAAACATTTCCTGTCCGTGCTAACGTTCACATTAGTGGATTGGTGAGATTTCTGCTCTTCATGAACTCCTAAAATCAGTCCTTAAAATGTCAATTTTTCTGATCTGAATATAAAAAAATTATTTATAGCTCGCGCTTCGCGCTCGCATCATTTGGTTAGTGAAATACGTGGGTTCTTAGTGAATTCCTACAAACAACCCTTAGAATGCCCCTCTTCATGTCTGAATTTCCTAGATTTTCAGCTCGCGCTTCGCGCTCGCAGTATTTCAGTAGTGAAATGCGTATGATAATCATGATTACAATTACTTCAAAAAGTGCTCCATGTGTTTAGATGTAATTCTAACGAACTCAGCAAGCGCTTGGCACCCGCATTAGATGACTATGGTGAGATATGTATACTCTGACTTAATGAATTCCTAACGATAGTCCTTAAAATATCCATGTTTGGGGTCAATATATACAAAAATTTCAGCTCGCGCCTCGCGCTCGCATCATTTGGTTAGTCAAATACGTAGGGTCTTAGAGAATTCCTACAAACAACCCTTAAAATGCCCCTCTTCAGGTATATATTTCCTAAATTTTCAGCTCGCGCTTTTGCCCTACGAAAAACAGCATGTGCTGATAGGGTGTTCCATCCCACAAGTGGTAAATAAATAAATAAAAAAAGTATTTGATTATTAAGATGCGTATGATAATCATGATTACATGACTACAAAAGGTGCTTCATGACTGTGTTTAGATGTAATTCTAGCAAAATCAGCAAAGGGTGGCACTAGCATTAGATGACTATGGTGAGATATTTATACCCTTAATGGATTCTAAAATATAATCCTTAATATTTCCTTGTTTAGGGTCAGTATATACAAAAATTTTAGCTCGCGCTTCGCGCTCACATTGTTTGTTTAGCCAGACAGTTAAGTATCATGATTAAAAAACAATTTGCTTATAATGTCCATTTTTAGCACTCAATATCAAAAATTTTCAGCTCGCGCTTCGCGCTCGCATTATTTGATAAGTGAGATACATATCCGTTTAATGGCACTGCATGTCCTTAAAATATCTCTATTAGGTCAGAATACCTGACAACTGAGCGCGCTTTGCGCGCTCCCTAAATGACCCGAAATTTTTTCTGGTGCCCCCCCCCCCATGCCGTGACCCACGGTACGCCACTGTAAGTGCCTTTAATGAGAGGGTCGGGGTTCGAATACCTCACATGGTGTTATTGCCCATCAATGTGATTTGATTACACTATGCTGCTCTCGACTCATGTGAACCATGTGTAGTGAAATGGTTAAGAATCAAGAAAAGCTCACGTTTGTTTTTTTTCCCGTACGAAGATGATCAATGGAACTCCAAACTGGTTTATGATTTAACTTTTAAAAAGGTAATTTTTGTTGCAAAACATAAGAATTCACGATTTTTTTTTCATCTGCTTGATATTTTGTCTATGTTTGCCAGGGTAAGATATTTCATGAACGTTTCGTAGAAAGCGTACTGATCTAAAAGCCACACATTATGACAATATCAGCAGGAAATATGACTTATCAATGTTGAACATTCGCTTTTTAATGTCTCTGCAAATCACTTCTTGCATGTGATTTACAGACAAAATTGCAATTTCAATTCCCAATGCAAAAGTGCTAGTGTTTGTCTGTATGAATAGCTTTCAAGGAATTTTCTCCTCACATCTCTATAAACCTTCGCTTATATTTTGGTAATCGCTCCATTTGGGATAGTATGTAAGTTGCTTTGACTCTCAAAAAAAGCATTAAAATTCCTAATGGATACAAGAAGCTCGCACAATCACTTCCTCCCATATTCCTTAAAAGCATCCCTCCTTAAACCAATTCTCATGGTCCGTCGTAAATTGTTTATCTCTGCCCACATCATTTAACACCTAACCTTCCATCGCCAAAATGTCATCGGATTCCTGGGAGGTGTTTCATCTTAATAACTACGACTAAAAATCGTTTCAGAATTCATATCACCCAAGAGAGTCCTCTGTGGAATATATTTACTTTGATTGTTTATCACAGTCTTCTTTAAATATTTCAACAAAATAAAGCAATTTGCTTTCTCTTACCTTGTCACCTCTGTTTTTATCAAATCTTCCGAATATTTTGTTAGGTTTATACAATGACTATATAAATTCAGCATAATTTTATTTTTCCAAGAATCAAATCGCTTGTACAGCTGCACCCATAGCATCGTTATTCATCAACTGATTATCACTAATTCTATAAGGGAAGAGACTGGTCACCAACGATGGCATCTTTGGAGATCACTCCTTGGAAAACAATGCAATCTATATGGAATCATCAATTTGGTGTACGAGGAAACATCACTGTGTTTCTCCTTCACGCTTTTCCTGACATTATACAGACAAAATTAGTAATAGCGATGAATATTTATTAATTTTGTCTGTGTAATGTCAGGAAAAAACGTGAATATGGCGATATATCCCATGTCCATGATGAGGGCATCGCACAGTGGGCCGGGGCGAAACAAAAGTGTGCCAAAAGTCATTTTGGGAAATTTCAGATTTTTAATTTTTGTTACGCCCAGCTGAAAGACAACACTTTGAAGAATACTTCAGCAAAATATTTCATTCGGGAATTTACATAAATTTCCTACCTCAAATCGTAAAATGTGACATTTTGCGAAATGCTGCGTATATGACAACTTAGTTGAATAACAAGCAATTTCAAGAAAGGTTTTTAATATAGGAATCTGAAATGGCACCCACATAATCCTGATATATTCTTTTTTTCGTGTGGAATGGTTCGAAGTAGATAGAAGACACATTTCAGGAGGTTTATAGGATAATTATTCCTCGAAAAAGGCTGATAATCCATGTTTTTTGCATTTACATTAGAAACGTTTATATTTCCGTTTAAATTCTATCATCATCATTTTGCCAGATGTCTAAGCTTTAGGTTGATACCAAATTTGACTGCCCGTTTTTGCCGTTTTCATGTAAGGGCCGATTTTACTTGGCACAACACCCCCAAAACCTGTTAAAAAACAATAATTCTTATACTGCGCAGTCATCGCAGCGCACCGTGTGGGGTACTTTGCCGTTCATTTTTGCACGGCGAGGACGATTCCGGGACGATTTCCCTTCCATTCCATGAAAAATACATAATTCCGGGCATAATGCAAACAAAATAAAGGTTGATAGCGCATACAAGGGGTACCCACCCTTCTTCCAGGGATGAAATTTACTTGTAGAATAATTTCAACCAAAGTAAAACATTCGTGGTCCTATATACGCTGCGTTTTACCCAAAGTCTACACCGCTCGATAAAGCACGGTTAATATTTTTCGGATTTTTAAGTATCTTTTAAATCTAATGATCATTTTGATGTCATATAATTATTTTCAGGATCTCATACACACTTGTTAGGCATGTGAGAAGCATAAACCAACATTCACTCTGGTCAATCGTAAAGTAACACATTACACAAAGTTTATATACTTCACATTGTTTAGCGTAATTTGTCTTTTCACAGACAGGTTTTAAGTAGCCAAAAATTTGGTATCAAAGTGATGTCATATCGGCTTAAAATTATGTTCAGTCGATTCTACGCCAAAAATTACTCTTAATCAACATGTTAAAGTAAAATTATAATACGGAATATAATTTTGGCGCACTTTCAACTTATTCTGGCCCACTGTGCGTCGTGGTCTAGTGGTAATGAATCTCGTCTTTCAATCTAAGAGAAGTGGGTTCGATACCAAGCCATTGAGTGTTTATCCACATTCTGTTGCACTCAATCCAAGAGAATGGGTACCATGTACGAATTTATTTCTTAAAATGTAGAACGGGTAACAGCTGCTGTCCGAAAGCCATGCTTATTATGCTTCATGCTTTACTGTAGTCTTTAGAACACTTAGATACTTCTGAACTTTCCGTTACTTATACATCCGTCATTTCCTTCAACACCAGTATTAGTTCGAATCTGTTTGTTATTTCTTATTAGCTCATACAGATAGGAAGCATCAATTGAAATGGTTCATAAATTGACATTTTCACCAATTTTCTTTCACCTTGTTCATCTGATGAACAATTGATCTACATTGCTTTTTACAACATTAACCACAAATCAATATACTAAGAAACCGATCGCACGGTAGCGCAGCTTATTTTCTAATCGAACCTTGGACTATCTGTTGAAAGATAAAAACATGATCAGTTAGGTAAACCGACATACATGAATGTAAACTTTAAAAAGTTTGCTGCTCTGTTATAAAGGACAACGGATGGGGTTTATGAGATGTGTGTAGGATTAAATGCATCTTAGCAATTAGTAAAACTCGGCAAGGGTAACGATCTATTTTTTAAAGGATATATCTTAGATGTTCATTGCTGATGCTGCGTGATTCGCAAAGGTGTTCATGGGGCTTTATTACTGTTGATAAACATTACATGCGGCCTTTATCAGAGTGTCTTTCCTACCGCAACGAAGCGCAGATTCAGTTTGCCTCTTTCCAGGGCCCATACGGCTGCGTTCTAAATCTTCTTTTTTTTTCTTTTTTGTTATTACGAAGTAAGTAAAAAACTAAAACACATTGCAAAGTTACGACATGAATCATAATCAATTCTTTATCATAGAAATTGAGCACATCTGTTAAATATCCCCAAGATTAACACTAAGGAGGGGGTAATTCTTTGTCATCCCATTCTAGACGTGTCAGAGTATTTGACTAAAGTATTTGATATTTCAGGTGAGGTAACCAAAAGTTGGCCAGCTCACGCCAGGTTAAAGGTCTATAACACGCGCAAAATACTACGGAGTGCAGGATCCATTCATAGCATCAAGTATGTGTCTAAAGATACCTTAGTATGTGTGTAAAGATACTTTAGTAGGTGTGTAAAGATATCTTAGTATGTGTGTAAAGGCACCTTAGTATGTGTGTAAAGATACCTTGGTATGTGTGTAAAGGTACCTTAGTACGTGTGTAAAGATACCTTAGTATGTGTGTAAAGATACCTTAGTATGTGTCTAAACATACCTCAGTATTTTTCAAAAGATACCTTAGTATGTGTGTAAAGGTACCTTAGTATGTGAGTAAAAATACTTTAGTAGGTGTGTGAAGATACCGTAGTATGTGTGTAAAGATACCTTATCATTGTAATCGTGCTGTAGTTGTGTTGCCACTATAGGGCCTACATGTTACAGAATACGGCCAAAATGTTATTTATTCACAAATACTTAACCAAAATAGATGAAATTGAAATAAATAGAAATTGTGAGTAACAAAGAGGTAAAGAGGGAGAGGGGTTAGAATAGATAAAACCTGTCGTGTTTGACTTCGATGATGATATTGATCCAAGGTGATAAGGTCTCTGAGATTCGTCGTCTGTTTCATTGATTTTCAACTACACTTCTTAGATCCGCTTTGCGCATGCGCAATAAAAATAAAACATTATCCTTGTCAAAAAGTTAACGTCGCAACTCTAAAGCTTCAACGACTGCAAAGTTCTTTGGTGTGTATTAAACCAATAATTATAATGAGGATTTCTCTGGTTGTTGTGCTTGTTAGTAGTATGGACACAATCTTCTTTGAGATTCCTCATCTAAATTCCCAAAGCAAGGACAGAATGTAAAATATATGTCGGAACCAGTTAAGCGCACTACTTGTAAAGGTTTAGACATTAATAAAATTACATATAAAACTATGCAAATCCATACATTAACAAAATCCTTTTACAAGGATTTTACGGATTGTTAATCTGGGGTCATCCGTGTACAGTCCAGGATTACCATGTGAACACCTACTCATCCGACGCCATCCATGAGGTATCGGCATATTCGGGAGAAAAAAAATGAACATGTTCAATGATTTAGAGTAAAGTAGAGTAAACGGACAGACTACTCATCCGACGCCATCCATGAGGTATCGGCATATTCGGGAGAAAAAAATGAACATGTTCAATGATTTAGAGTAAAGTAGAGTAAACGGACAGATAATCATCTGTGTTCGTCCTCAAAGCCACATTAGATCTGCACTACCGAATGCACCATGGAGTCTCCGTGTATCAACTGGGAGACCCTTGTTAATACCGGCTGTATCCGGTGTCGAAAATTGTCTATTGTTTGCGTACATGAACAATATTCCATGTCAATGAATGTGTAATTTTCAGATGTTGCAAAAAGGAATATCGGACAATGCATATTGTATACTGGAATCACATCATAATCATCCTTGTATACAAGTTTCTACGTCTATGCATGACAAGCCTATAGGCTCTATATATAGAGACTGAAATTTATGCAAATAAGATATTCAAACGTATAAACAACAACAATGATAAAACAGATATTAGCGGCTGATAATTTTAATCAACCGCGGGATTAACGTGTTTATTACCCCATTTATTACAATGTTAATTACTTAGCATGTTGATAATCAAGACCAAATTTTAACCCATAATACAAATCAGAACAAAAAAAATCACTTAATATTCGATTAACATTGTAACACCAACACCTTGCTTAATAGTGTTGCCTTCATAAATTTCGAAATTGATTTTTTTTAAATCCCTGAAAAATACATAATTCATTGATGATAAATGGAATTGGAATTCAGAAATGACATAGAACTTCTCTGTGATCCATCAACGGATAGTAAATAGTTTTATATGACACGCAAAGGATCTCTAGAGCTCTGTCGAAACGTGATAGATAAAATAATCGCTAACTCTTACGAGTCAAGAGAAATGGATTTCAAGATAATGAATGATTTATGACTGGATGAATGTGAACAAAATGCAGAGAAATGAAGAGATTGAATGCTAAAAGTATAAAGGATCAATTAAATGTGGGTATTTTTTTAGTGATACCCACAAGAAAATGTAAACATCTTGTGAAGTATATAAACAAATTTTGAGGGGTAAGCAAGGTAGACAAGTGCTCAAGGAGTGATTTAAAATCGTTTAAAGGTCATTCATCGTGTATTCAATTATCCTTTTCTTAAGTAATAAAATGAATGAAATACATTTAAACACTTATTTTTTAAATGAAATACATTTAAACACTTATTTTTGCTATTTCACGTCTGACAAGCTCTGGTAAGCTATATGGTTGTCGAGAAAACCCTTTGTCTAAAACGTAAATTTGAACTTTCATAACATATATGTGACAATAATTAGAGATTTATTATGCAATAGGTGTTGATTTGATTTGAACATGACATGACTAATGGATAGGCTATTAAGGTAACGAAATAATATATCAAGACCATAATACTAACAATACTACTATGTGCCATCGAATCATTCCTATTTGTGAACCCCCCAAAAAAATCATTAGCAAACTTTTTTCACGCTCCTCTATCGATCAGTCGAGATCCTAACCAAATTTACATTAAATGTTTCTCAAAGATTTGCCATTTCCTATGATAACTCGTTCCGATTTTATCCATCTATCATTTGTTTTGACTTCCCTTTTTCCTTTTCCCCAGGACGTCATGCCTCCTCCCATTTGCCCTCATAATATTTCAAATATGATACAAGTCTTTATTTTACGACCAAACTTGGTTGGTTTTGTTTATCTCTTCAAGTAAAATGTTTGCTGTTCTTCTTTCTGTCGATCGGATCTCCAGCCTGCTCCAGCACCAAAGTTCCAATCCATGTATTTTTTCAAATACAGTCAATTATTCACTCCAGGATAATACCACACAAAATTTGGCAGGAATGTTTAATTATCAGCTTAATCTACATTGTTTCGCTCTTACCAAGTCCTACCAGTGAAGTTTTCCCAATAATGACATTACTTACCACATATTGAGTAGACTTGAAATTAGACAATAAACTTTCCCTCAGGCCTCAGGATGTTATAACACAGAAGAGATGGATATGAAATGTATAATTCCTTTACGTGCCTTCTCTGGTCTAGTAAAATACAACACCATGACTGGACAATTAAAAAAAAATATCGGAAACCATGTGGCATCTATAGGTACCAACCCATCTATAGCCAACTTTGCTTTCGCAGGAATTTGAAAGAACAGGAGAGATAAATGCACACGAGTTGCATGAAGGCGTGATGGAATGAATTACATACATCAATCCATTCGTCCACTCATACAACTTCAAGTTGATACGCGATAAGTTTTCGATGATGTCGCGGTCACATATTATAGCTCCATGGTCACACGAGCCAAACCTACTGTAGACCGATCAAAACTTTGATAGCTCCATGCTCTAACATTATATTTTCAATGATATACCATCGGGCAGTTTGAAGTTGGGTTTTATGTGACTGTGACATTATTTCTAGAATGAAGGGGGTCGTAACCTTCAAATGATTGTTTCTTAATATAGGCATTTGTGATATTGGTTTCATAAGATGTTGAGAGAAGAAAACATAGAAACTGAAAATCTTAGAAAGGAAATTAAATTCTTAATCAGATCCTGCGATTGTTACTTCTGGTATACCCAAGGAAGTGTCCTGGGTCCGAGACTGTTTAATATGTTTATCAATTATCTAGTAAGAGTTGTCCAATCACATTGCTTGCTTTTTGAAGATGACACATTGATATTTAGATTGATTAGAGATTATTAGAGATTTATTATGCAGTTTAATGCCAGTAAAACCAAAGCAATGAGAATTGCTCCTCGTAAAAAGAATGTTGGTTATACTAGTTACATGATAGATGAGGTAATAGAACAGGTCAGTTGTATCATGTATTTCTCAATTCCTAGTTGAACTGGGGTGACCATGTAAATTATGTTGTTTCAAGGTATAACTGTATGCAAGGGCTCTTATCCCGTATGTCAGCTGGCCTCTCTTCACGAGCGCTTCTGACATTATACAAGTCACTTGTGCTGCCCATCCTTAATTATGGAGTGTCAGCTTGGATGGTCTGTACTCAGAATCATATTGCTAAACTTGAGCACGTTCGGAGAAGGGCAACAAGAATGATACTCAGACAGCGACGTCAAGAGATGCCATATGACCAACGTTTGCGATTATTGAAATGGTACTCGTTAAAATCTAGGAGGCTCTTCTTGATGGTGTCCTTTTTTTTGTTAAATTGTTGTATGGCTTGATTGTTTGCCATGCCGCAAGGAATAATATTGTAATACGTGTAAGGCGTTCTGAGGTACATTCTGAGATGTTAGATTTGTACACCTAAAGGCAAGAACAGAGAGGCTTCACCAGACTGCAATTCACAGATATCCCATAGTATGGGAAGCCTTTCCCTCTGAATGCAGAGGCGAAATATTATCAGGAAATATTGAACATGTTCTTGGTGTCTCATGCGTTGTAAAGTTATTTATTTCAACTGTTCCCTATTAATTCCGGCTCAATTATTTTAATAAAATATTTGTAATTCCTGGTTTTCTATGGTTATGTTAAAGATAAGTTGGTTCATTTTGTGCAACTTACCTGTTTTATACTATTATGTTATTCCATTTTGTAACCCTATTATATGTAATGATCTTTGTTCACTCAATCGGGTGTGGGAGGGAAGGCCTGTGGGCCATGCCATGGCCATTAAGTTGACATATTCCCTACCCAGGCTACCTGGTTGGGTGAGCAATGGTCTAAAAAATTATTTGTATTTTTTGTACTCTTTCTTATTCTTGCATTGTACATGTTGCCTCGTTTTTTTTCTGAAAGTGCTGAATAAGATAATAATAATAATAATGATAATGACATGAATTACTATTGTGAAAATATATATATCCAATTTTAAATGAATATCTCGGGTAAAATTCTTGTTTGTGAGTTCATCACTTCTCAGACACTTACAGCTAGCTTTGCGTTAATTTTCATAAAATACTGTAGTGACTGAATATATGCTGGAATCAAAATGCCTACAACCATTAAATATTATCCTTAATATTCGTTTTTCATAACGTAATGAAGTTATAAATAGTGGCAAGAATATCTCAATGGCTCAACCTTCAGTGAACGGCGTGATTTTTTTTTCAAGACTAAAGCGTATCAATTGACTGTTATTAAATGTAGACAAGATAACACCGACACATCTCTTCAGATGATTTGATAAAAGTAACATTACAGCAATCAAATCTCGTAGAAGACCTCCGGCATAGCAATAGATGCATCGTTCAAAAACAAGATTGTAATAGCGTTAGGTGTAAAGTATCTTCTTAAAGGATACATTCAAAATTTTGAGAATAACATGCACGCGTGAGGCAAATAGCAAGGCTTCAATAATAAATTACAGATGATAGCATTTTTTAGTTCCCAAAATTGATTACATTGTATTGTAATTATTGTTTTATAGAAAATTTAATAGTAGTATGTTGAAGAAAAAACATTTACTATTCATATTGTTACGGATAAAATAGTTATTAATTTGTTGACGATTGATTAAAGTTCAAGATGACATTATCATCATAACAAGTTTGTTTATCATTATTTGAGATTGTATACATAATATCATGACAAGTCTGATGACGCATAAAAGTTTGATCGTCCATAAGGATCGGACTGTAAAACTTTATTTTACCCATAAAGGTTTAGAAATAGAAAACATTTTTCGCTTCCGAGCCCCAAGGGATCCGATTTGGGTAGTAGCTGCAACTGTAACACCTTTCATTAATAGTCGATTCATTAACCACGTGACCTACTACCATAATATCAGATCCCGGGGCCACGTAACGTGGATGTTTTATGCCAATGAAATGTATTGATGACGAGTATCGTTTATGGTTTGGCAACCAGTGGTTAATTATGCTCCTCCTGCACCTAAATCCAGCTCATCTTTTTGAGTGATTTTGGACTAAGATTTTGTGGATCGACTGTTACGAAAGTTAAGTTTATTTATTGTTATTTTAGGCAATTCATTCTATTATACTATTTTCTTCAGATATTGTCATGTTGGGAAAACAGTTTATTTGTGAAAATATTTGTGTTGGGTGTGGGCGAGTGAGAAGTTGTGGGACCGGAAACATGTACAAAGTCTGAAAGTGCGGTAAAATGGTAGTAAACACCAGGTAAAATGACAATTTTCATAAAATGAGCATGACCGATACATAGGATAAATAGCCCGGCTCTTAGTACAATAACTGAGATTATTTAATTGTTTTGTGTTTGCGCTTTAATTTGTGGATGTACATTTGGATGTTCGTTAGTTTTCTGTGAGAGTTATTCAGCTTAAAAAAAAATCCCGAGTACCACCAATCGAAACGGAACGGACCATTTTACATATTTACTGCTGAAATTGGCAAATTATATTATTGATTGTAATATACAGACACGCTTGAAATAGACAGGGCAGTGAAAAATAAAGTATGCATGGTATGACAGTATACACATATAGTCAGAGACATAGGGCATGTAGGGAGGGAGAAAACGCAAGAGATTTTTTTTATATACATATCGACGTCTAGGATGACTAAATAATTTTGTTCTGTCGTGGTTGATTCCGAAATAAATCTATCATTCTAATTACTATCCAATCATGATTTACCCTAGATCCAATTATAGCTTTAGAATAATCATTAGAAGAAAGGTGTACTATATGTGAATAAGCAAATTCATTACTTGCCTAAGGGCAACCTGTTTAAAACATAATTGCAATTGAGACTAGCAGTGTCACATGTGATTAAGGAATATTTTCTCGAACTATATCATAGAAATATAAATACTATAGCGGGTCTATTTCAAATCTCTACAGTATATTTCATTTGATTTACTTTAGATAGTTTTTCTGTTATATCAGAAAATGTACGCTCATAGAATAAAAATGACAAGCAATTTCAAGGTTTACGTCAATACAGAAACAGATTTACCATAGCAAACTTGATATTTGAGGTACAACTATGCGCCTTCCTTAATTAAAAAACACACTAACAAATTGCAATCAATAATAGTTTGAAATACCTAATCTATTCCATATTATTTTTATGATTATCAAGTTATGTTTCGTTTTCATTATTTATATTACATACATGAATTTACTATTTTATGATTTATTTATATCTACAGAGGAATACATATCGTTCATTCACTTTTGTTCCTTTTTTTCTCAGACATATCTGGGACAAACCATTAGCGTATGCGAGGATGTGGGAATGGGGGCAGGGATTTCAGAGTGCCCAAACATTATTTTGATGACACTCTTTATAAAATTATCATAAAAATGCCCCTCCTGAAGAGATTTAATCTGGTACGCCACTGGGCATACTAATATGAATAAATTAAAACTTTGACACTATTTGCATGGATAGTGAAATAGCGTTCGCGAAATGACGTAGAATGTGAAATGTAATATGTATCTGAAGTGGGTTTGTTTTTCATCTTTCCTTGAAAATCTCAAATTCGTGGGGACGGGGACGATAAAATACCCTCTGCTGTGCTCTTATCTTACGGCACTTTGATTGGACTCATGAGAGCCAATTGGACCTCTAATGGACTGGCGATGGTAGCAGCTAATACCCTGTCACCTTAATGTTGAAATGTGATACAAATTTGCGAATCGAGAAACAAACTTCTCGACAAAGCAAACACAACTCTTTTTGAGGAGACTGGATAGTTTTATATCGATGATAACACAAACATACCTACTGACAGGTGTAAAGTATACATTTGCTCTTCTTGAAAGACACTCGAGTTGGCACTCCCTCATGTTTACATCTCCCGTAGATACCATTTACCATGAAAGATACAGTACTCCACACGTACACAGAGAGGGTTCACCGTCTCAAGAAAGTACACGTTTCTATCTTAAACATGACTTGGACGTGTCTCATGCTACAAATTCAATCTTCTTCCTTCCAATCAACATCCGAAAGATAGAAAAGAAGTGTTCTGTCAATTCTCAAGAGGCATGGTACGTATATTTCGTTGACCAAACATTTTTCTTAAGGAGAGATGATGGCTGTACTATTGAACTATTAATATTTGTCTTAAGTTTTTCATTGAAGACATAATTTTCTATTTTCACCATTAATATCTGAATTTGAGTTTGCCTTGTACTCACGATTGGGAATGGTTATCTTGATAGCTTCTCCCCTTCCATTGTTCAGAATTATATTAAAACAATTTTATGAAAGAATCAATCTTTTTTATTTCTTATGCAACCAAAGAAACAGACTCCAGACAGATTAAAGCAATTTCGTTATTTTGAATAATGTAACGTAGGTTGGATGGAAGTTGATTTATTGTGCACCATTAATCAACTATAATCATGGCACTATTTTTATATAACCTGCCTCTCTCTCGCTTGACTTTGGTTTTGATTGTTCTTTGAACTATGAAGATTTATTCTCATGAGAACCATTTCTGTCTTTTCGATCCAGACGAAAGACAAACTTCATAAAGAAAAAAAAACATCTTGAATATGTATCATGTTCTATTAGTATCCTTGACGTTCGATAATATTGTGGTCGTTTTTATCATTAAATGAGATGTGGTTTCTACGGTAAAGAGAGGTGATAGTAAGTTAGCAGGTGTTTGAATTTGAACGACCACTGATATGAGGTTACGGTCTTTGGAAAGGATGTTCTGATTTCACATTAACACAAATACAACTTGAATGAATTTAATTTGGTTAACCTATCGGTCTTCTTCTTCTGCTAAGTACCTGTATACAGAATAATGAATGATTTCATTCACGGTACACTGTTAAAAATAAAGTTAAACAATGCTGTTTACTCTGTGAACCGCACAGTAGTTGCTTCGGGTTTTTAAAATCTTAAACAACAAAGTTTAAATTCAAATATTTGATTATCAATAATTCAAGCATTGTTGTTTAAGATTTTAAACCCGTGTTTAAACTGTTTAAACGACTACTGTGCGATTCACATAGTAAACAGCGTTGTTTAAAGTATTTGTAACAGTGTATATGCATCGTTATGGGTCAAGCTGAACATCACTAATCCTCAATGAATGGGATCACTATTATGAATTTTATTATAAATTTGATAACAGAAAAGGATTCGACACACCCCAAAACCCCTAATAAGAGGTATTCGTCATTATTCTGGGACAAAAGGTTCAAAAGTTAATTATTCAAGATGGCGTCGACCTGTTGGCCATCTTGGGTCCGACCTGAAGATGACCTTATATTGCAAAATAGATAACAGAAATCAGGTGTACAAACCTCGAAACCCCTAAAAAGAGGTACTAATTATTACTCTGGGGCAAGGGGTTCATTTTTTTTAAGATGGCGTCTGGCAGTCATCTTGGATATGACCTAAAGGTGACCTCATATGGCAAAATTGATAATAGAAATGGATTTTACACATCCCAAAATACCTAAAAGGAGGTATTCCTCATCCTTCAGTAGCAAGGGGTTCAAAAGGGTTACATATTTCCAAGATGGCATCTGGCGCCCATTTTAGACTTATGCAAATTAGCAAAATTGCTTAATTTGTTCCATAACCCTAACCCTAAGGTTAATTTGTTCTAGGACCCCATAGGAACATGAGTCAAGAAAATCAACTTTATCGGGGAAAATTTTGGTGTAGTAAGCCTATGCGACTGTCAATCGACTTTTAAGTAATTTTAATTGAGGTTCAAGCAAAGATTATTGTGCACAACCAGACAATAGGTCTAAATCCGATAGCCCCGATGAATTAATAAGTCTTGTTCTCAAACTGTACTTTGCAAAATACGAAATTATTTAGTCAATATTTTCTTCCTTTCTCACTTATTCTTTTGGCAACTGACCGGGAGTAGATATTGTTATTTATTCCAATCGGAATCCTCAGAAAAAAAAATCATAATTTTTGTTTGGAAATGAATGCCGAAGTTAGCATAAACATCGTTTGAATACTACTTATACGGATATGCCAGAATTTCTGATAGTCATGGTGACGATTTCGTGATATTTTCTCCTTTAAAATTTAGATAATCCTCATTAAAATAAGCGTAAAATTTGTTTTTATAGTTGGATTAACATTGATAATCTAACTTTATCGATCAATCCTATTCCATTTGAAATCCACTTGCACTTTTGCGCAAATATTTTTTTAATAGAAGAGTCAAAGGCTGAATGTGTTTTTTCAACAACATTAGAGAGGAATAACGAAATATAAAAGGTATTCAATAATAATGTCTACATGGTCAACACCAAATAATGAAAATAATTAAGATAACATCCATCATAAACTATTTTAAGACAGTGAAAATGGTGATTGCTATGAATATTAAAAGTAAAATGACAATTCTGATATGATTGACTATTCTACATACCACTAAATGCCAGGAAACTACCAAGGTGGTAATATAATTTCAAGATGGAATAGGGGAATTTCGTTTTAAAGGAAGTATTGTATCCATGAATAGAAAAATCTTAGCCTGAGAGAAAATTGTTAAACCTCAGGTAAGATGATAGATTCATTCATGAGGAACAGTCAAAGTTTATTTGGAATCAAAACTTAATTTTCTGCAATAACTTTGCATCCGGTATCGTTTCAATAATGATTAAAATATCCCATCCGTCTCCTCTAACTATATAGTTGATATTTAGAGACCAGAATACCTTGAACACCAAAGGACAATTATCGAAGCTCGTTATGGGTGACAAGTTTCATCAAGACTTATAGAATTTTGGCGTCACCCAACGAATACAGACTATAACTTTTTTTTACAATTCATTTTATTGGTAAAGGAAATTCTTTTAGTAAATGTTTGATAAGCAATCGGAAGCAATTCAAAAAGAAATTTGGGTGCTTCAAAGGCGAGTTTATTCGGAAGGAGGTTGTATTGGTCAGGCCGTAAAAAACCTGAGACCTGTTTTATAAGACTTTTTATAATAACAAGTTTGCAATAACCATTGATATCATTCAATCTGATAACGGTAAACTTGTTCTAGAAATTGTGCATTTGTTATTATGACACATCTTTATGAAACGGAACCCTTGACATGTATTTTTTCTATGGTTAAATGAATGCAAGGTACTGAGTAGCAGGTTACACCAAAACGGAAATCTTCATCGATTGCAAAAGATCGAATCGATAATAGTATAGTGGAGGTGCCGTGGCCGAGTGGTCTAAGGCGCCTGGCTATACACGAAAAAGTTCGGGCTTCGATCCTCGGCTGCGGCAGCTATGCCCGTGAGCATGGCATTTAATCTACAATGCTTTGATATAAATGGAAATGCTATGTGCATTATTGATAACTAGGTGTGAACTTCTTTTTTTTTTTGGCTTTAAGGCCAAGACTACCTTACCTATCAGCCACTACTTCTAATGAATTTGTTATGTGAAATCTGAAATACATGTACATCCGTTTGTCTTATAAAGAAAACATTCATTGATTCGGCCGTGAACATGAGGAATAGCCTTTTAGTAACTAATTGGGATTAAATAATGATGTGTGTGTGTGATATTTCTAAGGCAATCATGTTCATTGTAATCTCTACATAACTTGAAATATACTTTTTTAAAGTTTTAAAGTAAAGTACCAAATATCATTGGACCCCCAATTTTTTTTCTCTCTCTCTTTCATTTGCTATTCATTTTTTTTCATTTAACTATTGATTTTTTTTCATTTAACTGATTTGTAATCCCATAAATTTATTTTTGATGAAAAAATTCAATGTTTTGTAAACTCGATAGACTCTATATTAAAAAAATCTAATTACAAGTGAGATGGACTTTACAATTTAAGATTATGTGAATATTGATTCCCCAAAACAACATTAACAATATAGTTGATCAATCACTCTCTGGTCATGCGTGTTTCAGATCCCTAGCCCATTCTAGTATAACCAAGACACTTCCGGTTAAAAATTATATATATATATATGTTTGACAAGCCGATACCTAATCAATAATGCACAGCTGCGGATCACGTATAGACTGGCCTTATCCTTTAGTATCACATAATTCATGTTCACTTAATTTGACCTCTTGTCTTTGATTCGATATTGCCTGTGGTTACGAGCCGGGGGGCGTTTCATGAAAGGACTTGTCGGACATTTTATCCGACAAGTACCAGTTTATCCGACAGTTACCATTGGAATAGTGCCTCTCAGCCAATCAGAATCAAGGAGAGATGTCAGATCTGACAACTTGTTGGATGAAAATATTGATGAAACGTTCCCCAGATGATGATACCAACATGTTCCTGGCAAACGATCATCTCACCCACAAGAAAGATTCAACATTGCAAAGTCGCTCTCTTATTTTTTTTCTATCCCGAGCTTTCAACCTTTCAGGTTGAACGAACGTAAACTTTTCAGAATAAAAAAAGAGCCTGAGAAATTGATAGATTCATTTTCTTTTTTATCCAAATGGGTAAAATCGAACCCAAACATTCTTTTCTTCAAGAATTGAACTAGACTGTTGAACGCCTATGGTTTTCAAAAAGATTTTGTTTTTAAATCCATAACAGTCTAAGTCTATTCGTTATATATTCTGTATTCATACTAGTATTACATAGTTGCGCCTTGAGCACATACTAACATGAACAAGTATGTTCTACACAAATACCTATCGTTATCATTGATATACATGTATATTGCGTACTATACTTACAATAACTATAATGATACAGCTATTGAATTGCCTTATAATCTCTCCTTTGCACCAGACTAAATTTGATATAGAATACAAAGAATAATGCACCGTTCATTTTCTTTTTTAAACAATGTTCAACGACATTTTTAGAAACATTAACGGCCATTCGTAGGTAATATGCTCCAACCACTATGTGGTTGCAAAATGTCATGAAGTGCAAGGACGCCAGCTTGAATATAAAGAACAGTCACTTTTCTCCAAATCACATTAGGTAATAGTGTCTCACCATCTTTAGCGGTTTATCCATGTATCAACCATTTCCAGAGTTAAAAAAAGAAAGAATTCTACACATTCTGGCTTCATGATATACCATTTGGACAAGTGCAAAAAAGGAAAGAATGAAAGTTAAGAGTATTCTAACAAAATGCAAAATAGATAAGATGGCGAAGAATACGAAAAAAGAAGAAGAATGCTAAATAATTAATAAAAAGATCAAGAATAATAAGAACAAGCATTGGAACAAGACGACGTGGAGGAATGGTGAAGATTATAATGATGAAAAGAAGAAAATGGGAAATAAATCAAATGAGGAATTAGAACAGATTCTGTGACACGGCACACAGAATAGGCACCAAAAGAGATGACAACTCTGCCCACGGAATATATCTGACTATCCCCAAGTGTTAAGAATTCTTATTTCAAATCATTTTTTTAACTTAACTCATTCGTGCCAACCAACATACCACACTTCAAGGCAAAACGTGACGTGTGTCGGTTTGTTGAAAGAAAATTAAGTTTTCTCAAATTCCCGTGGGTAATACTTAGAGAAGTAAAACTGACTGATTACCTCAAACGTAATAAGATTCTATCCGACCAATAGAGGTATAGTGTTGGTAAATAACCAATGCACGTGGGAAAATAAGAAGATTACTGATGATAGAAACATGTTATTAAGAATAATTATAAAGTGGTATTAGAAAATATTTTGATCTCATCTTAATTTTTATTTTATATTCTGTTTGATATGGAGAGGTGGTAGTGTACTAACTTGGGTCAAGGGGTCTTTGTGTCCGTAACGAGTGACATTATAAGGAGGTTGAAACAGCATGTCGCCTCATGTTTGGTGCCTGACGCGTGATCTGTAGCACAGTGAACATTTATCTCATGACATGTGGTGGTGTGGAAGTATACTATGAAGGACCCAATAGTTACTGTGCTGCATGTTTGTTACAGGGCTTAAATAGTTTTGATAAGGAAATGTTAAGTGATTACCATTTTATCTACAGAAAGGTTTGGCACATACCATAATGAATTTTGTCTAACAGGTAATGTTCCACTAGAAAACAATACCATAATTGTACTTTTAACTCCTCACATATCTATAATATCCGTTCATAATTCCACTTATTGATAAATATTCTAGTAGAAGATTTGATCTCATGAATTGTAATTGACGTTTACCAAAACAGGTTCATAAACTGAGGAGATGCTGTATTGGCATAAATACATTACGTTATGATTACAATAATGAAAATGGTATAGGATGAAAGCGTTTATGCACAAACAGATTACGTCGACAGTTTTATACCATGTTATTTGATCACATCGATGATTAAGAGTTAATGAACATTACTTCCTGAAGGACTTTAAACAATGACTCATTTAAAAAAAAAATGATTGTAAAGTATATTTGAATATATGAAATGATATCGTTTTTTTTCAAAGAAAAGAATGAGCGATGGATGTACAACTGCACAAGCCAAACGAAAATTTTCCATTTTCTGTTTTGATATGAAATCGCAATTAATATGAAACACTTGCAGAACCTTTTTTTAAGTGATAAGAGCCATATAAAAACAGATTATTGTCTTTATTATCATCATAATTAATGGTAATGAAACACTGATCTAGAACAAATTTACCGTAATGCGATAGCGTAGCGTTCGGTTTTAAACAAATAAATTCTCGAACAGTATCAGACGTGACTCTTGTTCAGACGCCACCAATATCTCGCCTTGTAGTTGCATAAAACTAGAAATGACTGTAACAAGTGGAAGGAGAATCGATAAGAATGCAATGCGTGGCCTTCATTTCAATTCCCCTATAGCATAATAACAGTATAGAAGAAGTACCTAGATATACCCTGTCCCCTGATATTCCACCTATCAAATATGGAAATTTTTGTTCATTTCATGTTGTAAGCCTGAAGTCTCGCCCCGTCTCCTCTGCCATCTTGATTTGACTAGATTCAGACAGTTCTATCACATTCTTCCTACCGAATATTTTTTTTTCGATGTTGAGACGGTGCATGCAGAACTTGATTTTGGCCTTGGAAAAATAAGATTGCTACGATACCTGAATCTAAATAATGATTTCCGCACGTATGTAGATTATAAATGAATTTTGGTTTAGCCATGGAGATCAGATGCTAAATCTCCCGCGATTACTCATACCACCATGTAAACCTTCAAACATCATCTAAATCTCCTTGGTCAGACTTCTTTTTCCACATTTATAGACGCAGTACGGAAAGCGACTCTTATGGGGATAACGTATCATTAAGTTACTTTAAATTTCAAATATTGTTAATTCATAGACAAAAAGGAATAATAAAGACAATATTCCATAAATGAAGAGCTCAATTGCAAAAGGGTTTAGATCCATTTTTCATCAAATTTGATTTATTTTGTCACAGTGTATAGATCTATAGTAGCTCTACAAGATGATGCCAAAGAAAACTTTCAATTCCCATCACAAAAAGAACATAAATGAAGACAGGCAGTTTTCGTTTATACTAAATTTTATGTACACATGGTAGGGTATTATTACAATCTAGTTTCGCATAATATCGCAATATGGTAGAATAAAACAAAATGATTTTCTCGGAGAGGACTTAAGTGGATCTAACCCCTTTTGAAAACAAACTCTTTTGACGAGCTCATTTGCAAAAAGGGTTAGATCCATTTTTCATAAATTTTATTCTTTTTTGTCTCAATGAATAATTTCTTAGCCACTCAGATGATACCAAAGACAAGTTGAAATTTCCATTAAAACGTGACTAAAAAATGACAAGAAAAATCCTTTTCTTCTTCTTCTCATCTTTATTTTTTAAATTTTTGTTTGTCTTCCTTCTTCATTTTTTGACTCAGAGATTATTGCATTATTGGGATTGATTTAAAGTTTTTGAGGCTTAAAATAGACATGTATTGCCATGATAATTCTGATAATATTCTGCATAGAAAATACAATCTCAAGTATCCTGCATTATGCACGATTCCAGTGCAATGTTAGAATGTACGAAATAGGTCATCATATCCACAAACAACAAGGAAAAACGTATTGTATCAAATGTATATGGAATGTGTACCACCTCCTCGGGATATTTAGCTCACAATCACATCCCAGGCATTCAGTATTCTACAGCTCATTTCTCTCAAAGGTCTTAATGAAATAGAAAAGTGTTACAATTTTCCCGGGGGCTTTCAAAAGTAGACATCCGTTTTGAAAAATGATACAGACACATGATATGAAAAAAATGAATGAAATCTAACAAGAGTTTTCCCAACACAACTATCTCTGAATAAGAGACTAAAAGAGTCTTTTATACTTATTTTTAGCTATTTTTATCTTTACCTTTTTGTAATAGCAATTGATATTGGGCATTATGCGAAAGCTATAGCTCAAATTCAGCATTACCAGAGTTAGCTATTGAAAACTATTTAAAATTATTAAAGCATTCACTGAATTTGTTCCTGTCTGTACCTATTTACACTGGAGTAATGTTAACAAAACCTTTCTTACCAAAATGACAGTAGGATAGACTTTGAGGACTGTCCTCCCGCTATCACGTGATGAATTTACCAGAATTTCCTTACTATCCATTCATAAGCCATGTAAATAGCTTATTCAAATATCTTTAGATTTGTTTCTCAAGGTTTTATTGATAGAAGGTGATTAACTGGTTTATTAGTATTGTTGATCCCTGTAATAAATTTTCCTATTTTGATAATCAAAGAAGAAAATGATCTAGGATTGGGTACACCTAATGAAATATAGGCCTAAAGAGTCGTGATGTTATGGTATTTCCAGTTATGATAGTGTAATTTCATCATTCAGATGATTAATCTAAAACTATAAAATTGTTTGAATAACATCGATTTTCACTCTTATAAATGTATATTTAAAAAAAATCATTAGTTTGTGTAAATTTCCGTTTGTTCATCATCAAGGCATATCATGATGAATTTTTTTCTTTATTTATCAATAAAATTAGGTTACAGTTCGGATTCGCTTTTCAGTGTTATTCGGTGAATTTTAGCCACAATAATTTTGTGTCTTCAACAATATAGTTTCTTAGTCCAAAGCTGCTTATTGATAATGGGTTAAATATCTAAAGTGGTGAGTATATTTTTTTAACGCATGGTTGGTATACCACACGCCATAATGTATTGCGTACATAGGTAATTCATTATCAATTCATTATCCCTATTGCAGAGGAATGATAAAAATGAACGTAGGATAATTTTGTAATTGGATTTCAAATGGTCAAGCAACGGTGCCTCATTTGATCACATGCTGTATGTAATAATAATAAGAGGTAAACTCACCACGACTGACTGCTAAACACTTTGATAGACTTTGGATCAATATAATTGTCCGTTCGTTGAACTCTTTTTGGTAAACCACGTAACTTGAGATTGCTGTCTGTTTTTGTGAAAACAAGAACAAGGACAATTCCGAAGTGATCGTCAAATCAACCTCCTTTTTAAATTCTTACTTTTAACTTACACATGAATCGTACACAATGCCAAAAATTGTTAATAGCAAAATCAACGCAAGCCACGTTTTCCTAATTATTCAGCTACTTTCCCTCTAGTTAATAATAACCCTGATTAATAAAAAAGAACAACATCGAATGGAATGAAGACCGATGTGTATCATGTGTACAGATTACAGGTATAAATACACACGTACATACATACGCACACATACACACACATACATACATACATACATGTATAAATGTACATACACATTGCTATCTCTAAATCCAATGACATCAAATGAAAACAGTTATAGAGAACAAGAAACACTCTGCTCACTCTTTAAAAGCAATTGAAGACCATAATTATAAAACGTCAATAAATGCAAAATCCATTGCCAACCGGAAAAGCAATATTCTTTCCCCAGGACTTTTTCCCTTTAATTTTATCCCAAGAGGTTGTTAATCATGGGGAAATGATATAGACAATAAAAATGATAAATAAATAGAAAAAAAAGAGTTGTAGAAAAAAGAAAAGAAGCTAGAGAAAAGGGAAATAACAGTAAAGAACAGTTAAAGGACAAGCCCACTCCAACAAAAAGCTGATTTAAACCAAAATAGAAAAATACAACAAGCATAACACTGGAGTGTTCATCAAAATCGGATGTAAAATAAGAGAGTTGTGACATTTTAAAGTTTCGCTTAATTTCACAAAACAGTTATATGTACATCCTGGTCAGTATGCAAATGAGGAGACTGATGACGTCATTAATATGAAATATTCTAATTTTCTCCTCATTGTTAAATGAAGCAACGATTAATTCCTCCCTGAACATGTGAAATTAGCATTGTTTAATTCTATATGGATCAATCAATTTGGTCCTTATTGTCAAATGTGTAAAAATGAAAATATTGTACAATTCAAACAATACAATCATCGTCTGTCTCATTTACATGTCACTGCGCATTTTACTTTTTTTGTGAAAAATAAACGAAACTTGAAAATGTCATAACTTTCTTATTGTACATCAGATTTTGATGAAATTTTCAGCGTTATGCTCGTTTGATTTTTCTCTTTTTTATTTAAATCAACATTTTATTGGGTAGACTTGACCTTTAAAGTATTTATATACAGGAATCATTTTTTTTTAAATTTCATTTATTAAGCTGTTAGTACTGGCCTCTACGTTGTCATATCATTACGCAATGGTATTTAACTTCTCTTTCTCGGAGCATTCATTAAATCAAACTGTGATGAAAAGATGTATTCTATTGTTTACGTCATGTGAATCATTACCCTTCAACAGGTTCTCATATTAGCATTCTAAACGATCGTGGTGACAATCTAACGATGTGGTTTATCATGCCTTGCATGAAAACTATGCCGCAAATCCCTAGCCAGGTTTTTTTGGAGGTGACCTTTAAATGAGTTCTATGGTCAAGTGCCTCCATAAATCCCCTTGTTGACGGTCGACAGTATGGTACCTACCTTCCTTGATCGTCTTTGATGAGCTAGTAGCGCAGATCTATATGGCGAGACATATACAATCAACACTATATTCAGCCCCTAGGCGTTCAATTTTGTTCTTCACATACTTTCATGGATATAACTTTTATTTCATATAGTCTGCATGTAGGAATGTATTAAAATGCATAATAACATTTAATGATATTTTCAATCAAAAATCACATCATTATAAATCAAATACAATTGTGCCTATGTTGGAAACTTAATATGAACATGTCATGTATATTATTTTGCAAAAATTGTTTATATGCTTATGTATTTCTTTATTTAATAAGCTACACACACACAAATACACACTCTAAAATACATATACTTATGCACGTTTTCTATGTTTTTGAAACAGCTTTCATTCTAATTGCGTGTTTGATTTCATCTTATCATGGGTGTATAATCATGTTCTTTTATCATAATGCCATGTTTCTGGTTCAAGAAATCTCTCACAAACCATTGCCAAGACCAACTCATCTAGGGATCAAGTAATCTCTCTCAAACCACTGCCAAGACCAACTCATCTAGGGATCAAGAAATCTCTCTCAAACCACTGCCAAGCCCAGCTCATCTAGGGATCAAGAAATCTCTCTCAAACCACTGACAAGACCAACTCATCTAGGGATCAGACATTTCCATAAAGTTGCTCCATCACAAGGAAATTCTCTCACACCAGCTTTAAGAAATATTACCCAACTTGGTCCGTCGAATGATAAATATCAGCCCAAATCAACGTTTAAATATTTCTCGTAAAGCCTTGAATACGTTCATATCTAAGGAAGCGAGCGATTTACTCGTTTTGCGCTTCAAGAACAAACAATATTGGAAATGCTTGAAAAATCATTGACATTTTCAATTCTTAAACTTTTGAATGCATACTACTAATGCTTCTATTAAAGCAGAACTTATTATGAGATTATCTACTCTTTAGCGTACGAGCTGATGGATAGAACTGCTAATATAATATGCACTAGTAGAAACAGAAAGAGTAGCACTATCATGTCTATACATGAGTGCAACAGACTTTGATGAGGCTGTCGCAACTCATACCAAACTACAGACTCCAGTGGATCTTCTCTCCAAGGCATATATTTTGGTCTGACCAATTAGTCTGAAAACTATGTCATGAGACAGGGTACGGAGGCATTGCCTTTTATCACCATTGGTCACTAAGAGAAGATGTGAAACATAACTTGGATTAACCATCTACCAGAATCTCAAACTTGATACAGAACTCAACAAGTAGGAACATCCTCTCGCCTAACTACATGAGTCTGGGAGAACGTCAAACTCCCAGCCAAGATAAAGATGGTGTACTCAACACATGTACTATATTACTTATACATTGATAATCTCTGCCAAAGAAGAGAAGAGACTGACAGCCTCATAGAAGAAAGGTCTCTCATACTGTTACAAGTTCCTTCTCTTGCCGACCTTCAAAGCATGTTCACTATCTCCAGATCTTCAGACAATGCAGGTACAACGTCATGAAGGATGGCAGAGTTGTGAAAGAAATCTTCTACGGACAACTAGCAGTGGTAAGAGAAGCACTGTTCGCCCTCAACTACGCCTAAGAAAAGTGATTAAGCGGATATACGTGGTCTTGGGATAAATACAGATCACTGGGAGGAACCAGGAACTCTAACTAAAATGTCAAGTAGAAGTAGTTCCCTAACTGGGCGCCTTAAGACAATGGGAGACATACAAAATTGAAGAATAGACGAAATAGAAGTACAGCTTCTGCGGCAAAGAGTGACTTTCGCGCATTGACTTGTTTACCAAGAGAAAGAAGTTCGCCAGCAGGACAGCCTGCAAGGATTTATATAATCACGATCTTTATAGACCGCAGGAGGCCATTATCACTAATATAGATTTTGGTTATTATCCATGTTAAATCGAGGTTCAGAATACAAGCCAGACATTAAGAAGCAATTGAGTTTGATATATTAATTTGAGTTTGTTTACAAGACCATCTGAGACAGATCAAAGAGCGTTGTTCTTAAAAGTAATGTTCTGACAAATACAGTTAAGGGATAATTATTTCCAAAGGGAGAAAATGAATTTAAGCTTGGGAAAATTATGATATCCTCGATAGTGGCAGCAATTTGTTTGATTCATTGAATTAAATGCAATATGGTAAGTTTTGTTGATTTTCTTTTTTAAAACAATTTTTAAAGTACAAACTTAAAGACTCAAAATGGGAAAGTTTCTTTTCCTCGATGCCTTTGCAATTCTATAATATTCCATTCTCATAATTTTCTCTCACCTGTTTTTTCTGCTGTTAATAGGGTGCTCTTTTCAGAAGGAATAATTTGTGGATGAGTTGATCGATGACTTCAAACTAATCCCTCGCCTGCTCCTCCTTCCTCCGTAGTAATTGAACATTCATCTAAAATATCAATGAATAAAGATGAGAAAGGGGAAAATAATGATGCTCAATGATAAAGGGCTTAAAAGTGTAATGAAAAGGGAGGAAGCTCATCAATAACATCCCTCGGAATTCTTTTTAACATAAATACAGAGGAGGATCAAAAGGTATACAAAACGCCTCTGTGTATTATTTTCTTAGAGTATTATAATTAGGTCAATCTATCATGAAAGATGTTGTATTTACGGGGAAGATAATTGGTGGTAATCAAATCTTGAATCCATATACTCTGCCTGAATACTAAACATATACTTATAGAATACAATTAATCAAATATGTTATGATAAAGATAGATCTATCATAAACAGAAAGCAATTGTCATAATTAGTTAACTTTCTTGGTTCCCGGTGTTCCATGGTTAAATTGACTATTTCAATGTTCATTTATTTTTGGTATTTTCCGAATAAAACAAGGATAAAAATGATGATGATGATAATATTAATAATAATAATAATTATGATAATGATGATGATGAGACTACTACTAATAATAATAATACTATAACTGCAAGCTTTCATTCTTCAAGTCAAATAATCATGCGACCTATTTTCCCCCCAATTTAATGGTGATCATGGCCATTGTCATCTTTGGCATCATGGCGTACGAAGGGATGTGGTGTCGAGGCGTCTGTATTAAATATGGAATTTACACGCATGATTCATGTTGCCAGTAGAATAGATAATGAACCAATTGAGCGATAATACTCTGATTTAATATCATTAATGTATGGCGTCTGGGTGACATTAGGTTCTTATCGTGCTTCTAATGTTTGTGATACGTGTGATGACACATCGTCCACCTAATGTTTCTGATGATTTCAAAGAGTTTGGAGACGTTCTCATTTTCCCTTTTATTTTTCCTAGAATGTAACCCTAGATTTTACAATGCTTGCGCAAATTACCAGTCTTCATCTGTAACTTTCAAGATTTATAAAAGTCTAACAACCTTCCTGAGGAGATTGGACTAATTTCACTAATAAGCTAAGTGTTGCTGCTAATTATGCCGTATATGTCTCTTTTGACCAACCCAAAACGATTACAGCCATCTTTGAGTGGTTTTAATTAAAACAAATCAGTAAAGTCAATCTGACAATTTCATTTCCTGTAAGATACAGATATCACAGAGGAAAAATCATATACTCCACGTAACAAAGTTATGGTAATATTCATAAAAAAATTTACATCGTGAGCATTTTACACTATACTCAAAGGATTTTTACTTTATTATTTTTCCTTTCTTCGACGAACTAGTAATAGTAACTTGCTTATTGATGTATTATTCGGAGTAATGGAATGCAGTGGAATGATAGAATGAAGAAATCGTATAGTGGAGTGTGAACAATACCACCCTAAGGTAAAACATGACGTGTTGAGACTGTCTCTTCCCTCTCCTATGATTTAACAAAAAACTTGATACCAGACTTTCGTGTGAGAATAATAACATTTGTCAGTGGTAGACATCCAATGTAAATTAGAGAATATATCTTACAATAACAGTTTCCAACTCACACGCAAAGCAAAGACGTGATGAATTAATTCACTCTCTTTCATGACTCTACCGGACTTCTGTCTTGGATATACCAATTTGTTCATCGTTGGTTTAAGAAAATAAAAATAAAAAGATCATTTAATTTTCTTTAAAATGATACCCTACATGATATGATTATGGTTCACATGGAGGTGCAGTGCTTTGAAATATGGGGCAAGGTCAAAATTCAAAAATTTGCAAAATGACACAATATTGAAAGTCGATGTTCTTTTTTTTACGTTGTGCATGGTTAGGAGTGAGTTTAGCGGTTTCTTTTGTTTTCATGCACCTTAACATCGAGATTAACATAGAGATCTGTGATATAACATGGTTTGAGTCGTGGTTTGAAATACCCATGCATGTTTGTTTGTTATGTGTTTGCTTGTGCAGAGGTCTGTTTGATTCCATGTTAATGTTGATGTTAAGGTCCATGAAGACCATAATCATATCATGTAGTGTATCACTTTAAAGAAAATTAAGTGATCTTCTGAGATAGATCCTTGTGATTTATATGACACCTAGACAGATCCTTGTGATTTGATTGGTTGTTTGATATCGTTCATTCAGCCCATTTTGCAATGACGGTCATCAACCGTGCTATTTTGGATCCATACGATTTTGTCCATTGCTCTCGCGCACCGAGACTGCAGCTGCAGCATAGAGATGTATATTATTGACACTAGAGGGCGGACTTCATCAAATTGCTGTGAATCCAGGTTCGGGGCGGCCGCCATCTTAAAGAGGGCAAGAGCGCGGATTTATAACACACGGCTCTATGGGAGAATATCACATATTTCACTTTTTTACATTATATTTTCAATTTAATGCTGTATGCAACGTTAAAATCACAAGGCAAAACATTTTTATGTTAAAATATATGATAACCATGCATATTTTATAAAGGAGATGGACTGAACATCCAGAAAACGGGGAAAAATAGGTTGCTGTACGTGCATTACCTATGTAGATCAGGGCTGGTCTGAAGTTTCCCCTCCTTTCAGTTAATTTTGAGGAAATCAAAGTAGAAATCATATGGTGAATCACTGATAATCCCATTAAATATAATATTGGAGACTATGCGACGTTATAGCTATATTTAACACCACGGGTGTTAAATCTAGCAGCCCAATCAATAAAGGACCACACCATCTGGTGTTGGAGTTACACTGCCACTGGTGTTAAGATTACCAACATTTAGGATGTTAAAATATATCAACACCAGTCTTGGTATTCGATTTGAACACGAGTCGGAGAATGTTATGAAGTTGACACCATTTGGTGTTCATTTGACACCCTCGAACACCTGCAGAAACGAACATTTAAACGAAAGTTTAAATCACCCATTGGTGTTAAAAAAAATACCAACACCATGCAGCTTTGGTGTTGTTTCACGGTTCGGATTCACACCATTTGGTGTCCGATTTCAAGTTCTTCAACACCTGCAGCCTGACGGTGTAACTTAACACTAGGGTATTTTTTTAAAATACCCCAACAACAGACATGCAGTGTTGAGTTACTCCAGTGAAGTGTAACTTCAACAATAATTTTTGCTAAAATATTTCTATCCAACACCTGTCACGGTGTTGTTTCAACACTTCTGAGTATTTGGTGTTTATTTTACACTCTAAGTGTTGTTTCAACACAGTATATTGCTTGAACACTGCTGGAGTGTCAAATGGGCACCAAGTTGTTTCAACACTTCTGAGTATTTGGTGTTTATTTTACACTCTAAGTGTTGTTTCAATACAGTATATTGCTTGAACACTGAGTGTCAAATGAGCACCAAATCAAGAGAACATATGAACACTCTAAAGTGTTAAGTTGACCTTATCTTACACCCTTGTCACGGTATATGCTATATGATGGCTTATATATACTACTCAGTCGACCTCGTTTTTCCCCCGTTTTCTGGATGTTCAGTCCATCTCCTTTATAAAATATGCATGGTTATCATATATTTTAACATAAAAATGCTTTGCCTTGTGATTTTAACGTTGCATACAGCATTAAATTGAAAATATAATGTAAAAAAGTGAAATATGTGATATTCTCCCATAGAGCCGTGTGTTATAAATCCGCGCTCTTGCCCTCTTTAAGATGGCGGCTGCGCAATACATGGAATCACAGCCGCATTACGCGCGCGTCAATGCGAGCGATTACTCTAGTGTCAATATATACATCTCTATGAGCTGCAGGCACCAGCAGTGCGCATATTGTAATGACGTAACAATCAACAGGCCGAACTCGCACTGCATGAGCAGGTTTTGCATCAAAATTCATAAATTTCATCTGGAAAAAAAAAACGGTGTCATATAAACCAAATGATTTTTTTTTTAATTCACGCAATGGTACGCCTCGTTGAATGGATAATTTCATCTTTCACCTCATAAAGTATTCTGTCCATTGCACTCATAAACATTCATTATTTGTATATATGTAAATATATATTGTCATATCAGGGAGGGGGAGCTTAAGAAGATGCCCTTCCCGATATGACTATATCGCGATTACTCCATATAATATAAAAGAAAAAACGGAACTAGAGACAATAAATCAGATTACCTTTTTTTTCCTTTTTTTTAAACAAGTGCACACCTAGTTACCAATAATGCATATAGCATTTCCATTCATTTGAAAGCAGGATAAAAGAGCATTGTAGGTTAAATGCCTTGCGCAAAGCGCCCTCTTGCGCTAACAAAAATCGCACATGTACATGACAATATATATATATATATATATGTGTGTGTAAATTTATTCACATTCCTACGGAATATTTTGTAAAACCTAACAAATAAGACCTACTTTTATTTTCAGATTCTATATTAAGTCACAAAATATGATGATTCATGGTGCAGCGTGTTTCCTTAAATAATCTATCGCCATACTGAGCATTGTTGTTAAAGAAGCCACCGATGTATAATTTTCATTATTTTTTCTCATCAATCAAGATAATCTTTTCTGTATAACTTCAATATATTTTCTTTTAGTTTGAACTTGGCATGTAAACATGTGTAATTCAATCTTCTCTCAGACTCCTTCATTTTCATTCCTTGTCATCGATATGAAGGACAGATCGATCAATGGTGAATCTATCAACATTTCCCTCTACAAACCTTCACACCTCATAGCCCTTACTCCCTGACAGCAACGACGCCTAAGACATCCAATATCTATAGACGCCGTAGTAATTGGACACTCAACACCGTCAAGGCGATTTGCTGTCGATGAGTGTCGGTGAGTTGAATCTCAACCAGTCTCTTCTTATGCTGGTAATGGTAATCCTCTCTGGATGTAAAGCAAACACACTTATTATGACTGACCGCCATGGGGTATTAAGATTGAAACCCTTCGGGAGATGTATTTTCTTTATTTCAACATGCTTTTTGAAATAACAAGGAACCTCCTTTTGAACTGACCATGATATCTTTCCTTCGTTCATCGTTATGATTATGAAATGATCTATCCAACGTCGCTAACAATGATGATGATCAGGATTTCTTTTTTTTCTGATAAGTATGATTGTTTTTTTCATGGTCGAAATCCTTGGAAAAATCAAAATGTATAATTGATAAAGGATTTCTCAGATAGACCAACTAGTAGTAGTAAAAGTTGTACTTTTGATATTATTGACTCATGGCTATGTCAAAATAAGTATTTATATTGGTAAAAATACATTTTTTTTATTTCTAATTATTACCATTGTCTCGATTAAACAAACTGAAATAGCCCCCTAAAAAGGTTAACCTAAAACACAGTCATTTTTTTCACACACAAATCAAGTGGACCTAGGAATAAGCCCCTGAGTCACTTTTTCTATTATGCAAATCATTGTATTGTTGCATGGATATATTGCCATTGAATTGTTCTAGCACCCTATAGATACATCCATTATGAATTTTGACAATGTTTTTACCTAACCTAGCCTACCTCGGGTATTCAAGGTGATTGAACCTTTCTACATAATCCTATGACATCTCCCTTGAGCAATAGACCTTTGAGCCTTCATAACAACCAAGTAAAATGCCTTTTACCATCAACGCTAAAATACACACATTGAATTTAATCAAATCAATAACAGCTCTTTGTATGACCTAGTTTAAGTTCAATATAATGCTTTTATCCGCCAAGCAATATCATAAAGTGCCCCAGAAGGCTACATTATACCTACATTTTACTCTTGGGGTTAGATCAAACCAAAAATAATGTTGTTTTTAATGATTCTTTTGAAATCATTATTGTTATAAATCAGATTCTATATTCGGATAGAAAAATATGCAACGATTTCAATTCTTGATACATTCCTCGCAATATCAAGCATCGTGTTAAGAATTTTCTCAAAAAACGTACATAAAATCAAATATTTCTTTTCATTTTTCAGTTTTATCACAATTATATTTTTCAGTGAAGTCTACAATTTAGAGATTTTGATTAATAATAAAAAAAAATTCATGATTCCTATTATTATATGAATAAAATTGGAGGAAAAAAATTAAATGAATCAATTCAATTGATTTCAGGTATTTTTTTACAAGTATACTCTAAATCTGGTATGAATAAGTCACTCTAAAGGTTTTCAGACATGACTTGAGAAGAAAAACTCGATCGTAGTTTCGCACTATTTTCTTTCAAGAGATCCGAAAAAATAATCATTACTTTTGCAAATTACTTGTATACGTTTTGAAAAACAAGGGTATCTTTTCAACGTTTAATTAATATGCGTTTTTTGTTATTGATGAAAATAAAACCTTATGAAGAAGGTGTTAAACTAGTCAGAAAGTCTCGATATGCTAATATCATCTACAGTATCATCACGTATCCTTCATCTCTTCCTCCTCAAAATCACCATCATCAATGACATAGGTCTGAACAGTCCCAATTATAACAAACTTTTTCACAGAATTTCTTTGAAATGATGTCTGTCTACTCCTGAAAGGTCTGGTGCACAAAAGAGAACGTAAAAACATATCTATTTCCATCTCACTAAAAACGTGAAAGATGGATCGATGCTCACGGCTATAACACTTAGTAAGCTCATACGAAGTTACATTATTACCATGATTTTTTTTTGTATTTTGCTTTTGTTTTTTGTGGGTGTAGGACATAAAAAAGCAGTGCATTGGAGTTTTATGAGATACAGAAACTTACAACACTAGCGATTATGAAACTTAATAACAAGAATTCCATCTTAGAAAATAACAGATGATATACAATACTGGAAAAGGACAAGAAATGGGAATACCAAATATATTGACAATTCTATGAAAATCTATTAGTAGGAATATTATGAAAAGGTTAAAGAATTGTGAATCACGAATTGCTGAGAGGGAGAAAAGGAAAGAGTTAAAATTTTGATGGAAAACAATATTGATTGGTGAAAGCCCTCAAAATAGAGCTAATATATAGTATTTCTTGGATAACCCCTATAATTGTGATCAATAGTAGATATGAACATGTTATTAATTTTACCAACAAAAATGTAGTATAGAATATGGAATTAGTTTGCGGGATTTTATCTTTTTTTAAGGAGGAATAGAGAGCACAAATAATACATGTATTTGCGTGTTTAGGCCGTGTATGAGCGTGGGTTTGAGGGTGTGCGAATGTGCGTTTGTATGCGTATATAAGCTTGATGTTAAAGGTACACTAGTATGAGGGCATTAGGTACTAGTATGTGTGTGAGTGCTTTGTGTGCGTGGGTGTTTCAGTTGGCCCTGTGTTGGGTGAGTTTGCGTGGGTTTATAGGGTGTGCGTTATTTCCCATTTTATATAAATCTAATGTCTGTTCAGTCCTAAGTTATCCTGTATAAAGTATATAATTCCAAGTTGTATTTCTTTCTAGGTTTTTTTTATTTGGACACACTAGCTAATTATAAACTGGTAATTCAGGCTTAGATCTGTCGCTAAATAATTTATTCATACAAATCAGTAAACACCAATTATACATTTTCCATTTCAATTTGATTTTGTTGTATTATGTGTTGTGTAAATATGATTATAGATAGTGTCAGAAGTGAGGTTAATTCTTAAATAAAAGTTTACATCGAATTAATTTGTACAACGTTATAAAATAAAAAAAATAAAAAAAGAATCGATGAGATTTAGTTTTCAGAATGCGAGATTAGTGCAGAGATTTACTTTATTAACAGCCATGTAGAATAAATTAACACCTAAATAAAAAGAATAAAATTACTTGAAATCAAGAATTTCAACAAAACTGAAAAGAAAACTTTTTATAATAAAATGTAAATAAATCATTTTCAAATATTAATAAGTAAACACATTGTTTTATAGCAATGACTCTTTGCTTTAAGTGTAATGATACTTCCCTTTCTTGTATATTGGGTAAAGAATGTCCTTGGTTGGCGCTCTGATACATGCACCTGGAAGGAAATTACATCTTCAAATTCTGCTTGAATCAGCCGTCTATCGGCCGACATGGCTATCACTCTGGGGTTAATTAGATCGGAAACTATCTAGATGATTCTAATTCGGGGAAACCCACTTTTTGCCTACAGTAAACGAGACAATAATATACAATAAAATTAGAAGGGTGATCTTCATTCTTGTGGATACACTTGAAGGTACCAATTTAAGATTTTGAAAGATGTAATTTTGCACATTCTGTCTCTATTAAGTTTAATTCTTCTAATTAACGTGTCAATTCCTCTAATTGAATGGCTTACTTCTTTCTTCGTATTTTTTTTAAAGTTTAATAATTATTTGACCATATTTTGTACTTCCAGTAGGACATTGGACAATGGGGCAGTTTAGTGGCAGAGTCTTGCCTCCATGAGTAGCTAGTAGGGCATCATTAGACAGGAAGTAAGGTCTCACTCCTGCCTCGTGCCCTCTAAATCGTTTCGGAATCTGTCAGAGGTATTTGCATTTGATTATCGCCTTGATCCGATAATGTTCTCCTATTCGTCCGGAGGATAATCAACCTAGCATCTCATGTTTCACCTCAAAATGCTCTCTGCAGAAGGGACATCTTTATCCCCGATAACTCATCGAAAAGATTTCTATAGACATGACTGGCACGACTGAGAGATAAGAAAGGAAGACTGATGAGTGTGTGTTTGAACTGGTCTGCAAGTCATTCAAGTATTATTTCGATCGTCAAAGAGATGCCGATAGCCATCATTTTAGATCCGGATGTGACGGTTGAATTACACAGTGTTATTCCATACATTCACAGGGGATACACAATCTATGTGTCATCAACAATATATGATAGGACAGCTACAAAAACTTCAATTAGATTGATGCTAATGTTAGTAATGCCGTAAATAATAAATGGCATTAAGATTTGCATTTCAATATATTACAATTATATGAATAAGACAATGCATGCATTTCTTCGACAAATTAAATAATATATGCGCTTTAAAAATTAGGCCTAAATATTGATGGCTAAAAAAATCTTTACTTTTATTTTCAAACATAAAACACGTTTTATACTTAATGTAATTCAACTCAGTTTTATCTATCCAAAGCATTTAAATCATTTACATGATACACATACGTAAAATACAGTACATGCATTGATACAAAATATAAAATGTTTGCCTGGTAGGTAGCAGCAAGAAAAGAAAATAACCCTTATAAAAACGGCCGGCTGTACAATATGTAATACAAAATAAATAGAACATAAATTATGTGCCTAATACAACACAAAATACAAAACCAGCGTAAATTACATTGATCTTTTCTTTTAAACAATAAGTGATTGTGGCTCCTTAATTAAAAATGGGAGTTTTTCCAAATAATATGTTCTTGACATTATATAGACAAACTTGTAAGGGAGAAAGGAAGATGAAAGTCGGTGGCACTTCTACTATTTATAGAATATTGCAATTTAGACTGAATATGACATTCATACAGTACATGCATACGCATTAAAAAAAACCGCAATACTATGAACGAGGAAAATTTAGATGATAATTATGTAGGCAAGAAATTCTACATTTTTGTTGTGAACACATCATTATGTGGCCTGTCCGTCCCAAAACTTTCCATTGCATCACATATCTTATTTTATGATTAGAAAATTGACAGGAATTAGGGAGAAATGTTGTCATAATTGTCAATAGACGGCGCTCTATGTGTTCCTGTGTAAGGTTGTACTTCATTTACTTTGAAGAAAATGTTTACTCTTATAGACTGATATTGGGATTTGATAATGCATCATTAATGCAAATTGTTATTTCCACCCTATTATGAAACCCTCTTGGTACTGCATGTTGATTCCATGTTGCTGTTGTTGTTGTTGTGGCGGGGGTGGTAGTGGTGTTTTGCTAATTCTATCTAATTCTATACGCTGCACCGGTAACATTATCAGTTTTGTATTTGCATCATTTAGGTTTCACCCAACTTGCTTAATATTGCTTTTTATCTATTCCTTTTGACATAAGATTGAATATCTGAAATGAAATTACATTTGCGATTGCACCAGAACGTGATTACTTCAAATACAATATGGGTGCATTTTTCATATTTTTTTATTTTATGAATTGAATGAGAGTTTCGGCCCCTGATACAAGCGTGAGGTTTGAATACGGCTCTGGTGCCAGTTTTAAAAGCCACCTTTACGCCTGGAATATGGGTAGTGACACACATACGCCGAAAGTGGACTGAGGCCGTCTCTAGATCATTAGAGCCCCTGATGCACATGCATAAGCCGGCCTCACATCGACTTTTCACCCGACCACAAGTTATCTGACTATTTATGTCATCATTTTCTATCATTCGCTATTTCTAGTTTATTGGTCAGGCCGGCTTGGGTCCATTTGGAGATGACAAACTTACCAATAACAGGTCTGAAGCCGGCACGAACTCCTGTCTTCAAAACATATCCAAAGGTGGACTCAGTCCAAGGCGGCGTCAGTCTGGAAATTAAAAAAAAAAGAGATGTCACACATAAGTGAAGACGCCACCAATGCTGGCTTCAGTCCATTTTCGGGGTATGAATAGCACCACCCTATAAGAAATGATTACACATTTCCATTTATAAGAGAAAACCTCTCCGTTCATCATGATATTACAGTACATTCAAACGAGCAAACCACATAGGAAAAATTATTAGCTAGATAAATTCCAAGTCCTAATCAAAGGGTCAATAAAGAATATTACCCAGTTAAGTCTTAAGATAATAATGGGAGCAAAGTGGAAGCAATATTATAAATAAAAGTATAAAAAAGTATAAAAGTATGTTAAGCCAACATGACATGGCAAAATGAACTCAATGTATTTTGAAACATTTTACAAAAGTCCTTTAAATTTTTTCAACATTTGTATTCTAAATTGTCATTCCCCCTATTTTATCATGTTCCTGAGATAGCTAGCAAGTGTGAGGGGATAATACCATCCGACACACACCCACTCACTCACTCAAGCGCATGCGCACTCTGGAATACATGCACTCCCACACATACCTGTAGTAGCGATAAGCAGAGCTGAAAATACATTGTAAATAAGCTAGGATTTGATGATTACATATGAAACAGAAAATTGAACTTCTACACATTTATAGTGAGGACAGTTTTACATATTGACCTTTATCATTGTTTAGATGTCTAGATGTTGACCTTTTAATTTAAATGCATGCACTTTCCTTGTGTTAAGGCTCTCATTTGCTGTCGGCTACGTGAGTCAAGATATGTTGAGATGTTCAGCTGAAAGTGATTTCATTATGCCTAATAAATTCATGGAATCAAATCATTCTCCATACGAAAAAAATGGTGTTGGGATTTTCGGGGAAGATTTTTTTATATGGATGTTACGCATAGTGATAGGCTTCTTGAGATTGAGTGATTTCACAGAATAATCTTTGAAAGATAGTAACAAAAAATAATAGGAGGAACGGAGGACGTGTATCCAATGATTCTTTCAATCATTTACACTTAAGAAATATACCGTAGAAGAATGTGAAATAAACAAGAAGATCATTATTATACATATAAAAAAGAATGCTGAATGGAGTCGGAAAATACTAGTGTTCTTAGAGAATGATTCTAAAAAGAGAAGCTGTAGAATTTCAGATTGAAATTTGGGATTAATTATCACATTTTGTAATGTATGAATTCATGAAAAGTGATTAATGGTGCTTTCACACCATGGTACGTTCGCTGGTTACGGTCGTACCCAGTGACCGATCGAAAGTGCTTTCACACCGCCGTAAAAACTTGGTCAGGCCGCTGATCTGAATACTATCTGGATGGGCGGTCGCACGCTGATTGACTATTCAGAAATGAAGTCACCGGTGCGGAGCGGCGGCCATCTTGGGACCAAAAAAAAAACGCGTCTGTTTTGAACGGGAAGGCATGGGATTCCAATCTATTTTTCACTAATACTTTAAAATTCGGAGGATTATCATCTTAATTTTGCGCTATAATCTTGTATTAGACTCTTGGTTTATGTATGCACTATCTACTCATAAGTTTGATGATAACCATATAAGAAAAATCGGACTGAAAACCGGTGCTTTTTGGAGGATAATGCCATATGTTACATTCCGTTTAAGCGCAAATAATAGCAATGCTCCAGAGAGGATACTCCATATGTCACCAGGCATGGCAAATCCTTAAAAAGTCGCTAGGGATGAATTTTCAGTTCAATAACCTTCTTTAAATTAGTGATTATTTGCTTTAAAAATAGCATACAAGTCAAAGAGGTAAACATCTACTACCTATGGATTAAAGTTAAGTTATAACTTCTGAAGGTTTCCATGGCGAAGAAGAATAGTGCAGTAGGTTTCACGGTACACCATTTATCTTTCTTGGGCAAATGTTGGTCCTGAAAAGGACCAATCTCGACGTTTTGACAAGTGTGTTCTTGTCGTCCTCAGAAAAGTTAAGTCTTTTGAAGCACATGGCCTCTTACAATTGCGCAAAGGTGACAAAACGAGGATTATGTGTCGTTACAATTTTAAAGGGTCTTTTAATTTGTTCAAAACTTGTTACGCTAATCACATCCTGCTCATTTTAAAGAAAAGAAGTCACAGAGAGTTGCATTCTCTAGCTAATCAATTAAAAAGAGGCTTAAAATGAGATGGTGTTCAAAAAAAGGGCAGTACAATGAGCACGTGACTTCGGTTCAAATGGGGAACGAAGTGTGTCTAATTAAAACGTAACAAAACAAAAGAAATTATTTGCATGAAGGAAAAGGAACTGGGCGTTTATATTCCAATAATTAATAATCAAATCAATCAACACGAAATGATGATTTCATCAGTCAGTGAAGTATATTTTAATTTGAATACAATTTTATTCGATATTTTCTGAGCTTAAAATAGAGAAAGTAAGGTTGAAATAGTGCTTGCAGATGTCATACCGATGCATCACAATTTCAAGTACGTTATCCGCCACAGGGTCTGGGTCTAGAGAGAGGAATATACAATACCAAGGGGAAGGAGGGAGAGGGGTGTTAAAGTGTTTGTTCGATCATCTAGTTCTCCCCCTCCCCCTCTCTCTCTCTCTCTCTTTCTCTTTCTTTCTCTCTGCTAAACAGGGTGATGACCTAAGTCATGTATTTTGACCAAAGTCTACAATGGTAGAATGATATTTCTGTTACTTTTGCATGAAGGTTTTTTTTCTTTCGCGGCGCGCCAAATTGAAATGTCACCGCGTCGCTGTTCACAGGAGAAGGGGAGCCCGGAGGGTTAGCACTCACCATGAGATGGGGGAGGCTGATAACGTTTGACGTGTTACATGTTATCTCTGTATGATGTTCCCCTTGAGTAAATCATATTTTAAGTTTACGTCCTTTAGCCTAATATTTAGTGAAGCCACGGTTATATCATCGAGCAGAATGTACTTGGGTGTTGTTTTAAGGAATTGCTTTAAAGATGAATGTTGATGGAAGCAGCTGAAATTAAACGTGATCTGTACCAAGATACTGATATCTAACATGAATATTGCCTCTAGACATTAAAGGTTGAAGCCATTACCGTTTGATCCATACTATTCTTGATAAAGAATGGATCGTTGGGAGTGGAAAGGTAGTATCATTTAACAATGATTTTGGGAATTTCATAATTCTGGCGTTTTTGTTTCCTCATACAACGCTCCTTTTTCTTTAAAAAACATAACCACAAAATGTTGTAGGGCTTGAAAATCAAAATAAGGGACCCAAATACGAGAATAGTGACTTTTAAAGTAACATTAGCCTAACCTCTCCTCTGTGTCATTCATTCACACACATACACACACAAACATCCCATGAATGCACCTTTCCACCCCTCTCTTTTGTGTGTGTACGTCTGCGATGGTGGGTGTGTGTTTCATATCTCTCTCTCTCGCTTATTGATTGATGAAGCCAAAGGGCTCCAATTATTAAATTGTTTTCTTACTTTTATTCACATTAATACATGCTTCTATTTGATTAGACTCTTTATATCCCACAAGAATTTAAATCATCCCAGTCAAAAGATCATTGGGGAGCAATTCGATTGTTTGGGCCACGCTTATATCAAGCGATCAAATTATGATGGTTTTTGGGACATTCTTGGGGGGAAATGGGGTAGTTTAATGACTGTATTGGGGTGGATATACTCATGTAGGGTTATTTTTTTTCATCCCATTGAACAGTTATAAGGTGGACAGCTTTCCTAGGGCTTAAAACCCTCGATGTATTTTTTTGTACGGTTGTTTCTTTTCAAGCCATTAAAACATGAAATATAACATGCAGCCGGCAATTATCTTCAGGTACAACCAATCTTAGGTCCGTTGCAGAAAGAGTTGCGTTTAAACGCAAGTAAAAACAATCAATCGCAAGTCCCAAATGCGCGCTGGTTGAAAATCAAATTGGGCATGATTTTTAGACTTGCGATTGATTGCAACTCTTTCTGCAACGGGCCCCTTATCACATAAATTACAGTACAGATTATGTATCTTGATTTTAAAGTTTTTCCGTAATTAATCAATTCCATTGTCAAAGTGTACCAATTAACTTGTTACAACAAATAGCTTTCCGTTGCTTATTCTCTGGTTATACAGTGATAACCAAATAATAAGCACTTGAAATAATTTCGTTAAGATATTTCTGGCTACTCGCCAATGATAAGGATCGTTAAAATTAAAGTCTAAATCACTCAGGATCATTTTCTGCATGAATTATTAATTTCACGGATAGAAAACCCCCACTTTTCTCATTTTCTGCAATGAATTGGTTTAGCCGTTTATTCCCTGATTCGTTAGCTTCATGGTCTAGACATGGAAAGTAGAGATTGTAAGGATATATCTACTCAAAATTTTCAAGTCGTCGTCATCAAAAGCAAATTTTACGAAGGAAAAGTGCTTACAGATTTGATTTCGAGATGTACTTTCGTTGTGGTGCCCAAGGCAAAGGGCATTCTCTTCAAATAATGAAAATCCTGTTTTAGATTTGTTTGTCGAAATGACTTTAACATGATGGGGATAATAAAAAGTATTGGTTGTAAAAAAATAAAACCTACAGTAACTTCCATTAACCACTTCCTTTTACTTTCCGCCCCCATCTCGTCTCTCTTCTCTTTTCTTTCATTTCCCAGTTTCTTTTGTTTTTTATCATGTTTTTTTTCTATCTAGGTTTGTGTCGCGCCTTTCCCCGCCAACCTTTATTTTGTGTTCCGTTTCATTGTGTATCACCAACCCCTGCCCTAGAGCGCCACTTGTGGTAATTGAAATACGAGAAGGCCAGAAATACATCATTAATATAGGACTGTTGCATTACAATCTCGGTGAATTAGACTTCACCAACATAAATGTTCTGAATCTGTATTGCGAGTCAGATTAGATATTGTTGTTTTCTATTGTCTGTCGCAACACCATATTATATATATATTCGTACCCGTATCCATACTAATATCTTCATTTCAGCAAGTAAATCTTAAAAACATTAAGCTGGTTTAAGAATTAAGAGCGTGCATGCAGTGAGTGAGGGCCTAGCCGGTGGTCAATTTTGCCTTTCTTCTACATATTGCTGGATAAATATACTCTTCCACATATTTGGTAAAAGAGCTCCATAGGGGTAACTATGCATGTGTCCAACCAATATCGGGCATTTCTTTTGGGCATTTTTATTTATCCAGTGTGGTGAAAATTTTGCACATTCTAAAGTAATTGCTGCTTACTTTTTAACCATACGGGACAATATGCTTCCCGCATTGAATAAAATACTGCCCAAATTGGTTGGACACATAATCATCCTTGTGCTGGCTAAAATTTTACCCCTTTTTTTTTACAATTAAAGGGTTGATAACATTCGCAATAAACCGTATTGATCGAAATAGCATTTGATTATCAAACTCCAGATACTTCCTTGGCTTTATTTTTTCACATATTTACTTCCTATTTCATCTTCTATTTTTATGTACATGTATATATCATCATTCATAAGTTCAACTTCATTTGATTTGATAAAACACAAAGTAAATACAAGTGGTAAGCACCCCACATAAGCAGAGACTCGTTATATTTAACAATACGACACTCTTAAGGAATCAATCGGCCATACAGTATCACAATCATGATTAATATTGATTACTTGATTATCAAACATGCACATTTTTACCGAAATTATATTTTAACACTTTAAGGGAATATGAGAAAAGCGAGTGAACCAATATTTTATGTCGAAAAGCAGACAATCTCAAAGCTTTATTATTCTAAATCGATGTGGTGAGTTAAAGGTATTGTTTAACTTTGTGAGCAGCTGATTTAAAAAATTCTCAAACCAAGATGAAACATGTGTACAAGTGCATGTATTAGAACTAATAAACCCTGAAAACAACCGTTATTGAGAATGAAAAGCTAAAGGCAAACCCCGATTTTTTAAACAGGCGTCTTATAGACACCTAAATAGTACACATAAGAATATGGGATGAAATTAAGATGGTGTTTCCGGTCACTTTATATTTCAATTTTTGAAGCACTAAATAATGATTTTCGAACGCAATTTTTTCTGGGCTTCATTTTTGGAACATATCACAGACACAGGTGACAAGTGTGACCTTCTAGCTCAGATTTTTTAAAAGTCAAACCAATGTTAACCAATCACTTTAAAGCCTGTGTATAGCTTTGGTAAAGGGTCAATAATGTGATTGATAATCGAATATCATCTAATATGACAGTCTTACTGAAGCGTAGAGACCGTTAGATATTTTTCCAACTGCACTTCTCTGAGAAAATTTCAAATATTCAAATCTTGGATTTATAGCGCCCTCTTTCGGCGATGCTTGTTTTAAATTAAAAAAATGGGCATTCAAGCACTTATCTTATAAATTTAGTGATTAGATATCCAAAAGTTACAGACAAAGAACATATCTTGAAAGTTTCAGCCCATTCCATGATTTGGAATAGGATTTAATTGAAAGACAAAAACACACAGATATTTTAATTTGATCGGGTGACCCGATCAAGTTAAATTTCCATTTAAAATCGCAAATTTATCCTGTAAAACACATTTTCATTTCATATCCTCCACATCATAACTGTTATAGGGCATATCCATTCATATTAGCTCGCAATGAATTGGAATAGTGATAGGTGCATTTTGGTGGATTTACCAAAACTATACACAAGCTTTAAGCGCATGACTTGTTGACAATTGTGAAATATTAAGAGGAACCCATCTGAACAATAATCTCAAAATCTCAGGTTATGGTGTCGTTCAGGGTGTATTTTCTCCCTTTTTCACTCATTCTTTATTAAGCGCAACGATTTTCAACCCTAAATACTTTGCAATCCATCCATATCCGGGAGACAAAGCCGAGCATAAAAACATACGTCCTGACCAAAGTCCTGAAGAGTACCATAATGTCCATTATAGGAGGGAACATTTGAAATGATGATCGGCATTGCGGGAAAATTCAATATTCAATCTTCACCACGGAGTGTCGCCCAAGGGTCTCTTACAATTCATCGTCAGGTTCTAAATGCGTTCATATTATCATGACATGTTCTCATGTTTTACCACTTGTCTTTAAAGAAAACAAATCTCTCTGTCATGATTTTGAAAGGAATGGTTTAATAGCGCCCTCTTCTTTTAGAGTGTGGAAAACTTGATCTGTGTTTGATCATACAAAAGTACTTTTTTCTCATATATATAGATATTGGACATGAATGTCGATAATAGATACGAACGATCAGTAAATTAATGTTCTTTGCTAAGGTAACGCAATATAGCAACCCAAATGTCTATAGTCTACCAATTATAAGTCAAATCTGGGAGTCTTCCTTCATAAACACGATAAATGAAACAGTAAACGGACATATGATGTCAACTGGCCAAACTTGTTTAGCAATTCATCTATTCAAGAAAGTGTACAATCAAATGAATAAAAACCAAGTATTAAATGATAAAAGCTAAACGAATTCTTATAGCACAAACTATAAAAAAATATTGCAAGTTATAAATTGCAATAAATAATTATAAATATGCAATATAGTGCACTACACCATGAGAAAGAATTTGATTAAAGAAATAAGCATCAAAACAAAAAAAATATAACATTAACATTAATCATACTAACCAATTAAATACATGCATAAATAAAGGAATGTATTGAGATGGAATGATACACAGGATAAGGATAGCAAATACTGTAGTTTGTATTAGGATGGCGTGATGCACAAGATGAGGATAAAAAAATATTGTAGTTGTAATTAAGTGGGAATAACGTGGACTATAGGTAAGTACATGCTTCTTTTCTTTATACCAGATTGCTTGCATTTTTTTAAGTGCTACCCCTTGTCAATTCAGGATCCGCCTCTATATATTAAGCTAGTAATTTCCTTCTAATCCATCCTTGTAAAAAATCCTTATACCATTTATTTTAGAATAGATAAGTAGGAGTCAAAGTAAGGTTTCCATGGTCAACCAATTACTAGAGTTATAATTAGAGAGGCACAGACGTTTATCTTAACATCAATTTCGATGATTACAAGTACAATATTTTTACCGAAGTTTCCATATCTCTTACAGTATCCCTTGTGATAATGCTATTATCAAGTATCATTGATACCATCAATCTATTTATTTTTACTAGTGTCAGTCAGAAGGTATTTGTTAGGCCCTATTATGTTTGGCAATCGTCAAATAATTTCAAGAAAAAGAAACTCAAGTACAAGTGGAACAGAGATTATAATAGATTCTGGAGGAAAACGAAATATAAACTTAAATCCTCCTCGATCTAGCTGCAAAAAATGCGATGCACGATATTTTCAATTAATTAGTTGAAATTATCTTTTACCAAAAATGGAATATGATATCAAACAAGTGCGGAAGTATGCTTAGTTAAAAAGCAATTCAAAAATATATACTTCATTAGGTAGTAATGGTAATACAGACAAGACCATTAATAGGTAATCGTATAATCAGATAATAACGTTATGAATTATTCCGAAACACATAGGAAAACATTGTATACTAGGAGCAAGTTCCTGAAAATTAGTAATTAGTCTAATTAAACGTCTTGAAAATAAAATAATTATTTTCTTGTCTCTTTAGGGGATTTTGATTTTGCAGCTTTTTTAAGGTCAAAGTTCTTTCATGGTATCCCTATGCCTCGTAATACCATTAATCTGATTTTTGCTCGTTAGGTGAAAGATTAATGGCTTAACCAGCCATGCTTCTCTGTGCCTTATTAATCAAGTGCAAATTAATTCAATTTATCTTAGACGTCGCCCTCATTTTCAGCTCCTATAAGTCATCTTTGTAAAGTACCCATTCGCCATTCACAACCCCAACCAACGTTCACTCCCTGTCTCCCCCCCCCCCCCCCTCTCTCTCCCTCTCTCCACCATCTTTCTCTCTGTCATTTACATCTTATAACTTCTCTTACCCTTTTTTCTATCATTTCACCCCTTTATTGCTTTTCATTTGGTAAGATAGTATTCTTATCATGAGTGGGGTCTCAAAGCCGTCGATCCTGGCTACTTAATTACGTGTTTTCATTATTTCACGTTAGCGTTGTAAATAAAGAATTTATAAACTTGCTCTTCCTACCACCTTACCTTCCACTCTTTCCCCTTTTCTCTCTAACTTTCACTCAGGTTGATTCTTTCTGTTTAACCTTCTTTCTATTTCCCTTCTACCAGCCATGTCCTCTTTATCCTTTGCACTTGTAGGTCGATGAGATATACAGTCATCTTGTTATCATGATGCCTGCGCAAGTCATACCTAACATTTATCCAAGATGTAATATCAGCTACTCACGACCTATCAACCTGGAGGTCCTACAAAAATAGGTCTTTTCAAACACCCGAAGTTTCTACATTAGGTGAATTCTGTCGGGTTCATATGAGGTATAATTCTGTTCAGACTAGTTTATAATCTTTCTAAGGAGCATATCAATTTAAAACTGATTCATATTTTGAAAGGAAGATGCCTCAAACATAATGTGTTGTGGCTCAGTGGATAAGTCTCCGGACTTTGAACTGCAATTTCCAGCTAGGTTAAGTTCCCACCGCAGCACTCGCGTCCTCTGACAAGGCGTTTATTTTTATTTGCCACTCTCTACTTAGGTGTACCCGGTAGGAAGGATTTTTTGAATGCTCGAGCATCCGATCAGGTTAGTCGTGCTAAAGCCGGGATAATAGTATGCACTGTTAAGAAACATTTTTATTAAGCGCTATATAAATGTTGTATACTATCATAATTGACCACTAAACAGTGTAAGGTACGCGGTATCCTGTGGGCCAAATGAAACAACTGACCGCTAAGTATTAACAAAATTGAATGAATTGGAAAATAACAATAACGAAGAGCGTCATCACATTAACAGTTATGTACTTCAAATGGATTATTAAAACTCTGAAACCTGTTTATTTCATTTTAGTGAATATTAGAAAGTTACCCTTATAGAGCAATACTAAAGTACATGAGATGAAGGAGTGTCCCTGACCAATTTTTTGATCTTTTTTGTGTGTGCCTGACATGTCAATACAGATAGTGATAAAAGAAATGTGGTGACACATTTTTTATTTGTCGGAATTTTTTTCTCTAACTTTCTAGCAGGGACCTTAACCTTTTTTGTATGATTTGTTTCAATTTATGTTGCTTGTCAGAAAATGTTTGTCCCCAATGACAAGATTTTCCAAGTAAATGACTGCTGTCGGTGCCGCAAGTATTTCATAATAAACATATTACGAGCATGATTTCTTTTAATATGATATTTATCTCCGACAATATTGCATATCATTATTCTATTCAGAATGATTTTCCTATTGTTGCATCCCTCCAGTATAGACTATTAAACCTATGCATTGAATATAAAATATAAGAATTCATTACTTTTCATAACAATCTGGATGGGCTTATTGTTCGAGTTATTTGGAAAAGCAGAGAAAATGTTTGCTGGTCATAAATGATGCAACATCAATTTGGCTTTCTGATTTATATGCAAATTGGTTCTTCGTGGATTTCTATATAGGCTGAATATATCTATTATTGAACGAAACCCTCTTGTCTTATGTCAGGGAGTAACTTATTTTAGAGATTTTTAAGAGCAGTTCAAGGAAGCCATCCCAGAAAAATTGGACCGTAAATTCTCATGGGATGATATATAACCGTAAATAAATCGATATTATGATATATTCATATAAATTATACAATTTTAATCTTATTTTTCGCGCCATCAAACCGATCTCCGACAAATTCCCTTTAGGAAGGAGATGGAAAAAATCGATATCAAACCATTCCAATCAATTAAAGATCATCTCAATAGAATTAATCATGTGATCATTATACTAAAAGAATAACCCTTTTTCAAACCCGACCAATATTTTTTTTCTTCATGGTAACATTTATTAATTCATTAGGATGGTTGTGAAGATTTTTTTGTCAATATTTAAACGTTAACAAGACCCGCTGATTAGGACCATCTGACTATCAACAATTAACACAATTAATGGGAAACTGATTATGTTAAGAGAAATAGCATCATGCAAAATATTTATTTATAAAATGTAATCATGATATGTATTAAAGGTACGATCAGATATTCGATTCTTTGATTTCATAAGAAGTAATCGTATTTGATCTTTAATTATAGGTCCAATGTTAGTTATCTATGTAATGTTGTATTAAATGATTGGTTTCCATTTTTCTTCCAGGTCCCTAGCATCATCTTATTCAAAGAGCTTTTTTTTCTTATAAAAAGGCCAGGGTAAAAAGTGCCGCCAGTAAGGCTAATTATGCCTTGTAAAAAATCCAACGTTTCAATCAAGATGTTATTGCCATGATTGTAGTGATGATAAACACACATTAGTCTCGAATTGATTGATAAATTCAATTTGTCTCAATTTAATTTCATTGGTTTCCCAGATTGATTGTCACAAACAACTTGTGTGATTCCGCACCTAAAATTGAGCAAAGTATAATACGTGACCTGATATTACACATTCGTGCCAAATTATGACAGACTTCTTTTCCACGATTCTTTCATACTTTTTTCTTTCTTTCTTTTTCATCTTCTCCTCCTCTTTTTTTGAAATTTGAATTTCTTGACAAATAAGTTAGGCTGTCCCACCCCGGTCATTGTACTTTATAGTTATCTACAAGTTTTCAAAATCATCTTGATGCCTTTACTAAATAACACGAAATAGTATTTGACCGATTATTCGTTATTTGAACTTATGTAAAGGTTAAATTCTCAATTTACATTTATTAATTACCGTGTCTATGTTTGGAAATGCTGTTAACGGGTTGAGTGGACTGGGATGGATAGGTGAACAATAAGAACCACCTGTTCATATTATCCGATAAGCTAGAGAAAACAGATTCCGTAAAACGGTAAATTATTAACTTTTTCACTCTCATACCGAATCTCACCTTAACACATATTAAACAAACACAACCTCGACTACCCTCACACACACACACACACCTCACTTTATACAACACGCTCATTTACGCGCATCCCACCCTCCTTCTCTGGAATCCTTTGACCCACCCACACACATACACACACACAGTCACGCACACTTTCTTCACCCTCCACCACACGCAACCTTACACATACACTCACTCTACCTCCACATATCTACATGCATACATCCCCCCACACACACACCTTCACCATTTCTCGGGTATATGTCTGCGCATGATATATAATATTGCTTCCACAGTGAGCCCTCCTGCCAATATGCTATCCCTACTTCTCAATTTTATAATTGTCATTTTATGTCGAAACATCTCTCTCAGCAACATCAAAAGCATATTTGTTATCCGCGAATGCGAACACCATCGAGCTCATTTATGAAAGAAATTAATCCTAATTTTCATGAATTTATTACCGATTTTGCAAGCTGTGATCAGCTCGAGCCAATTATAAGGATAGTACAAATACTTTTTTTTCACAAACATTGAAGGAACGCCGCTCTTGCTTTGATTCCATGAACTATAATCCCTTTTCATCGCTTGTTCTACCGAAGAAATCAAGTAAATTTTAAAGTATATTTCGTAATTGGCGCATGTTCAATTCACACATGGCTTTAATTGAAGAAATTACGAACATTGTGTTCTTCAATGTGCATTTCATCGGACTAAACTATTTTTAGGAGAAATCCAGAAAGTAATACTGTGTTTAAGGAAAGAAATAATTATTTGTTATTAGGATGAGGTGTTCAATATTGAAAAAGTAGTATCGGTTGTTAAGGAAACTGCCTAGACCGATATAATCGCCTGGAGCATTTTCACAGTGAATACCTTTTGAACAATTGGCTTAGTATGTCCGTTCGTGTTTATCTTCCAGGCTTTTACACTTTATCTATAAAAAGAATTTTAAACTGTTGTTTCTTAAAGGAACTAAATGAGAGTGGTTAAATATATATATATATATATATATATATATATATATATATATATATATATATATATATATATATATATATATATAGATATAGATATATATAGTACAAAATGTAATTCTGGTTAAGGCAAAATTCGGAAGTGCACTCACATTGGCCCAGTATTTTGTAATACATGCACCTCCTGTTAATTAAAGTGATTGGTTAACATTGGTTTGACTTTTAAAAAATCTGAGCTAGAAGGTCACACTTGTCACCTGTGTCTTTGATATGTTACAAAAATGAAGCCCTGAAAAAATTGCGTTCGAAAATCATTATTTAGTGCTTCAAAAATTGAAATATAAAGTGACCGGAAACACCATCTTAATTTCATCCCATACAGTTATGTGTACTATTTAGGCGTCTATAAGACGCCTATTTACAAAATTGGGGTTTGCCTTGTAGTTTTAGCTTTTCATTCTCAATAATGGTTGTTTTCAGGGTTTATTAGTTCTAATACATGCACTTGTACACATGTTTCATCTTGGTTTGAGAATTTTTTAAATCGGCTGCTCACAAAGTTAAACAATACCTTTAAAGAAAAGCAGAATACGAAATAAATAGAGGATGTATATTTGGCTATGATTTTACCTAAAGAGCTTAAGTAATATTCTAAAACTCTCTAAATTAAGCGCTACTACAAGGTTCGCAATTATTTTAATACCCATGTGAAATCCATCAACGCTCTTTATCTTAAATATCAATCCCAGTCTCATAAAAATAGAACTAAAAAAAAGGAATTCTATCTCGATTATATTTTGAGACCGTAGGTGAATATCATATAAAGAAAAAGCGAGAAATATTGGAAAACATGAAGACAAAAGATAATCGTATCTCCATCCTAAGATTTCTGTAATTTGACATTATCCCATTCTCTCTTGACGCCTTTTTAGAAACGTCAATGAGTATTTAAGGTTTAAAATCTCAGCTTTTGAAGATCATGAATGGCTACAGTTTTCTGTTATAATCACCAAAATTCTCAGCGTTAGAATAAATCCATCCTTCTCTTACAAACGTGAATATCAAACAATTGGGATTTGGTTTTATTTGAGAGAAAGGAATTAGTGATTTGTTTCATAATCAATATTTCAAAGTGCAATTATGTTTCGTGCTTGCTTTCCTTTTTGAATTGCCCACTTGGTATACACCAATCCAATATTCTTTATCAAAAAGATAATGTGTATTTGCCTAAAACTAATTCCCGTGTATATCCACTATGCCATAAATTATACCAAATTCAACATGGTGGAAAGTACAATTAAAACCATATGACCTATTAAGATCTTCATACATCTATAGAAATTGAATAGCGTTTTTTTTAAAGAAAACTTGTATTAGAATATCACACCATGATTTGAAATACCGATTCCCACTACTGTCGCTTCAACAATTTAATATGTTTGTTTCTTCTCAAAATGATAAACAGTATTCGTTTTCTAGTATATATATGTTTCTATCTGAAATGCTATTGAAATGACAGAGGAAAGAAAGTAATATTAATATTATTCTGCAATAATTATCATTATCATACTTATTGTCATTGTCACCATTTATGTTATTAGGCCTATACTTGGTGTTTGAAAGGAAAAATTACTTTATTTTGCATCAAGTTTGTCTTCCACTTAATCGTTTTAAATAATTAATGAGTTCTACTAAGAAAAGTTTGGTATAGGCGTCCTTGACGGACCTGGTAGGTGTTTCATAAAGCTGTTCGTAAGTTAAGAGCGACTTTAAGAACGACTGGTGATCCTTTCCTGTGGTAAATGGTATATTCATTGGAGATGGTTTAGCGCGTAAGAAAGGATCACCAGTCGTTCTTAAAGTCGCTCTTAACTTACGAACATCTTTATGAAACGGGTCCCAGGTGTTTTTTTTTTTGAATGCTTAATGCATACGCCATATAAGTGTCCCGACTATACACAAATGTCTACTTGAATAATAAAGGAAGTAACATGGTCTAATATGAGCAATATATATATATGTAGGGAAGGCGGGGTAAGTTGAGCATAGGGGCAAGTTGAGCCACCAGCCCCAGGCCATTAATGAATGAGTCAGACATTGTGGTGGTGTCATGTATTGATGACCCATAGCATAACCCCTAACCCCACCACATTGTTTTCAACTTTGAAACAAAAAGTAGTTTTTTAGAGGGAAAAACATGAATTTTAGCCAAAAAAGTAAAAAAGAGTGTGAAATAGATAAGTGCTTTATAAACACATACGTCTTTAAATACAATAAAGACATGATAACAACATTATTAGTCCAGGTATGGATCTTCATTCTTGTCATAGTCTTTTATATGATGGATGCATAATAAATGTGTGGATACAAAATTATCACACTAAGTTCGGACTGGGGTAAGTTGAGCCAAACAGCATGGGGCAAGTTGAGCCATGGTAATTCCTATGGTAATGTATCTTAAAAAACAAACAAACCATAAAAATCATTTGAAATGCTGGCTGAAAGGAGCAAATTTACATGACTGCTCTTTTCCTTTTAAAGGATGTTAGTATTTATAGAGAATTAGCAAGTGAATGACTTTAAACAAAAAATTGACATGCTGGTTCTCCCCTCATACATTTTGTACATAGTTTTTGTGACTCAACTTACCCCAGAAGGTGGCTCAAACTTACCCCATATATGGGGCAAGTTGAGCCATTTGACATCGTTTTTTTCAAAGGTCACGATGACTTTAAGTGTGGGGATAGAAAGTTATATATGGGTGGAAAATATTTCAGAAGAATTAAATTTAAAGGCATGGTATTTATTTCGACAAGATTATTAATCATATAAATTCTAACATGCAAAAAGCAAAAACTGTCACAACTTACCCCGCCTTCCCCTATATATATATATACCTGATAAAGTTGGAATGGTTCTCACTCTGAGAGTAAAATAATTAGAGTAAATAAGCACAACAAACGATTCGGTTCATAATGCCGTAGCTTTTACCTTATCTTAACGAGTATCCAAACTTTCCTCAGTTGAAAAGAGGTTGACGTTCAAGCAAGCGATGCCTTGACAAATAGAAAATGTCAATCCAAAACACATATTGCGATTCCGGAAACATCAAGAAACAAATTAGTATTCAAGATTCCAGATAAATGTTGGAGATCTTTGAAAGCAATAGCCATTCGTCATCGGTTCCAGGGATCACCATTATAGAATATTTTCATGTCGAGTAGCAGACCTGTTTGGAAGGTCGACGTGTGTCGAAAACCGAATGTGGAAATGGAATAACTCACACGACCTGGAGCACATCATCATCACTTACTTCATCTACTTGTTTATTGCGCGCAAAATGATATGGTATACAATCATGTCACTTTTTCTCTCCCTTCTTTTCTACCTTTATCAGTCTCTTTCTCTCTCACTTTCTTTCGCCCCCCCCATCCTCTCTTTCTCTCTTTACATACAGTTCCAATGGCTACTTTTTCCCCCTAAAATCACTTCTTCTGTAAAGTTTCAGCGATATCTCTAAACTAACATTAGTGAGAATGAGAATTTCAGCAATAGAAATTACTTGGATTTTAAAAAGAGAATCCAGATGAGCTTGTTAGTCATCAGTCTAATTATGAATTCAATTTTAATCATAAAGTACTATTTTAGGACTTAGTTTCAAATATTTCATAGTTTTTAATTGCAGCTGCAAGCAAGGTTAAAAAGGTTAGATTTCAATGCTTATTCTTTAGACGATCGACAGGTACTTATTGCAAATCTGTGAAATTAAGAGTATATCTTCATTATTAACTCCTCACCCTCATTTGAATTCATCAGATATTATTCTTTTCTAATTAAAATGCATTACATACCTACGTCATATTACTTAAGGTTGTAGATAACTGAATGTATCAATGGGTGTCTTCGTGCTTCTATTTGGAATAATGTGTTGGTGCTATAAAATCGTGAAAACACACACACACACATACATATATATTTATTCATTTATTTGTATATATACTGTGATAATTTATTTTGGATTCCACGGTTAGTTATTTCATCCTAATAAAAACATTTCACTTTTGTTACTATTTTTTTTTATGTTTTAATTCACGAGGTAAAATCATTCTCTATTGATTGATTGCCGGAGTTTATTAGCCTCAATAACTCTAAGTTATATCTTAATAATGGCATAATTGGTTATTTGATTAGGAATTAGTGCCAAAGCCAATGCTTATGAGAGATTGAAGAAGAAGATTTTGTATTCGCAGAAAAGGCTGTGAAAGCAATCACTACTGTCATCCAAACATAATACACTATCTGTCAATTCTTACTTAAAATCTTTTCCATTAGGCTAAAGTCTAATGACTTGGAAGCGAAAAAAAAACTCATGAAACGAGGTTAAAAGTCCTAACAATTGCTCAAATATTTGTAAGGCACGAACTCAGTGTGGGGAGTAAGCACAAAGTTGATAGAAATAATACGATAAATACAATCAGGAATCCTCTTTCTGCATTCTGCTAATTCTTGTGTTTTCATTTTTAAATCATTCTTATATATTACGGTACTCTCAGAATTTGACCGAACTATGCTGATATCAAATACATCGTTATGTCAATAATCAAGTTCTGAATCTTTAATCATTCTTTCAAATAGAATAGACTTATATTCCAATTTTAATGACACTAACATACATTTCCATTATACTTAAAGGTATTGTTTAACTTTGTGAGCAGCTGATTCAAAAAATTCTCAAACCAAGATAAAACATGTGTACAAGTGCATGTATTAGAACTAATAAACCCTGAAAACAACCATTATTAAGAATGAAAAGATAAAAATACAAGGCAAACCCCGATTTTGTAAATAGGCGTTTTGTAGACACCTAAATAGTACACATAAGTGTATGGGATGAAATTAAGATTGTGTTTCCGGTCAGTTTATATTGCAATTTTTGAAGCACTAAATAATGATTTTCGAAAGCAATTTTTTCTGGGCTTCATTTTTGTAACATATCACAGACACAGGTGACAATTGTGACCTTCTAGCTCAGATATTTTAAAAGTCAAACCAATGTTAACCAATCACTTTAAATTAAACAAATCACGATACTACACGAACGAATCATATGTTAAGAGGTCATAACACCTGTTTATAAAATTAGCTGACTATTTGTTCGTGATTCACATTTTTTAAATATATATTTTAAGCTACAAACGAGAACAAAAAGAGAGAAAAAATACTAAAAGAGAAAGCTCACCCACTTTCTGACAAGTGATAGAGGTGACGGCGTGTCTGAGGTATCATAAAGCCATCATGATGTAATATGTATTCACTTTTTAGAGGCGGGTTTATGCGTTAATGGTCATTACATTTTCAGCATGATTGAAAAATTTGCTCGAGGCTAGCTTTTGAGGTTGTAATTCATAGCATTTCTCATTCCCTTTTCCTCCATATGCATGTCGTTTAGGCTAACTCGTCTCTATATTTCCTGGGAATTTATTTCTCCTTGAGTAATTTCTAAAAATTGATGGATGGTGCTTGTCAGTTTTGAGTAGCATCAGGAGATACAGTATATTCCTGTTTTACGATAAAATTTTATGTCTAACCTGTATCATTTGATTGAATCATATTTATGAAGATTTTAAATATTAAATGAATGCATATTCTTTTTTCTTATAAATATTTTACTACTGAATACAGCTTCTCTTGGAGAAGCTTCTGACTACTGGTCTACTAAGGATAACTTGTTATGCTGCATTATATGCTTAGAGACATTATAAAATGTTTTATTCGCTTACATCATTACCATAACTACATATGCTTTAAATAAATGTTGGTTATCTCTCCAAAGCTATCATGAATTCATTAATCAATTTGGATCCATTACCATTCGGTCCCATGTAGACCTAAGCAGTTTTTCTTTAGTCTATAACAAATATTGACTCTTAAATCGTGCCAGCTAGGCACAGACAACATTTAATGTTGATAATAGACGTCACGGTAAAATGGCTTATAGTTGCAGTAAATGTATGACTATTTGTAAGTTAAGACTTTCCGTTACAAATCAATGACATTTCATTGTCAGTGTACACTTTCTTCAAGGTAGACATGAGCATGACTATTTTAATTGTGCACCATTCAATGGAATCTTCGTAATCCTTGGAATCGTTGTACTTTCGCGGTGCATTTGGCGCGTTAAATGGTGCAGAGTTGTACCCGAAAGGTGCTAATTTAACAAGTTAGTGCAAAAGTTTAGGCACCTGTGCAAACGTGTGCCAATCATGGTGTCAAGAATTACAAAAAAAAAGTACAAAAATTGTGTATAATCACTCATGTGGGGCGCGCGATAGCAGAAAAGAAGCTACTGCTAATTTGGAATTTAGGATGTAGATTTCCTTCGTGTACAATTTGTGTAGTCGCTATCAGATAAAAAGTGATTATATCCTAGATAACCTCTGGACCATTGCATTATTTCGTTTGACACAACGCTGAGACATAAACCCATTTCATCTATATTTTACTTTGTTTTATAAGGGGTGTTTTATTTTACAAATCCATGATGCTAAATTGGTTATATAACAATACAGCCAGAACGAAGAAGATCGTGGAGATCGCATTAACCTTGGACCTACAAGTAGTAGGTCAATGCTTTAACGAACATGACAACCTTCATAACTTAATTGACATAAAAAACAATTTATTGTGTTAAAATGAAACAATTTATTTCATTCAATCTATTAAAAAACAACAAGTGAAATATCTCCGTTTCTGATAACCAAAGTCTAGCTGCACCTCCCTAAAGAATGCTCTTGTAATGATTACATCCTGTGGCGATCTTTTATCACATAACGGCCATCTTCATAATTAATGTAAAATAAATGTACAGCATGTATTCAAATTTCCATGAAATGAAAAACATCCAATCGTGTTTTGTGGTATGTCATTACTAACAGAATTATTTATCCTAAGAATAAAATCTTTGTTTCCATACCCTTTTCAAACATTCTGTAATTGTAAAGATGTCGTCGTAGCTGTGTGCATACATGTTCCATCTTTTCATTTGTTCCTGTATCGCGTTACCCTCTATCTGCTGATTTATTAGCCAGATGGAGGCGATCTTTCTCTTACTCTGTCGGAAGTCTAATCTGAGGATTTCTAGAACAGGTGATGGGACTTGATCTTCTTTCTCCGCGTTCGTACCAAAAACGATCTCCAAGTGTAAAAAAGAGGATTAATTTTATTTTCCTTCTTTGAAAGCAAACCCTGCATGATAAGACGATTCACACCAATTTCATACGTTGATGTAGCTCAGTTTATACAGGTGTCGAAACATATATGGATAGAGTGATTCCAAACACTTGCATCTTTGTGGAGCGTTGTGGCCCAGTGGATTAGTCTCCGGACTTTGAAACAGAGGTGGGTTCAAATCCCAGCCATGGCGTGATTTCCTACAACAAGAAACTGATCCCCAATGTGCTGCACTCAACCCAGGTGAGGTAAATGGGTACCGGTAGGAAGTAATTCCTCAAGAAGCTGTGTGCGCTGTGAACGCCTAGCTTAGCCGGATAATATAGGAGCGCCTTAAGCTCCTAACAAGGTGGGTGTGTGCGCAATATAAATACCCTATATTATTATCATCATTATCTTTCAATAGGCCTGGTAAGAGCCAACCGCTACAATGTACTTTATGAACATCATGACAATTTCACTTTTCCATAACTCACTCTATATACATGCATCTATTATTATATCTAATGCTGCAAAAAACTCCAAATCGACCCTTGGAATGACATCCGAAATGAAATAAAGCTTTGTACGGTTTAGAGTCGGTTTCATTGGTGCTTGTGGTGGAAAAATAAGCGTACATTAATTTATTGCCATTGTAGTTACATTTTTATTATCTCCTCGGCCTTCCAATTCTCAAAAACTTATTTTATTTTAGAATCATTTTATACCGTGATCGCCAAGGTTGGTATTTAACCCGGCATCTCCATTTCTATTGTCTTTTCACTTTGTTCTCCCCCCAACCGTTCTTTGGGAAGTATGATAAAGTTAAGTGAATAGAAGTATGATAAAACAATCGTTTTATTACATATATACATCGCATTACATTACACACATTTATACATTATAATATTTTGGTGGTTTATTGAGCTATTAACATGCAAATTTCTTATAAGTGCTTGAAATTGCATGTATATATGATATTTTGAAAATAGGCTTCTAAAAGTGGGAGAAGAGTCCCGCAACTTTGCATTATATTTTTTTCTTAATGTCACATACGTAAAGATAAAACATCTTCGCGGTAGTGATCTTATTCTTACATATCAAAATAGATGTTGAGCCTGTGCGTATATGAAAAAGGCAAGTGATTCGGATTGATTTTTAGCAATCTACATCAGATTCAGGAAACATCATAGAAATATTGTGTATAACGAACTTGTCAAGTTTGAGGATTCCTTCCTACTTTCCGTCGCTTAAAATGATGTCATTCAATGTACAGCATGGGTTATTAGCAATCATCTCTAAAGCAGCATACAGACGGACTTCATTACGCTACTCCCGTGCGGTAACTAGCCTTTTGGCGAGATATATGAAACCACCGTGCCTTACGGACAACACGTGTGCCCAATATTCGCATTGTGCTGGACAAAATAGATCATAAGGAACTCCCATCTATGTCATTTAAAAGTCAGTAAAATGAAAGAGAATGGAGGTGAAAAGAGCCAGGACGGCGGGAAAGAGTTTCTTTCTCTTGACTTTTCTTCCGAGAGCTCGTCTTACCTGCAGCCGCACACCTGACGTAAGATGTTTAGAAATAAAGTGAAGGAGCTAGTACGTGAAAGCACAAGATAGGAACATTGTTAAAGTTATGTGATTAACTGTTCTCAAACATGGGAATGTCTGTAGTTCGTAGAACATTAAATAAATGTGAAATTTATGAGATATGATAGGGACAAATGGTTAATTAAAGATTTAAGATTACAATCAAGGTCTTAATAAGAAATTTAGGAAAAAACCGTTTTATTCAAAACCTGTACATTTTGATGATTTTACTAATTATAATGTCATTGTGCGAGTACACATTGGCCTACATATTTTCCCTTAATTTGGGCCTTTCACTAGATTAAATGTTTGTGAGATTATTGATACCTTAAACTACTTATTATTCTTGTTATCTTAATTTTTTTTACTTGCGGAAAAAAGAAATGTGATCATTGTTTACTTCGGAACTATGAGCGGTATTCAAAAGTAGAAGATACCTATTCAGGGTGCAAAGAACTAGGTCGGTTAAATACCAAATGGGGTACATTCTGTATGCCTCGGGCTCGGAATGTGCTAATTAAAAGTAACTTAAAACTGGAAACTACATACCGTCCAGTCCCAAAGAAAAGGAGGTGTACCAAACCCGACATTGTTGATTTGATAAGAGTTAAGATGCTAAACTCCATCACCCCCCCCCCCCTCCCTGAATCTAAACTCTCTGTTGACACCCATGCCTAGAGGGTAAATAGTTGAATACATTACACACTGTCAAACATAGTTTACATGAAAGTGAGAAACCTGTAGTAGTATTATTAGTGGGATAGGTTAACTGAATTTGAGTTCATGCACTGAAAGCTTTTGGAATGGGACACAAAACACGTTCTTGTGAGAGTGTGATCTTAAAGGGTGGAGAATCCAAGATATATGTAAAATTTGCTAGCATCCAAACATTCACTATTAAACAGAAAAAAAGAAATTGCCATAACGATTATTTCTACTGCGGTATACACTTAATCAAGTACAACACATCCATACAGACATCCACCCTCATATATACGCACACACACACCTTGAATTCACCAAATTCACTTTACAGACGCATGCTACATAAAAAAAAAAAACAATATAGGGTTTTAATAGCGCACGTATACCCCGGCTAAGCTAGTCTACCGATTCCGGTACTTACAGCTTTTTGAGGAATTTCTTCCCGTCGGTACCCATTTACCTCACCTGGGTTGAGTGCAGCACAATGTGGGTAAATTTCTTGCAGAAGGAATACACGCCATGCTGGGAATAGAACCCAAGTCCCTCAGATTGAAAGACGAGAGTCTTCACAAGTAGACCACGATATCCCTACGGATATCAAACAGCAAACGGATTTCAATATGTCACAGGTAACATAAACCCACGCGAGACCATATTACCTTTCTACTAAAGATTTCACTATCAAGACGTTTTGAGTTATCATATGCCATATTGGAAAATGTCAGCATATAATTTCCATGTTTTGCGATCAAGAGAACGAAACTGCATAAAAACGGCAAGTGTACTTTTAAAGAAATTTTCATTTGCAGCTCATTGCATTTTTGCTTGTCAGTTTTTTGTGGACGAAATGTCCTTAATTTTTGGTTGAAATCCTTTCTTTTTTCTTTTTTTTCTCTGGAAAATGCGCCCCCTTTTTGAAAATCCTGGATCCGCCCCTGAGGCAGCTTGTCATACTGTAAACAAAATATTGGCCAGATTTATTATGTTGATCAAATGGTGCCGTGGCCGAGTGGTCTAAGGCGCCTGGCTATACATGTAAAGTCCGGGGTTCGATCCCCAGCCGCGGCACCTATGCCCGTGAGCAAGGCATTTAATCTACATTGCTGCTTTATCCTGCTTTCAAATAACTTGAAATGTTATATGCATTATTGGTAACTAGGTGTGCAATTAAAAAAAATCAGACAAACGTAGATTATCATTTATTGTTAGCTAACATCTAGATGCATGTAGGCCTATTTCATTTTTGTGAGGACTTTTTCATCTTACTTTTAAGAGATTCCTTTAATTGATTCGTTTACTTCATACAACGTCGTATTTGGCGGCGGGTAAAACCTTAATTGGACTTCATTGCCATGAGATGGAATCGATTCAGACAATGCGCATGATCAAAACGTCGAAAATTACGTCATTCCATTTATAATGATAAAAATAAGGCTAATCAGCCAACTCGAAAAGGATTGCTGACCAATTTGGGCACTTTACACCAAGCTTTGTTCGTGATCGTAAAGCTGTTTTTATCATTGATGATATTGATAATTGTGTGCAATCATGCTTACAAATCGACTGCACAACCGATCGCTAAGCTTCGTGCTACGTACCCCTAGAGATCAGAAAGTCATAAGCCAACGATACATTATACTATATGATACTTAAAGGACAAGTCCACCCCAACAAAAAATTTATTTGAATAAAAAGAGAAAAATCCAACAAGCATAACACTGGAAATCTGAACATGTGGAATTACCATTTTTTAATACTATATGGTTCAGTCAAGTTGGTCCTTATTGTCAAATCTGTAGAAAATGAAATATTGTATAATTCAAACAATAAAAAACAAATAGTGAGTGATGGACCTCATGACCGACTCATCTGTATGTCACTGAAATGTGTATATCACTGTTTTGCGAAAAACAAGGGAAACTTTAAAATGCCATAACCTTCTTATATTCTACATCCGATTTTCATGAAATTTTAAGCGTTCTGCTAGTTTGATTTTTCTCTATTTATTCAAATCAACATTTTTCTGGGGTGGACTTGACCTTTAAGAACCACAATCTTGTCCTGTGTTCACATTCTTTCCCTTTTTCAAACTTCAGCATAGATTAAGAGATATAAATACAAAATGAATTGTGTTGATAATTGAATTTGAAATGACTTAGTGATAATTACCGAAATAGAGTAGAGTTATCATCTCAAGTAGATATGAAATCACTTTATTATACTACCTTCCATTGGCAAAAGGACGCAAGTGACATATTCAGTTTTTGATGATGTGTGTACATTTTACATCTTTCAGGCAAAATTTCATAGACCAATACTGATTATGCAGAGAAATGATTTGTTAGACATCATACTACGACATTGACATCTATACTTTACATAAATATGATCAACACAGTTTGCTCTTTACATTTTTAAAAGTTGCTTCCATCAAAGTTAGGCAATATAGGTAGCATAATATAGGCGTGCTCTCGAAAAAGGATAGTTTTGATTGTTTTATTAATTCAACAGAAATTCTGTAACAATTTTTATTTTGATCTCCAGGAAAGAAACGTTGGATATTAGCACTGAAATAATGCAGACATAATTGAAGAAAAGGAAAACTATCAACATCATGTCAAATAAGAAGTGAATTGACCATCCATATGGGTTTATTGTAGGACCAATTTATCATTCCACATTTGGAATAGTGTTTACATCGGTACATCTAACAAATCGCACCATACAATTTAAAACAAATCATCAATCATTCCACATTTGGAATAGTCTTTACTTACTTTGGTACATCGAGCAACATATCGAACAACATATGAATCAACGGGCTCAATGTCAAAGCAATTTGTGTTGTTTGTGTATGAGAGGTTGATGATATTCCCTTCTCAGGCTGTCAAGGTGTTACGATTCTATACCTAATGTCATTCTGGTGGTCCTCCTAGCACTTTGATGATTTAATGGGTAAAACGGATTTGGGCCCGTAAATCTACTTACTACAAAAATATTGGTATTATCTCTATAGATACTTTTGTGGTTTTGCTCGATGTACGAATATCAGTCATGTCAGTGGTGCTGATTGTGAGTGTGACTGTATGCCCGAAGGTTGACATGGTTGAGTATAATGTTGGAGGGTGAATAAAAGGGACAGTAGATAATGATTTCATGAATGTGCATAGCGACTATAGGCTGACATCCAGTGTTAAGGTAGAGACTTTGTTCTTCAAATCCCACAAATCTGAAGGCTTTTTGATTGTGTCAAGTGTCGTTTATTATTCGAAAATGTGACCCCAGTGTCCAGAGGTAGAACTCCAACCGAGCCCTGAAATGCTCCAACGCACTTTATTGTTGATTAGTGCGCATTATGGTAAAACTAAATATGGTAGCCACTCCTAATTATCTAATCAAAAATAAAATAGTTGAGACGAGGTGGAACGATGTAGGGCAAATCCCAGAATGTCACATCTAGCACGTCAGAGGCAGATACTTAAGCCTCATATTCCCTTTAGGAAACCAGGGCTATTTATTTAGGATTTCCCCTTATTAATGCCCGAGTGCATCACAAAATATTCATAAAGGGGAGGTCCTCCTTTCTCTTGTGATTTCCAAAAACCCTTGTAATCGATTGCTGCATGAGCAAATCTTCATCAGAGTTATGGAATAGATATGAAATTAAAAAACACGGACATCTTTGTTTATTTGAATGCATTTGTGTACGTTTGAACAGCTTTACGTTATATCTCACACGGATGGTGGTGACTGGTGAAATCGTGTAAATGGTGGAAATTATATTAGTCAACCAGACACGATAAAATAGAAGGATTTATAGAAAGAAGAGAATAAATGAAGAAAATTGTTAGGGAATGTGTTAGGGAAGAAAATGGGTATGGTAAATACAGGAAGCGAAAGAGAAAGGGTATGAGGTGAAAGGAAAAAAAGAGAGGACTCAGAAGGGTGAAGGAGAAATGAGAGTAAGAGGAGTACTTTCGATGCTCGCATCAAAACGAACCAACCTCTCGGCAATAAACATTAATTTTTTGCTATCCTAGGGCTTGGCTAGTAAAAATTTAATCACATCTGTGTCGCTGATGCATTCTTGGCCAAAAGATTTTTTGGCGCCTCACGGCAGTAACACAAACCTAGTCTTGACAACTATGGGACATATTGAATAACGACTCAACTATATTCACTTAAAAAAAATAAAAGCAGGGCTTCAACTGTGGCATAGCAACGTGAAGGGGTGTCATTTTTTTAAAATAAAATATGGGTTTGATATATAACAAAAATAATAGGCATTTATATAGCGCAATCTATTTAGAATTATATTCTGAGGCGCGTTGTTATTATTATTATTATTACACCGGCTTTAGCTCGAGCTGTCTTTCAGCGCTCATGCATTTAAGGAATTAATCCTGCCGGGTACCCATTCACCTCACCTGGGTCGAGTGTAGCACAATGTGGATAAATTTCTTGCTGAAGGAAACTACGCCACGGCTGGGATTCGAACCCACGACCCTCTGTTTCTAAGTCAGAAGACTTATCCACTGGGCCACAACGCTCCACAATATATCAAGGAACAAGTAAAAAAAAAAGTATAGGCATAAAGAAGGTATGGAACCCCGTGAATGGATTCCCTATTACCCTCATACCCCCCCCCCTTTCATTCTCTCGATGGATCAAGATTTATGATTTGTCATTGAAATTGAAAACCACATTATTACAAAGATAAAAGCAAAGTTATATTACTGAGATGGATTGCAATAGATGTCTAGAGGCTAGTAGAAATGGTCAAGGAACGGAAAATTAGAATCACGCTTTCCAAACAAATCTATCTTGTTTATATAATTCTTAATTTGTGGTCATGGATTGCGGGATAGCATCAATGCATCAACACGCCCGTAATGATTTACTGGCCACGTGACTATTAATGTCTCATGAATCAATATCATTTGAAATAAATAACCTTCTTTGATTTTATCCTCTTTTCAAGTTGAAACAAGAGGGTGTTTTTGACAAGAATTAAATGTTCGAGTTCACTATCTTCAATCAATGCACGACGCAATAAATTCTGACACTAAAATATACAGAAGGTCGGATGTCCCTTCCTTTATTCATTTTTAACAGTTTTCTTTAAAACATAGGGGGTATGACTTAATGATGACGGGTGTTGAAAAGGTGTATGTGTGTGTGTATATGAGTGTGTGTGAGGGTGTGTGTGTGTGTGTGAGGGTGTGGGGGTGTGTGTGTGTGTGTGCAGTGTCTATATAGAGATTGTCGTATAATAATTTGTATTATGCATTCATACTGAAGGCCTTTTGCATGTTTCTAACTTTGCATTTGATCATAATGTGAAATTGTTTCGTAAAAAACTCACCTATTTGTATATATTACCTGTAAAGAACTATGGTTATGTTTTATGTCCTATTCATGTATTTAGATTTAAGCCTTTTACTCTGTATATTTTTTTTTGCACATAAGAGTATGTATCGGTTTGGGTTTTTCTGTGTAAAATTAAAATTTATCTATCTTGTCATACCCCTCTGAGGTAGAATTGGATGATTTGGATTACTTGAAATTATTATATCTCATAATTATCGTAATTTTGATACAAGTACAATTATCTATCGTTCGAGAAAGGCATTTTGTTAGTTTCTCGATGACAAAGCAAACTTTCATTCATTAAAAAAATCGAGCTCACAATCACATGTCATTTATAAAGATTTGAATATTATCGCCCATATAACAAGTAAATACCTCTGGGCCCCTGTGCATAAATTTTACTATTATCATAACTGTGCCATCTAATGTTAAAGTCAATGAAATCATTGAGTACTGTACAAAAATGTTTCGTAATTATGGAACCTTGAAGACTATAAGCTAATGATACTTCGAAGTATTGGCCTATTGTTACTCTAACTTCGTGTATGATATTTACAAAGAGGAAGTTTTTTAAACGACAATGCATGGGGATGAACCCAAGTACACAGTAAATGAATTGAAAAAAAAAACATAAGCTCGTCAAATTTATAAAGAACAGCTGAAAGTCTATGTCGAAAATTTTGACCAGGAACAACAGTTTCTCGAGATTCCCCCATGATTTAACGAATATCGAGGCCGCTGAAATGATCGTCTGCCTAAACGATCGTCTGCTTAACCAAACGGTTTCTTAACAGGTAGGCCTTATGTCTGTTTTTAATTAAGATATGCTTTTCACTTGCCCAGCAACCTGTGCTATCAAACAAGGGTTGATGTCTAAATATTAGCTTTTTGTCTCCTCCAACTGACATGGTTCACACCGAATACTCCTCTCATTGTTTCAATCTTATTGGAATTGTACATTCAACATATATTTACACGCATTTCGAAAGGCCAATTTTGATGCCCATTACTCAGTTTTACTACATTGTTTCCCCTACCTCACAACATAATTGTTCTATTTACATTTCTTCTCTTTTTTATTTAAACACACTTCATAACAACACATAAAGAATAGATGTATGTTTTTGTTATAATTAAATACAGCAAAACACCCCCCCCCTGTTTACAGCATTCAGTCTGTTTTCCAGCAATACCGTAAACATATAATAGTCTGAAAATAAGACTAGTTCATCACATTTCATACATATACACACGCGCAACCCCACTCACAAAAATGCACGTACTATTGTTTAATGATAAATAAAGGATAAACAATAAAAAAATAGCTTTTTCAATGTCTTTAACCAAAGAAAGGGAATAAATCAGAGAGGAAAGAGTAAAATAAAAAGAACAAATAAGCTAAAACTAGTCGTACCAAAAATCGGCAACAGATTTAAAAGAGCATCATGGAAGCCTGAATATAGACCTGTAAGGATTCAGTTATTTTTTCCGTGGTGAAATGAGACTGGTCTTTTGAATATATACATATATATAATAAGACCTTTTTTCTGTAGTAATTTTGAAAGGCTTGATTTCAATTCAAAACGTAAAAATTAGTTAAAGGACAAGTCCACCCCAACAAAAACTTGATTTGAATAAAAAGAGAAAAATTCAACAAGCATAACACCGAAAATTTCATCAAAATCGGATGTAAAATAAGAAAGTTATGGCATTTTAAAGTTTCGCTTATTTTCAACAAAATAGTTATATGAACGAGCCAGTTACATCCAAATGAGAGAGTTGATGACATCACTCACTCACTATATCTTTTGTATTTTATTATATGAAATATGAAATATTTTTATTTTCTCGTCATTGTCTTATGAAATGAAGTTTCATTCCTCCCTGAACACGTGGAATTCCATTATTTTAACATTTTGTGCTTCAGGCAATGACGTCCTAATCATCAAATTCATAAAAATTGAAATATTGTATAATTCAAACAATAAAAAACAAAAAAAATAGTGAGTGAGTGACGTCATCGACTCTCTCATTTAGATGTAACTGGCTCGTTCATATAACTATTTTGTTGAAAATAAGCGAAACTTTGAAATGTCATAACTTTCTTATTTACATCCGATATTGATGAAATTTTCAGCATTGTGCTTGTCTGATTTTTCTCTATTGATTTAAATCAACATTTTTCTGAGGTGGACTTGACCTTTAAGTGAGTAGAGAATTAAAAAGTGTATTAACCAAATCATGTTTACGCTTATACTTTAAACAAGGGTTGGATCTAACACTAATTACATTCTAAAAAATGATATCCACCAATGTATTTGTAAAATGTTGATGAAATTCATTTTTAGATTCCTAGGGAAAGAAACATCCGCAAATTAAAAGGGTACAGTAAATAAAGGTTCATAGTAAGACTTAGCCTTTACCTAACCCCCTTGCCTATAACACCGATAGCTCTACTCATGTCATGATTTAGTTCCACTAATCTTTATTTTTTAAAATGTAAATGTTTGATTTCTAATTCCTTTAAAATCGCCGATGGCATATTTTCGAATAATTTTGCGATTCGGGTGTTGTGTGTGTGTGCTTTTAAAATTTGTTTTGGGTTTAGAATGAAAACTGCCTCCGTTGAGTTCTGGAATCCTATCTTGCATGGTTTAATTCATTCCAGATGGTATCTTACAGAAGTCAGACAGATGGATCAAATACAGAAATAACAGACAAGCTGAATAAGAATACTACACGATATATCATAACTATTTAGTGTATGACGTCATTTATAGAATGGTTGCCTGGTATTCCACTTAACCTCACACCTGGAAGAAAAGAATATGTGTAGCAGTGACGCAATAAGTCAACAGAATTGAAAGGGTGAACAGAACAGAGCGGACGTGAGACACTTTGAAGATGAAATTGCGATCAAGAAAAAAAAATCATGAATACCTAATTTTGTGACAAATCCTGACATATATCAGTAAAATGATCTAATCGTGTACCCGTTTTCCCCTTCGCTCTCATCATGCTCATCGTGTCGGAATTTTTGGGTCATAGCAAACCAAGACTTCTTTCTCTTGCCAGTAATTGGAAGACATCCCCACATGCTTCACCGATAAATAATTTACATCTAACATGATGCATAACCATTTTTTGTGCCATTAATGTTATACCCTTGATTGAATTAAGTAAACTGTATTATTGTCATTTTTAGCTGGTGATTGCAGCGGGGATCCCGCTTTTTTTTGGGGGGGGGCATACTGCGAAGACAATAAATACTAGTAAAATACATCGCAGCGAAACATGTTATTAATTTGTTGAATACATGTTCCCACGATGAAAATGTCTCGAACCTAGAACAGAAATAGCATATTTTTAAAAAGAAATATTGTCTCTTTGAAGTAATTGCCATTATAAAAAGGCATAGATATATTTACTTTTTTGTTCAGTTATCTGAACTTTTTTTCAGAAATGCCCCCACACCATCATAAAAAAACTACCCTTACACACAACGATTTTTTTTTACTCCCAGGCTTTGACACCCTTCATAATACTCTTGACACATCTAAGAGGAGCTGAAAAACAAGTGATTTAAGGTCGTATACCTTACACTGTTATCTCACGATCGAACCAGTTGACAGGCGATATGACACGTGAGTCCCAGTGAGACAAACTATAGGAAAACATGACCAAGCTTATTAGTATTATCTTAAATTCTTTATACGGCCCATTTTCGTGGATATTACAAAGAGCTGAAGCAAGAATTTGTCCAGAGATCCTTTTGCCAGTTTGCAGAATGAATGTTCTGCATGATCCCTCACCTGTGGGGCGGGCGTAAAGTGGAATTGAATAAATGGTTGTAAACCCGTAAACTTCCATCATTCAAACTCAATATTCTTAAGATTTTGATCTGAAGTTAAAGAATGTAGGAAGTACTAAACTCTTGAAACAAATTTATGTTCACATCAAATCTCCGGCGTATTCATCTACGATTCCACGTGCCATAGAAGTAAATGAATATAGGTCCATATCTGACGTAAGAAACTTATTGACAGGCAATAATGATAATAATCAAGAGATATTCGTCTGTTACGTCACATAATTTTTGTGAGCGCAAATTTTAAGGAAGTCGGCCATTTCTAATTATAATGACCAATGATTAAGGAAAATTTGATATATAGTTTTGTAAAACTTGTTGCTCGATGTTTTATGACATGATTCGAAGCTGAAATTTTAGGCCGAAACCGATTTTTACCTATAAACATTATGGTATCTGCAAAAATAAATAGTTTCGATCATCGAAACACTGATGAACACGACAAATGGAAGTTTTGCTTACTCCTTGTCACAATCTTCCTAGAAAGTTTCCAATTTGATATTTACCTAGACTTAGCTGCTCAGTAATCTCATTTTGTGATATCCGCATATCTTTCTCGATTCTGTCGTTCGTATCTGTCTCTTTTTTCAAAATAATCATAGCAATATCTAGATTGGTTTAGAGTATGTAACGCCATTACTTATTCAGGCTATTCGTTATTCTTTCAAAGAAACATTCGCAAGCATAATACATGATGATAATCATTATCTGGTTATTTGAAATGAGACATTTAAGTATCTAAGCGCTTATAGATTTATCATTACCCCTGTTATTGAATTCATTCAGTCATTCCCGCACATTATGTACATCCTTCACTCTCTGTGGATTATTCCAGTCAGTCGCCATTGAGGCAATACACAATTCTGGATAAGCTGCAATGACTTACATCCTACCACGTATATACAAACACCTGGGTGGAGAGTGGAAAAGTGTGGTTTAAAGGGGAATTCACCCTGATAAAAGGTTTATAGTAAAAATAGCAGAAAACAAAAACACAAAAAACAATGTAATGCCGAATTTTGAGAAAAATCCGACAAAGAATTAAAATTTTATTAGACTTTCAATTATTTTATTTGTGACGTCATATGCGTGTAGCATTCCTAAACAGCGAATGGAAAATATAAATAAAATGTTACTTTCTCCGAAAATTTATTTTTTTTTACTGTTCCTTCTGTATATTAATCGACAAATCATTTCACACCCGATTATGAATAGAAAACAAAAATAAGTCATCAGGAACCGATAAAAAATAGAATTCATGAATATTATATTATTGCGTAACACATGGGGCAGCTGCTCGTTTATGACGTCACAAATCCAAAACTTAAAATTCTAATAACTTTCTAAATCTTTAACGGATTTTTCTCAAACCTTTACCGGTACTTTTTATTATTTTATCCTACTATTTCTTACAATAAACTTTTCTTCAGGGTGAACATCCCCTTTAACGCCTTGCAAAAGGACGATAGACCGTGGTGGTATTCGAACACACGACCCTCTGATTACAAGGCGAGAGTCAGAACCACTACACCGTTGCTCTTTTACACAGATTACAAATTTTGCAAATTGACATTTGAAGATTAGGATGAATAATCCGATTAAGAAAAAAAAACTGGCAGGTCTTATTTAAAAACATTCCAGTGGAACTTGGCGAGTGCAAGAGGGACGAGGACTTATAGTATATTAGCCTATATATTACTCCACTACTGACTATACTGCTAAAAGACAATAATGATAAAAGAGATATAGCAAACAGAAGAAAAAAAACCCACCCATAATACATACACTTCGCATAGGCAGGTTATGAGAAGGTACACCTACACCAGCAGAGTGGTATTCTAGTCTAACAAAAATAGGTCACATGCATCTAAATAATGATTTCGTTCTTGTTTGCAGGAAAGAAATATAACTTGAAAACAAACAAACATACGATTCTTTTTCTTCCTTTGGGACTTTAAGTGATTAGCAAAGAGTTTGATTTTGACATCTGATTCCCAATGCCCTGTCTCCTTCGTTTCGAATGTCTACCCAATACTGGAAAATGATGAACATGAAGAATATCATTTACCATTAAAATGATAAAGTAACTATAAGGGGTTCAATAGCCCATGTTCATGATTCAAATACATCCTTTTGATTCCAGCTCATACTTAACGTGTGATTTAAATTGAGATGTTCTTGATAGTGTTTACTTCAATCCACGTGTGATGAAGTGCTCCTCCTTATCGATGGAATGAATTATATTAGAGTTAATCATAAGCTGCACTGGTTTAAAGTGGCTTGTCTATTAAATTGTCAACCAATCGACCCAAATTATTAATTTGAGAAGAGGTTTGACTAAAGTTATAATTCCACAGCAGGTAGAAATGTTTCGATCAAGGTATAAATGTCATCAACGTCTGCTTATAAAGCTTCGGTAATGTTCCCATCATGTTAAAATCATGGAGTTGTTTTAGAAATACTCTGTTGGAAATGTGTGATAGATATGCCCCATTTATCAGTGCGTCTTAAGCAAAAAGGTGTACCATTAATGATGACTTTCTGAATCTAGCACGAGAAAGGGATTACTGTCGAAAACAATTCCGACAAACCAAATTAATATCTTGGTAGCAAAAAATTAATCATGTTTGAAATAGAGCAGACAGTTTAAATAATCTTTTGATGAATAATTACTATCAGAATTAATTTCAGAACTGGTAATATTCAGAATTAGAGGGTTCTTTCGAAACTTATACCAAAGAAAAATAAGAAAGAAAAATAATGATATCAAACTTACAATGGGAAATGAACAGATACCTACCAAACAAATAGCCAATGATTTTAACAAAGCTTTTAATGTCGTAGGGCTGAGATTGCAGACTCCTTCGGATAAATCATCAGTTGATGCAGTAAGTAGTTTGCAAACATTATCTTTACACGAATGTGAATTTAAATTCAGTGAAATTCAAAAAAAGATTACGTTTTTAAGACATTGTCAAACATTGATTGTTCAAAGCCTGTTGGAGTAGATGGCATACATCCCAAGCTTCTTAAACTGACTGCTGCTTTTTAGTAGAACCATTGGAATATTCATGCAATATGGCATTGCGAACATGTAATATTCCAAGAGATTTAAAGACGGCAAGAATGCTCCAATACATAAAGGATGGTCATAATGACGTCGATGATTTTAGACCAATATCTGTTCTACCTGCCTTGTCTAATATACAAGAAAGAGCAATCTAATTATTAACTTTATGAAAACTTGAATGAAAACTAAATTCTGACGAATTTCCAGTCAGGTTTCATACCTTTGCATTCTACTACTACATGTCAAACTGAAAAGTAAAGACTATTTGTTCGATAAAATGGATCAGGAGCTAATGAACGTAAAGCGTTTGATGTTATTCAACACAATTTCATTCTTGAAAAACTGAATTATTATGGAATTAAGGGTAACGAAATATGATTGGATGAAATCATATTTAACAGACAGGAGACAGTTTGTCGTTATAAATAATTGTATTAGTGAAAGTGTAAAAATTAGATCAGGCTTCCCACAGGGATCCATGTTGTGTCCATTGATATTTTGTATTTTTATCAATGATAATGATATATGTAACTTGAATATGAATGTTAATTCCAAAATGTGTCTTTATGCAGATGACACTGCTCTGTTCTGTCATGATGTATTATATAAGGAGGTTAAAAAAAATCTGCAAAGTGATTTTGATGTTATCTGCAACTGGCTCAACCTTAACAGCATGCATTGGCATTAAAAAAAGACAAAAGTCATGGCTTTTGGTCATAGGAAAAGATTAAAAAATTACGCTTTAATGATAGAATATAGAAATGATCCCATATAAAATGTGAATATGATAAAAAAATAGGGTGTAGCATTTGACTCTAGCATGACGAGGGAAGAACATGTATCTAGTATCATTGTTTAAATATCTCGTACGATAGGTTGTATAGAGAGAATCTAACAATTCTTTCCGCCTAGGATTCTTAACAATTTATATTTTGCCAGGATTTTACCTTACATTGATTTTTGTTGTACATCTCAGGGAAACTGTGCAAAAACCAAAAAATAAAAATAAGATACAAAAACTGCAGAATAAGTATGCCCGAAAAAAATTTGAATAAGGACTATCTTTACTCCCAACATGATTTGTTGTCTACACTCAAATGGCGAACAGTGGAGGAACGTATCAAATTTCAATTTTGTGTTCGTGCTTTCAAAATACACAAAGATTTAGCCCCAGCCTTTCTGGGACCACATATCTGCTAACATATTGTAACTTATAAAGCACAATATTCTGAACAATCCCCCTTCAAATACCCTGCCCAAGGACGGATTATAAAAGAACATAATTTGAATATGTTTCTGCCGCCTTATTTAATTCTCTCCCTTGTGATGTAATAATAACAATAATAATATAGAGTATTTCTAAAGCGCCAAATCCACATTAATTATGTGCTCAAGGCGCTGAAATATACTTGACATATTATTATTACCCCGGCTGTAGCTGAGCGGCCATATAGGCGCTAAAGCATTCAAGGAATAAATCCTACCGGGTACCCATTCACCTCACCTGGGTCGAGTGCAGCACAATGTGGATAAATTTCTTGCCGAAGGAAATTACGCCATGGCTGGGATTCGAACCCACGACCCTCTGTTTAAAAGTCCGAAGACTAATCCACTGGGCCTCAACGCTACACGCTCCATATACAAAAATGCGAATCTCTCCATGCATTGAAAAAACAATGTAAATCATTAAAATTCTGACTGTCATACATGTAATTACACTGAATAACTTGATGTAGATGAAAAACGATTCCATGGTAATTGTTGATTTCACTCTGTACGTATAATGTATTCTGTTTTACATACATTGAATTGCTATGATGTTGAGTTATTTGTTAAACTGCAGGGCGCCTTTGGAAAGCAGTTTTGAATAACTTAACAGGTCTACCATGCAGCCAAATAAGAAGAAAATAAGAAGAAGAAAAAAATAAGAAAGAAAACCAATCAATAAATAATAAATAGATAAAAATAAATTGAACTGCTATTCTAACTTTGGAATCTTACAAAATGAGCCGTAATATCCCTTTTTCGTCCATCGTATTTTTTTTTCTTTCCGATAGACCCATTGGTTTTCTTATACATACAATATTATTATAAAAAAATATGATCTAATCTGGGGACAATCGTTCAGGTAATTCTTTGATGTAGATCTGCTGTCATAAATGAAATTAGGTGGATGCAATTATGAATTTGATTGGGGTTAATGAAGTGTTCAGCTAAGGGCTAATTTGACTGTTGTAGAATTTAGATATCTGTCACATAATGTGAACCCAACTCCAGACCGATGAAATCAATTAGACTATTTCCAATGATATGGTCGGTCGGTTTGGTTTCCATAGTGTGACTGTGACTGTTGAAGGAGCATACGTCGTCACTGATTCCAAGGAATCATTAGCATCACAATCTTCCTTTTTGATATCATCTCACGTAATTGATCCAAGAAACTGAATCTAAAATGAAGAATACCCTGTTATTGGTTACAAGAATGAAGAAATACATCATGGGAAGACATGAAGAATATAAACTGGCATGATTAACTCGTGGTATATTTCGAGATCTGAGAAGATTCTTGAAACCTTTTTAGCACCTTTTTAGTATCATTCTTGAATATCTTTACTTGTAGACTGATATGTATCCGCAAAGTAAATTGAGTGTGAGGAAGGAAATCATAGACGTTATGTGAATAGATGTGGTGATTTTTATTTATAACCATACAGACTGCTACTACATGACATACCTTTAATGGAACGTTATACACAGGTCACGGACAAAGAGCGCTTTCATTCAAAGGGATCAAGGTATTATTACAGATACTAAAAACGTGTTCAGTAAACGAATTTTCTGTCGTGGCAGTATCTTAAATTCGCTGATCTGTGGTTAAAAAAAGGAAAAACTTTTAAGAACTTTTTTTTACTTTTCATTAAAAAATGTATTCACACTTTTCCAACTTTATTTTACAAAATAATTACATTGATCACGTTAAAATTATATAATAAAAAGTAAGTTTGAAATTATATAATATAAAGTAAGTTTAAAATTTTATAATATAAAGTAAGTTTGCTGTTCAGATTGCATCATAATATTTATCCTCACCACTTTTTCTCTCGCTCTCTCCATCGTTATTTATATGGATTCGCCCTTCTTATTTTCTCATTTTTTCAAACTTTTTAAAATAAACATTATTACTTTGTTCTCTTATTTTAATTCACTCAGTGATAAAGAAAACGAAGGATACCACTCTATAATTTTATTTTATGTTTTGCATCTATTTGTTTTTTCTACTGGTGTTGTCAACATGACGATAGATTGGTTTGGTGAGTGGTTTTATTTGCCGTTTCCAAACAATGATTTTAAAGAGTAAGATTCTTCGATGCATTGCAGTTTTTTTTCTCTTCCCCCATATCATCCAGTCAGATAAACTTAAGGGTTGAGTAACGATCAACACTGACTTGTTCCTGAGGGAAGATAATAACTACTTGATAAAGAAAATAAGTACTTCTGTCTTGACTTCTTAAATAATACCTAAAGGCTGTTCCTCGCTTAATTAACCTTCACTAAATGACGTTCAAGTGCAATGGATGTTGGAGGTTTCTCCTACCGGAGAATTTTGAACTGAAAATAAAACCTATATAAACATCTTAATTCCAATTTTTTTTTTTTTTTAGCAAACTCTATAACATTTATTTGAAATGAATAAAAAAATTATGTAAAGAAGTCAACATGATAATGTTAAAAGACCTAGTTATGAAACAAATGTTTTATTGTACCGCTATTTTTAGGATTAAAATATGTCTTTCATGTTAGACATGCAATTTCAAATAAACACAACCGATATAATAATTTATAGGAACATTGACCTGTATACTTATATATGCTGGTCTATTTGTTTATGATCATGAAAACAAACAATCAAACATGTCTCACAGGTCAAAACTTGCGGTGATAATTTATATATATATATTTTCTTTTCATTTGCAAATCCCCTATTTTGTTTTAATAATGAATCATAATTATACATTAAATAATGGAGCTACATAGCTGCACTATTGACGGGTAGGTGGTCAGGTATGCATGATGATGAATAGCTCTCGTTAAGGAGGAATTCAGCGACCATGATGAATCCGGCATAAATGCTACCAATGAATGAAGGCCAGAAGCAACGACTGGAGCTTCTTCAGTAATGATACTGTTTACTAGGATTCGGAGACCAAGATGAATTCAGAGCAACTGACGATCTTCCTGATTTGCTACCCGTATTCACGGTTTTAAAGATGTATTTTAAAGGGATGGTCCGGGCTGAAAATATTTAGATCTTAATACATAAAGTAGAATTTATAACAAATAATAGTTATTGAAGTATAAAGTTTAGCAATATTTTGTGAAAACAGTCGTCATAAATATTCATTAGGTGGGTTGATGATGTCACATCTCCACTTTCCGTTTTCTTATGTTATTAAATAAAATCACATTTTTTTTCATTATTTCAAACTCGTGTGAATATGTTTCCCTTATAATGAAATAAGTTGCAGCAATAAATATCTAATGCACTAAATCAGTTGTCAATCCAATTTTCTAGTTCTTGGAGGAAATCATTTGAATAAACCTAATTTCATGTAATAAAATACAAAAGAACAAGTGGAGATGTGACATCATCAGCCCACCTAATGAATATTTATGATGACTGTTTTTACAAAATATTACTAAATTTAGAATTCAATAACTTTGTTAGTTGTTATCCGATTTTGATGAAGTTTTCGGCATTTTGCTCAGTGAATTCTACTCTATGTATTAAGATTTAAATACTTTCAGCCCGGACCATCCCTTTAAGTATCTGCTCCAGGATTTCAGCCCGCTTCATTCTTAAGTCTACTCAATTTATCAACTGTCCACTATAATAGCCATATGATATTCAGTAACCGTTCACCTTTGAAAAGCAATATATGTATAGCAGTAGGCCTATACACAGCAAAAACTGTGGTGTTAACCGGTGTACATAGAGGACCACACCAGTTATTTTACACCGGTGTTAAATTGGTGGTGTTAATATTACACCGATAGGTGTTATTACAACACCTATGGTTGTTACATTTACACTCTTTGGTGTTATGTTCAATCTCTAGGGTGTTATTTTTACACCTCAGGGTGTGGTCCTCTATTGGTGTCAGTTTTAACACCGCAGTTTTTACAGTGTATAAATGATGCACAGATATGAGTGCATCTGTAGGTTTTGTGAGCATAATATAACTGAGGAACTGTTATAAACCCACGAGTAGTAGCCGCGGGAGTTTTAACTAGTTTATATAGTCACCGCATCGCATGCTCAATGGTCACACCGATGCGCGGACAAACCTGTGTATCATTAATTTTGTTTTATAGAATGGATTTTTTTTTACATCCATTCATAAGTAATCACCGTCGCATGGCTGGTCATGCGTCTGTAATTAATCGTGCATGGTTGCCACTATGATAATTAGTTTATGAACTATGAAGTAACAACAAACAAATATGGTTCAAGTGACTTTGAACGTAGAACATGAAACTTACAAACAATGGGCTAAAACTGTACAATAGGCAGTTTATATAACAGGTTAGTAATATTAAGGGGACTGCTGGAATGCTTGGATTGAATTGGATTGATTGCAGTCCCCTATAACTTGGATTTTAAAAATAGTGGTTTTACATACAAAATATTTACAAGTGAAAATTTACAGATGTTGGTAAGATAACAAAATTTTACCGGTTCACTAACCATGCTAACCTTAAAAAAGAATAGAATATCTCGCTCGTTGCGTATAGAATGAAAAAACAATGATTCGTCATCATGAGTCTATGACACTTACATGTATACATAGGTTGAAGTACTTTAACATTTCATCGAGTACCTTCTCTAATCGAAATCCAACTTGACCTATTTATCGATTGGAAATCAATTGTTACATCCAGCAAGATAGCTCCCTCTGATATTTAGAGGTCACTCTTAAGAGGACATTCTCGCCTGCTTTCTTTACATGGTGCCGTATGAAGGATATGAGTGAGTGTTTGGTTTGAAACCACCTGTTCAGGAAACGATACATGTGTTTCTAAATGAACCCCGGGGCAAATCTTCAGGAGTATTGCCTCATACCTACTTACGTTCCACCTTACATGCCTAACAACTAAAATTCATAAGAAACGAACCCTCTACATACTTTCACATACCGAGATCCTTATAGAAGCTTAACAAAAAGGCACATTAACACGACTAAGGTCATAACTTTGATTGTACGATTAGGTCTATATGATATCAATAATTTGATCAAAATGATCTTTATTTGCATTTCACATGGACGAATGTACCTTGTTATTAACTCTCAAGGTTTTGCAAACATATACTGGTATGTTGCATCGTTATTTCTCCTTAAACGAAATGACATGAACTATTCTAAGAACGAAGATGACATGTATTAAGGTTTTGTATCTTAATATGTCTGGTTATATTTATATGTGTGCTTTGCGGCTGATGACAGATGTTTATTTTCTTCAGATAAACATTTCCTTGCACTATCACAAAATATCATTTCTCGACATAAATTCATACAATATCAATTTTCATGGAACAATATGAATATATCAGAGGCCAGCTGAAAAAAAAATGGTTGCGATCGAACACAACTCCAGAAATCACTCCCAACTTGACTTTCAACCAATGAAACGTACGTATTAAGAACTTACGCTTGACTTTCAACCAATGAAATGCGCGCATTAAGAATTTACGTTTTTTTTTTATTGAGTTATGTTTAAATTCAATTCTCACTGAAATGAGTCCCGTCAGGTTACAGAGGACATGGCGTGATTCTCTATGGCTAGAAAGGCGGGTGCAATGATTATTGTGCATTATACAATATCTTTACACTGAAAATATCAATTAGAAAGACTAAAAGGGAACTCAATAAACAAATGAACAAAGTATGATATGATCTAGTGAGATCCATGCAAGAACACATCATGGCAACACGATATCAACAATAAATTATTTATTAAGAGAGATTCTTAATACGGTGTTTGTTATTCACTCATATAAAGGAAATTGAAACTGCAGTTATGAAAGTTTCACTTTTATTTCATTTTTTTTCCCCTTAGTGCAAATTGAATCAAATTCGTGCTTGCTTTCCCTGATGTGACATAAAATAACATATTGAATTGAGTTTGGATTTTCTTTTTTTGTAATTCCAAAATAAAAATTCGAAATAGGGGGCCTATAGGTCAATGCACATTAAATGCCTGTAGGAAACCAAATTGCTCAGTCAGTTAAGGCACAGTAATGATAATCGTTATATTCCATTTTACTAACTGTACAATAAGGAACCAAGTTTTTATGTTTTATTTTTTTTAAGGATGTTTTATTTTATTCTCTCAAATCAAAATACACAATCACATTCTATAAGCAGTTTGTACAAACTATTTGAAACATAATTATAAATTATACAATAAATCCATTACAAATATAAATATACAAATTATACATGAAATTTCAAAAATACCAGAAATTAATGCTAATGCGTTTCAGCAAGTACAAAATGAAGTATTAACAAGATATATGACTTGATAAGAGAGAAAAAAAAGATAAAAAGTGTTGTTTAATACAGTATGTGATCGATAATACAAGATAGTTGTATATTGTTGAATTTTTCAATGTATTGTATCCACCTAAATGGCGTAAATTACACATGCACGTCTACTCACAAAGTGAATAGTGTAAATATGTACAAAAATTACACTTCTTTGCCCGGAACCCCCTCCCAAAACCTTCTCCTCTCACAATATTCCCCCCCCCCCCCTTTCTCTTTTTTACCCCCTGCCATACAATCACACACAGACACACATCCTCCAATACACACACAAAACAGCAGACGCATGGCGATATCATCTCAAATCAGAATTCCAAAAATATTTATTGGGAATTAAGAGAAGACAATAATTTCCTCAAATTTTCCTCTCTTTGCTGAACATAAATTAAAAAAAAACATTATTTCCAGATCGGTCTCTCGGATTCTTAACAGAACTAAAACTATAACCGTTTAAGGATAAATTTTGTCCTAAAATAACAATAACAAAGAATAAAGCTGACTTACGGTCTGTAACAACTTTGTTCTGTCGTCTTTGTATCAGTCAATTGCCACTTATGTTTTTCATCGGGTTCTCTCGTTCGATGTAAGACCTATTCTCCTCAAAGATTCATCAACGGGTTCTTGGCATGATGGAATTACGATAGCCTGTCTCCGTCTGATACTAACAACCCATTCTGAGAGACACAAACATCAGTAAAGAGGATCGCTCACACAACTCTCTTCATCCTTAAGAGCGGGAGTACGCTCAGATCGTTGTACATGTGCTATCTGATTGCAAACTTAACAGTTTTGGAGGTGACTCCGCGCCAAAAAGAAATGTCAGGCTTAAAAGGGAAGTCTGCTGACTACTCAGTCTGCATTTACTTTTCTATCATTGTCCTTTTTCCCGCGGATGAAACTACGTGATTATCAATTTTGCGACTCTTCTGTCTTCCCAATAAATTATACCCAACCCCCCCCCCCCTCTTTCTGTCTCTCTTTATTTCTCTTCCTAAAAAATCCTCTTTCTCCCCCTTCTCTCTCCCTCTCTCTCTACTTACTTCTCTCCTTTTAGCTCTTACCTTTTCTTGCTTTCAATACTTAATGACATCAGTCGAAAGATGTCCTTACTATTTTTTTTAGTACCGCATGCATCTTGATCTCCCCCCCCCCCCCCGCTCCACTTGAGATTCGAATTTAAAATAGCGATGAAAATGTTTTTATTGATACTTTCCATGGAAAAATCTCATAAAAGTTATTGACCACAGCAGCTGTTCATTTGAATTAACTCAATATTTCTTATTTTGTCCTCATAAGAACATTGCATGAGTATTTTACAATTGAGTTATTCAAGATTTTTTTTTAAGAGTGCTTAAAAACATTTGGTTTCAACTATTTTTAGATAATTTTTGACTGGATTGAACAACGATGTAGCAATCAAATGGAGGAATTGATTGTATTGTTACACAAACTCAAATCGCAAAATGAACATTAAAAGACCAATGCAATTTGCATTTCTCCCATTCTCGTCGTCGTATAGATTTACATTTTAACATAACAAGCATAGACATTAAAAAAATGGACCAGCAACATAATCTATGGTGACTTCAAATACTTAAAAGAATACTTTTTTTTCTTTTTTCTAACTTATCGTATTTTTATATAGGAAATAACATTCTGGTGATAGAAGTGTTTTTTATGTTTACGTTTACTTTTAAATCAAGAACGACATATCAACAGATCTTTGAACAACTTTCAGTTCTCGAAACGAGACACATTTCTGAGTAGCTTGAATCATGAGAGAAGAGTTTGTATGAGAAGAAAACTATGATGAAACTTGTTAAAGTCATCAAACCGATGGATGGTTTTTGAAGTTTGTTTCCAAATCAAAAATAGGGCAAAAGGAAGCTGCAATTTATGGTGTTTATAATGAAAGCACAAACAATATATACCAGAAAATGATAAAACTTTCTTGAGCGAACTCTTCTTTAGTATATTATATTCTACAAAGATTTTTTTGCGATTGACCAAGGGTGGCATTTTGAACATGGCGACAAGGTGATAGCAACAAGATGATAGATCACTTGTCCTGTCTGTACTGAGAGAAATTTCTATGTCAAAAAAATCGCCCAAAGATGTCAAAGTTTAAAATAAAATGTTGGTTAGATTGCTTTTGGTTGTATATTAATTTACACACGTTTGCAAACCCCGTTTTTATGCAAGCCTGTATGGTACAACTGCAGGGGCGGATCCAGCATTGTCTATCAAGGGGGGGGTCAACACTGTTGTTAGTTTAGTACAATAATTATTCAGAAGTTTGTCATAATTAATGTAAATCATATACAGACCATTTAGACACAAAAATATCCTATATCCAAACCATACGAACGTCGTACGATATACCCATGTTGTATCACACAAATTCTGTACGATGTAATATCAATGTGGACTGATTTTAAGACCCTCTTATACCCCCCCCCCCCCTCCCTTCTCCTTCCATATAAAGGCCGATAGAAACTAGATAAATAAATCTTGGAAATTTATCTACCCTGGGATAAAATTCCATCAAAATATACTTTCTCTATCCAGAAATGACGTCATAGACCGGATTTGATCGCTTTCGTACCTTTAGGATTATCATAAAGGGAATCAGCCTCTCATTCAACCCCAAACCTTAACATTGCCAAAGTTTTTATGTGATTTCTGATATGTCAACTGATACAGCAGCTAATTGCAAATTCTCGAGGGCAAACTCCCGCATCAATGACTCTCGGTGTGGGAGAAAGAGTTTTGTTGACGGCTGTCAGAGAGGAGTTAGCATTGACCTGAAGAACCATGCTATTCAAGATCTAACTTCACTCCAAACAAGATTTCTCTAGTCAAGTGCCATTTAAAAGGATTGATAATGTTTAAAAATCATGAAGAAGTTCTCTAGCAGCAGCAGTTTTTAAGTTATTTGAAGAAGTGAGAACGATAGATATTCTATTATTAATATATTTCTTGGGAAAAACGACGTTTAGATTCGTAGAATTGGGAAATTATGCATTGTACAGTAACCGAGCAATTCACAATATCCAAACAAATTATAGAGGATGTTAAATTTGGTTCAAATAAAAAACGGAGATATACATTTTTTCTCGAAAATCCAATATAAAGAATAACATAATTGCTGATATTTCTCGTTTTCGGCTAATTTCGCGCTGCCTATATAATGAACAGTTTTGCTTTGTCATATATGATGTTAATCAGTGACGTAATGAATCAAAATTTTGAGGGGGGGGATCGGGCCAAACCTATGAACAAAATTTTCGGCATTTTTAATTTTTATAAATAAAGTTTCATGATAGATTTTGACATAACATAAAAAAAAATGATAACATATTTCGCCCTTCTGTCTTTCCATTTCTCTTTTTTCTTCTTCTTGGTCGTGATAAATGGGGGAGGGGGACAAACGCCCCAGCACCCCTTCCCCCATCTGTACGCCACTGATAGAAATTCTGTAATTAAGGGTTCATGACAATTGATTTTTTTTTCATAGAATTAATTGTGTATGAGAAAAAATGTGTATGATAATTCATAGAATGCATACAAAAGATTGCTCTTTATTTATCAGATGATAATTAGAGAGTTACTTGCGAGTCATATCAAAAAGTGAAAACCTGAAAATACATACTCTTTTTTATTATTGATCTATCAAGGATTTCGCCAAACTTTTACTGATATTATCTATTTTTCAAAACCGACTTCATGGCAGAGTAGACTTCCCTCTTTGATCATGATTTTTTTGCTACTCATTTTACATCAAATTTTAAAATGAGACATCACAAATCGCATTATGTGATATGAAAATACACATGTTTGGTTCAAGATATAACAAGTCATATGGACCCATAAAATTGAGACGATGTCATATTGAGACATAGCCCTGAAGTGTGAATGACTGGCAAGTCCCTTGGCTGTGAAACACTAGCTGTATGAAGGTCAAATCGCACTAACATTCTTTATTCCAAGCATCAATTTATATTTTACTCTCCATTTGGGAGTTTAAAAAGATATGAGCATATTTAATAATTCTCACTACCAGAGTCCAGAGCCATACATCATCCCTCTGTTTGGCCAATGAATACTTGGCACGAAAGGTACTTTGTACGGCAAATGACAGTTTGAAAGTGATTTTAACCGGGAAGGGGACGCTTTGAAATAGCTAGTATATACAATATCATTGTATAGTTTGAACATTATTCAAAAGAGAAAGTCTGTAATAGCAATAATGCGATATGTTCAGTATCATGAGTATTGTTTAGAATTAAATTTACCAAGTTTTTATCATTTAGAATCTGTTAGCAAAACGAACCTCTCTAAAAGTCCTTTTATAACTTCATATAATACAACTCTTACAATACAGAATAACGAAAATCACATTCTGATCGACATAGTTTTATATAAAATATATACATGTACAAGTAATCAAGATACGCTATTCACGTTATGTATACCATCGCTTTACATTGAAAATGTTACATAAAACAAATAGAACATATCATTAAAACAATTAAAGGACAATCAAGCCAAATAAGCAAATAGGACTTCGGCTGATTCTTAAAAGTGGAGTTACTTATAGTTTCACGAAATACTTTTCGGTAAGTTATTCCAAATACGGGTGTTGTAATTCCGTTTGTCGACGAGTGTATCGGGTCTTTATCAGAGTGTTTGTCAAAATGTGAAGCCTAAAATAATTGTATAAAACTTATATCAGAAGGATGTCCTTGTCAATTTTGAATATCGATATAAACATGTATTCAAACATATTTTTTCCAGATTGAGTATGTACGAAACAATCTCGCGCACATTAAATAGTTTAAGGACAACTAATCCATAATGATAACCATGGTTACTTTTATAGGGGGATACTTCAAGATGTAATTCGCTAGGAGGTTTATTTTCTTAAAATGATTAAGAAAGAGCGTTATGAATCTTCAACAGCATTCAACAATAGATATTTTTAAGTACCAGGAAAGTACATTCCCTGTATGAACCAAGTCATTTGAATTTATGCTCTACTTCTCCCCGCCCCACCCCTCCCTCCCCCTCCCCCTTCCCTTTTTCGATCATTACAATAATGCCCTGGTCACACTTATGTCAAACCTACTGATATCAATGTATTCGAAATAATGTAATATCTTGGTTTGATCTGGAGTGGTTTCCGTTCGTATGACTGTATCCCGTACTGTTAAACGCTGTGAGTTGGATGAGGGTATATGCTCTAAGGTCCTTTGAGGCAGGTGTAAATTAACTCGAGTGATCTTAGACCAGGTGATGAAGTAACGGTGATTTGAGAACAATTTAGACACTCCATGTTTGTACTGGATTTGTCGAAAGGGTGAAAAGTGTAATCAAGACGGCTTCTTTTATTTATCCACGTACTGAAGACGTGGCATTTGTTATAATTTGAAATGAATGAAAGTTTATTGATCTATTATTGTGCCTAAACCGCTTTTAAGAAATTAAAGAGAGGGAGATAGAACCATAGACATGTATATCTTCAGTATGACGAAATCCCTACAGAGAGAGAAATAGTGAGAAATAAAGAATGAGAAAGAAAAGGGGGATTCCCTTAACATGGTTATCAAAAGCAACAAAATAATATTGATTTAAAACGAAGAAATAGATCATATACTTATTTTTTTTAATCAAGATCGAAGTTATTCTACAGTGCATCAAAAAAAGTTTACACTTTGAAAAAGCCCTTGGAATTTTAAAAATATACAACATGTGGGTAATTTTTTCGCATATAACCTTGGGTTTGGGTCTCATCTATCCAATGAAAGTAAAAGTTTTGACAGAATGTTACACTTGAGTGAGCACTGTCCTTTCAATTTTTTGTAAAGCTCGCATAAATCTGTTTGCGCAGAAATGCTCGTTTTCACACTGTGTCAAGGAGAAAGGGCGAAATCAAATTTACCCTGCGAAACATTTCTCATACATTTCTGTTGCACTTTTAGTCATTTGAAATAGAACAGATACATTAAAGCATTTTCTAACAATTTTGCCACCAAAATTGAAATTTCAACACTTTACTTTAAACACAACCTTTACCCTTTAAGTGCCAGCTGGATCTGAGGACATAACTGAATCTGAGCAAAAGTTTATATCAGACATCTCCAGCATTTTTTCACTAAGTTTTTATCATTTAAAGTGGGTTTATATTTCATTTTTCATTTAATGCTTGTTTGTCCACACCTTTTCCAAGCTTGACAATGATTAACAAAATAAAAATTAAGCCTGAGCCATTTCATGTAAATCACAACTAAGTGTAAAGCAAATATCGCCACGATGGCCTCTGTGTTTAGTGGAGTGGGGAGGGGCGTAATGCATTCTTCGAAGTGTTTTGGGCAAGGAAACAAGTTAAAAAAGTAAAAGATATCTTCAAACCAATTTTACTAGCTAAATTCAACGTGTTCTTCATGATAAAGGTTTACTTTTATTCCTTTAACTATTTCAAAGTTCTGCGCAAATCATTTTTTACGAACTTTTCAAAAGTAAGTGGTGCTCACTCAAGCGGAAATATTTTTCGACAGTTATATCGTCATTTGCTTAAATGGATCTGTACCAATGTTAAAATGTGGTAAAACCTTCAAGATATTACAAATGTATAATTTTACAGGATTTTTTCTATAAAGTGTAAACTCATTTTTGATACGCACTGTATAGTGGGTCAATTTGAATGAATATCGAGAAAAAAATATTCAATATTGACATGATTGAATTCTTTATTCTGAATTTTTTTTCACTTTCGGAATATCAAAATGTTTAAAGCTAATAATTTCAACTTATTGAATTCCTCATGATCAGTTTTTCCTTGTCATATTTGTTGCAGGTATTATTTTAGGTCAAGATAAACTTGTTTGTTATTTATGGATCCCTATGTAGGAGTGTCCATCGATATCTGTACCAAAGGGTTTCTCTTAGAAAGTTTCTGGTGCAGGGAAGAAAATCGATGGTAAGATATAGGGTAGCAAGTAGAAAGGTAATGAAACTCAATTTGCAGTTTAATTGAAATCAAACACAATTCCCCAGGGGCTTTGTGGGAGGAGAGCAGTTTCGCTGAAATTTCTGCTCTAAAAACCAGGGCAAGAGCTTCCGAACCATCAAATTACATCATTACCTGTATCTATCTCGTATAACACGAGACCAAAATAATATCTACCCTTTGATGAACGTGATATTTCAATGAGAGGTTGTTTAAGTTTTAATATTTTTTTTTCTTTTTACATTTTCAATGATGAAAACTAAATAGATGTTTTTGGTTGAGTTTCATGAATGATACGAAATTATTTTCTTTGTGTCATAGTGCTGTCGTTTTACTCGTATCATTTTCATCAACACCACCATTATCATCATCACCATCATCATCATCATTATCATCATCATCATCATAAACATCATCATCATCATCATCACCATCATCATCATCATCATCATCATCACCATCATCATCATCATCACCATCATCATCATCATCATTACCATCATCATCATCATCATCATCATCATCATCATCATCATCATCACCATCATCATCATCATCATCATCATCACCATCACCATCATCATCATCATCATTGTTAGTATGATCTATTGGAAGAATTTCGTACCTCATTTTCGAACGTTTTAAATTACAGAATCTGAACCAGGAGATATATATGATACTGAAGCAATGCTGTCTGCAAAATCGTTCAATGATCCGAAATTGCGATGAAACTGAAAAAAAATCATTTTGGGAATGAAATGTCTGATAAGAAAGGTATTAACCTCAACTGTGCAGAAGGTAATATAACTTTGTTGTATGCATATGCTTTCGCGACTTAAGACACACACTCACACATGCATATAATAGTACACTGTGAAAATATATTGGGTTAATTTTAATCAGCACCAGGGTGATTAAGTGTCCAACCGATTTCGGGCCGTATTTTACCCAATTCGGGAAGCATATTGTCCAGTAAGGTTTAAAAATAAGCAGCAATTACTTTGGAATTGGCAAAATTTTCATCAGAGTGGATAAATACAAATAAGCAAAAGAAATGCCCAATGTTTGTTGGACACATAATTACCCTCATGGATCATTTTTACCCAATATTTTTAAGAGTGTAAAGTGATTGGAGCGTTGTGGCCTGGTGATTAGTCTAAGGAAACTGAGAGTCGTGGGTACAAATCCCAGCCATTTAGTAGTTTCCTTCGGTTACACTTCGTAATTCCGAAGGTTATTTGTTACGAAGGTTCGTAATTCCGAAACACGTAAATTGCCTATACCTCGATGTTCGTTAATCCGAAAACGTTAATCCGAATATTTGTGGCGTTATTCCGAAGGTTCGATAATCCGAAAACGAAATAAGGTTCGATGTTCCGAATGTTCGTTAATCCGAAAACGGAATAAGGTTCGTTGTTCCGAAGGTTCGTAAATCCGAAAACGAAATGTGTTTCGTTGTTCCGAAGGTTCGTTAGTCCGAAAACGAAATAAGGTTCGTTAATCATTTCGTTTTCGGACTAACGAACCTTCGGAATTACGAACCTCATTTCGTTTTCGGATTAACGAACCTTCGGAATTACGAACCGCACGTCGTTTTCGGACTAACGAACCTTCGGAATTACGAACCTCATTTCGTTTTCGGAATAACGAACCAAGTGAGGTAAATGGGTACCTGGCAGGAATCATTGTTTATAAAAGGCCCATTTGTTAACTTACTTTAAAGCGCATAATAAGTTTACAAAGAATATTCACAATCTTGTAATCATGACCGAGGTTTGTCATGATGGAGCAAGAAATAAAGTATGCCGTAACGGATACCAAATATTGAAATTCACTGCAATAGTATGCATTTTACTAAATGCTGATTCTCAAGAAACTAGATATAAAGTGATAGTTGCAACTACTTTCCTAATTCTGAATAAATGATTGAATAGGAAAAGGACTGATCTGTGATTGAGAATTGATAGGGCTAGATAACGCACTTATACCAGACCCGTTATTGAAGTAGGTCAAAGGATTCTTAAGTGACTCGGGGAATAATGAGGGATAGAATCCGTCATTTTGAATTGTCACATTGGCCAATACCTGGATGTATATATTATATAATCTCCGGATTTCAAATCAGACTCCCCCTTTTCCTGATGTTGATATGATACGGTTTTTATTGCTAATAATCAATGATTGGTAACATATTAATATATAGCCAGTACAAACGCAAGAAAATAAACAGACTGTAAATCAAGAAGAGAGAAACGAAAGTTTAAATGAATATTCTTCATTACATGATATATCACATTCTATGAAAGATTTTTATGCAATAACAAATACAAAGAAATCAGAACAAAAAAAAACATGCGAAAGACAAGAGAAAAGCCAAGACGAGCTTTCAGCATAAGATATGAAACGAGTACGGTAGTATCATACGATTACAGCAGCGAAGTGAAGAGGCCATTATTGATTGCAGACCTGAATTTAATATAGAACGAGAGAATGGGAGAGTAGAACGTCCAAAATCAATAAAATATGCCAAAAAACCAAAGTCACACTTTCACTTTTGCTCTCAGCTCCTATAATTTAAACTTATAGCGTATCAGTTCAGGCTATTGATTATTCACCGAGCTATCACTACTCAATTTCACACTAAGAGTTAAAGATAAAGTTCGAATTAAAAACAAAAATCATTAAAATCGCGTCTAACGAAAGACAATATTGATTAGAAAAATTGAAAAAAAAAATGAAATCTCAATTCAATAATAAGAATTACTGTCAAATTCCAAAATTCCTTCAATTCCTTTACCCGTATACAACGCCCCCATCACCCCTCTCTCTTTCCTTCTCTCTTTCTGTCAATCTGGAGAGCGTTTCATGATCTGACAATTATGTTGTCTCCGACATAATAAACTGTGCCTGGCATCCAATCATAATAAGGAAAGTTGTTAGATATGTAAACTTTTGTCTGAAGAAAAATGTGATGGAAATTTCTCCTGATCACCACACTTTCAGAAATATTTACAAGATGAACTGGACAAGCTATATCTTGACTGATCTGATCATGAGAATCGATATGCATGGCAAACGTACTCAGAATGTTTCAGGCATTTGTAGGTCTGTGTCTATTCTAGGTATATGAACAGATTGATACAGGTTAAATCAATTGCCAACCCACTGTTTACTTGAGTTGTCGGTAGCCCCCCCCCCCCCACTCCCCATCCCACCCACTTGCGTAGGGGAGGGGGGCAATCTAATGGAAGACTCATAATTATAATGAAACGCAGTTCATTTTACGAGGCTCTTTGTATTTCGAGACCTATTCATAACTTATTCTGCACCTCCATTACCTTGTTGGCTGATACCACCTCTAATTTTGCAACCAATTTATCAACCAATCTCCAATACTCATCTGTATTCAATGGGTAATTAGGGAATCACCGTAAAAAATTGTTGTTATATATTATTCTCTTGTTTTGTTTTTGTTTTTGTTGTATTTTCCCTTTCTGCCCTGTCTTGTTATATCCATTAAATATGGCACCACTCACAAACACTCTCGAGCCTCTTACTCTGCCATTACATTGACTTGTGACATTGACAAACAGACCTGACGACTCAACTGAACTTTGGCTAAAATTGCTCGACTATTTTGAGGATTTGGGATTTATGTTTCATGTAATTGGCATTCCAAGCCCCTCCATTTCATTCATGACATGAATAGATCATTATTAAAAGTGGTTTCCAGCTGCTGGTCTGCGTCTGAGAACAAGAGTGTTCAGTTCAAAAAGCACATTCAATATCATATGCTAATTTCAATACTTCAAGTTGGCGCCTCGAGTTTAAAGTTTAGTCGAGAAATTCGAACATATACAAAAGAGGTTACTGGCCTGTAAATGTAGAAAATTGGATATGAAAGAAAAAAAGATATACCAACCTGACTTTGGTCACTTACTCTAGTCTAACAATATAGTGAGGATTAATGGGGTTAAAACACAGTCTGGAAATGACCAACACTGACTTTGAACTGCCCCCAAACTGAATATGGCATAAGACGTTCCTTGTTTCAAGGCGGAAAGCTATATGGAACAAGTTATTGTCATACATCCCTCCTAAAAGTTCTCTACCTTTAAGATAAATATGAGGACCACATTAGCTCAACACCTGTCATGATTCCCCCTTACTACATGCTACACCCCCCCCCCCACACACACACACACCACCTTTCATCCCTTTATTTTAATTTCTTGTATGTTTTTTTTTTACTATTTGTATAATTTGTATAGTCCTACCTCACCTTGTCTCGGATTACATGCATGTATTATTACATGTACTTTTGATGTTGATTTATGTTTTCTTGTGTTTTTTTTTCTTAAACGTGTACACAATACCTCTTAGAAGAACAGCCGATGGACGAAAAGGGCCACGAGTGGAGAATAGATGAATAAATAAATAAATAATATTTAAACTAATTTACTCATAAATTACAGACAGTGTTAGCCATCTTAATGCTTTATAGGCCGTGCGACTGTGACAAAAACTTTGGATAAAGTTGAAATTCCTGCCTTCTCACATTGTTCAAAGTAAACATGCTACCCAGCAAAAACTGTGGTGTTAAAACTGACACAAATTGGTGTTAATAGAGGACCACACCCTGAGGTGTTAAAATTACACCCTAGAGATTGAACATAACACCAAAGAGTATAAATGTAGCAACAAAAGGTGTTGTAATAACACCTAGGTGTAAAACTAACACCACCAATTTAACACCGGTGTAAAATAATTGGTGTGGTCCTCTATGTACACCGGTTAACACCACAGTTTTTGCTGTGTAGCATGTACAGAAAAGGGCAGATGATAAAGTCGTATGGCAATGCGAGGCAGAGCTTTGAGCATGAGAGATCAAGAGAGCTACATAAAGATGAAGAAAAAAAGAAAATGGAAAATATAGGGGCATCATACTCGGTACCGATGACTGATGTAATCGTCTGTGTTTGGACGTGAATCTTGATTGTATAAAGATCAAAATGTAAAGGTTATTCTTTGTATTATTCTCTAGTGAATTTCCTCCTATTTTTTTTCTATGTCACGCAGCAAGGCATTGTACAACGAACTCAACTGTAAAAAGCTTCATCAATCAGATAAAAAATGACAAGTCAGAAATTGAACATTGCGGTGATGCCCCATTTTTCCATCTTTTATTTTGTTAACGCCTAAAAGCTACTTAGTGTTTTTGTTTTCTTTTAGTCATGATGTTTAAAGGTAGCATGTAGCAATCATAAAGTCATCAGCTGTATTACTTTATAATGGAAATTAAATGAAATTACACATTGTGTTTGCCTAATAATCATTGCAAATTATTTTTTATTAATTGTGATTAATTGCGTTTTAAAAGACTGATTAAGGTGATAATTAAAACGCTATGAAAATTATTGTGAATTACTTCACTTTAAAATACATGATATTACGTCATACGTATTTCAATCAATTTGGCAATCTATATCTCCATTTAATAAACAAAATAATACTTTGTAAGTGTCTTTTCTTCATTGTCAATAAGTGAACCTTTTATGGAGCGGTTATATTTTTGTAATAGGTTTTCATTTTTTAAACCATTATTTTCATTTTTTAAGATATTAATTTCAAGTGAAAATACTTAATTTCATATCAAAGTTATTTTATTTCTTACAAATATTTTGTGCTTAAGATGTAAAAAGTTGAATTTCTTTTTTCACCAGACTTCATTCTTTCTTTTAAACATCCTACATATTGCGATCCTTCATATTATATCCTGAGGCTCTTGTGATTATCAGTTCAAAATAATCGTTCTCTAGGGAGAAGGTTCTTGTGGCTAACGCATATATACCCTAAGGCTCAAACTCCCTTGGTGTATCATATACAACATTACATTTTTCAGTTATCAAAATTCAGAAATAATTTCTGGGGTGACATATTTGATATAAGGCGAGCGTGGAACTGATCCCTCGGCTTCCAACCAAACGAAATTACACCCCACTTTCAAAACACAGACAATTGCATTTTGAAAGTTGAATTAAACATTTTTGACTTTCAATATTCGCATTTCGTTTTGGAGCTGAAAATATGACAATTTCTTCATCTGATTAATCAGACAATTTATATTTATATCTTTTCTTTTTAAGTTGCTGATTTCGTTGTCGGCATGGAGGGCCTGTATGTAAATTTAATTTCATTAAAGGAATTTGAAAGGGATTTTTTTAAAAACGATATAAATTTCGTTTAAAATAACAACGGTTAAATGCGATGCCACATTTGCAAACATAACAGGATTTTGAGGCTCATATCGTTGTTGTTTTTTCACTTTTATTATCTCATTAATTAGAGAGAATCGGGTCCTAAATTTCGGTGAAATTATAAATTATAGCCAGAGAATACTAAAACTGAAAGATACCTAAAATTGACTTTTTAACGAGGGACATTGTGCCACTTCGTGTATTCAGCGACGTCGCCGAATTCCACGAAGTGGCACACGCGGCCATTTATGCACGAAATTACTTTTCGAGATATAAACGCAACTAAATATTTCTACACTTTTATGTGCCTCAGTGCCTGTGATTCTGAAGTTTAACAGAATTAAGGATGCACAACCCAAGAGCTGTAACTACTGCTGCATTCCATGTTAAAAATTTATCGAATGAACATCAATTCTTGACATAGCAGTGATTTAAACCATGGACCTATCACAAGGCCAGTGATGTCTTCTCGGTTACACTTCGTAATTCCGAAGGTTCGTAATTCCGAAACACGTAAATTGCCTATACCTCGATGTTCGTTAATCCGAAAACGAAAAAGGGTTCGTTGTTCCGAAGGTTCGATGTTCCGAAGGTTCGTTAATCCGAAAACAAAATAAGGTTCGTTGTTCCGAAGGTTCGATAATCCGAAAACGAAATAAGGTTCGTTGTTCCGAAGGTTCGTTAATCCGAAAACAAAATAAGGTTCGTTGTTCCGAAGGTTCGTTAATCCGAAAACGAAAAAGGGTTCGTTATTCCGAAGGTTCGTTAGTCCGAAAACGAAATAAGGTTCGTTAATCCAAAGGTTCGCTAGTCCGAAAACGAAATAAGGTTCGTTAATCCAAAGGTTCGTTAGTCCGAAAACGAAATAAGGTTCGTTAATCCGAAAATTAAATAAGGTTCGTATTTCCGAAAATGAAATTAATTCATTTCGGTAACAAGAACGGTGCTGTTCTTGCAAGATAACAGGATATTATGCAATGATAAACTAACGAACAATGATATATGTGTGTTGTGGCCAAAGCATGTATTGATTTAAGTGCACTTATATGCCAAAAAGGGCATTTTGGTGCAAACGGATATTTTAACCAATATCATCTGTGTAAAGAAGTTGTGTGTTTTGTAGTAATTAAGTTGAGCAAAGTTTTTTTAATTGATTTCTGATTAATAACATATATATTTAGGTGTTATTTTTCGCGAGAAAGCGTAGCAAGCAAGCGGTTTGGAAAAAAAATCAAATCTGAAGTTATAAAACTCGCTTTTTGGTCAATGGACTTAATTACTGTTAAAAGGGCATTATTGTGAGATGTTGCGAGCGAATCACTGGCTCAAACTTTTGGAAATTTCATGTAGGCCTTATAAGACATAATAATAACATTGGTATTATTTACCAAAGCATTGTTTTTATTTTTATTACTAGCAGAAGCTCTTATTAAGAATGACATCCCCAATTTCAACGAAAACTATAGCTCGCGCTTCGCGCTTGCATTATTTAACAAGGGCTTATAATATTATTACATATTTACTTTATTTTTATGATAATTATTGGCTATTAGGAATACCCTTTCAAAGAAACAAACAAACAAAAAAATCAACTTTAAAGCTGCTGATCCGGGAAATTATGGGTGAAAAAAATTCGCCCCCCGCCCCCATTGGCGAAAGTTGGATCCGCCGGGGGGGGGGAGCAGGGGGCACTTGCACACCTAAAGAAATAACAGGGAAATGCTATTTTTGCAAAATGGGAAATTCCTTTTTTTTCAAAATCAATACTTCATTTAAAGTATACATTTTAGATTAATTTTCAGGAGAAGCTCTTATTAAAAATGACATCCCCTCCAATACAAATATTATTATCTGGAGGTTACTCGCAAACGACCAACACACTTAATCCCCCAGCTGCGTCTTTAAACCATTTGCTTGGGCAGCATTTGCTCAGATAAAATCGAAATTAAGCGTATGTTTGATCCGGGCGCCTATTCTTAAATCGATACATGCTTTGGCCACAACACACACGTATCATCGTTCGTTAGTTTATCATTGCATAATATCCTATTATCTTGCAAGAACAGACCGTTCTTGTTACCAAAATGAATTAATTTCATTTTCGGAAATACGAACCTTATTTAATTTTCGGATTAACGAACCTTATTTCGTTTTCGGATTTACGAACCTTCGGAATTACGAACCTCATTTCGTTTTCGGATTAACGAACCTTCGGAATTACGAACCTCATTTCGTTTTCGGATTAACGAACCTTCGGAATTACGAACCTCATTTCGTTTTCGGATTAACGAACCTTCGGAATTACGAACCTCATTTTGTTTTCGGACTAACGAACCTTCGGAATTACGAAGCTTATTTCGTTTTCGGATTAACGAACCTTCGGAATTACGAACCTTCGGAATAACCGAACCTTCGGAATTACGAAGCTTCGGAATTAGGAATGTATGCAGTCTTGTCACTTTAATCATCTCATTATTTAGAACAATTGAGTTCTAAATTTCGGTGAAATTATATACCATAGCTAGAGAATAATGAATTGAAAGAAACTTAAAAATTACTTTTTCACGTGATTTTGGGACGTTGTTCCACTTCGTGGATTCAGCGAAGATATATTCCATCTGTACTGGAAACTGAAAATTATGAAAATAAACATTCAATATTTTTGTCAAATTAGCACAGATACAGATCAGATACGAGATGACAAAATCTATAGAATGCTAGAAAGAAATGTGATCTATCATTAAAAGTAGCATTCCTATCTCCGAGTAAAATTGATTCCGGGATACTACGTATACAACATTTTCAATGGGTCTGGTTGATTACAGAGCACTTGAACCGACGTGGGCTAGCTAAATGGGATAGTACTATTAATTTCTTTTTTGTTGGGAGGGGAGAGGTGGGGTTGAATTCTGTTCCAGTCATGCAAACTTAGCATCTGCAGAGAAAGATGTTGGTGGTTTACAAGTCTTCTTCTTCTTCTTTCCTTGGTTGTCAACCAGTCAGGATTGACTATTTTTGCCACAGCTTTTGTTCATTTTCAGTAGCTTATTATAAAGTTTTTCCATTCCTTTTTTCCTTCTCTCTCTAATTCTTTTTTTTTCTTTTTTTTTCTTCCTTTTCTTTTCTGTTATTTTCTTTGTTTTTTTTCTCTTTTTTCTTTTCTTTTTCATGTTATTTTTTTCTTTTCTTGTTGTCTTCTCTTTTCTTTTTTTTCTTCTTTTTTCTTTTCTTTTCTTTTTTCTTTCTTCTGTTTTCTTTGCTTTTCTTCTTATATTTCTTCTTTTTTCTTTTTTAAAATTCTTTTTCTTTTTTCTTTTCTTTTCTCTTTTTTTCCTTTTTATTTCTTTTTGTTTCCCTTCCTTTTAAAAAAAAATAATTTATTTTTCTTTTGACTGCGTTCTGATTCTTGCAACACGTTTGACTTTCTTCTGCTACAGTAAGCTGCAACAGAAAAAGCAAAAGTAAACTGGATTTGTGGCCTGATAAAACTCCAGGTTTCGGGAAACCGAAACTAAAGTATAGGATGAAAGTGCAAAGTGCAAAAAACAACAAAAAAAAAATGAAAATAGAACTAAACAAACCAACAAATTAACAACGAAAATTCTCTCTTCATCCTTATCTCCTTTCTGTCCCCCTGGCGAATCGCCAAATAAAAAAAAAAAAAAACTCGGATAATCAGCCAAGGGTAAGAAAGAAGGAGAAAAGTCTCCTTTCTTCCTCCTTATTCAGACTTTATATAGTAGTCGTTTCGTTCTGAGAACGAAACGGACCAGTGCAGATTTATAATTAGTGACAAGTGACACATTTATAATTAGTCTTATAGGAGACCCTCGTTAGGATTAATATGAGTCAAATAACATAAAAATTAGTCAAATTAAATATTTAGTCTGGCTTTACGTGTCCCATGTCACATATTCTTATGACATGACACAAATGATTTGTAATGCACATAGGGCTGTCATTCCAATCACACATAAGTGTGTCATAGGTCTGTTCAATACGTCATTGACTTGCTTATGTTTGTCATTTGACTTAATTTAGTGTGTCATTTTGACCCCCACTTATTTTACAGACGGCCAGACCAGGGGGACAGTTTAACAAGTCATTTGACCTAGAAAAGTAGGCCTATTGTGCGCGATGGTTTTCACAAAAGGAGACTCCAAATGTTTATTTAACCTTAAAGAGATGGCAGGTTTATTATTAAACAGTGCTCCCATCGATGCAAACTGGAAGGGAGAGGGTACAATCATGACCCTATTTCTATCTGATATTTCGCATCAGGTCAAATATTACACTATTATTCAATATCATGAATATGCATGGTGCACTTTGAAAATCTGCTCATGTCATACCCAATTTTCTTACATAGAGTTTGATAATTTAGGCCCTATATGTTTTTGATTTTGTTTACATACTTTGTTCATTATTCCTTGAAAGGAAAATATTATTTTTAAAAATATCTTTAAAGCAAACATAATAATAATAATTAGGCTTGTTTATACTACAAGTACCATCAAGACTGATTGAACATGGACATGCTCATGATGCCAGAGGGCGTTAGTCGATTTTTCATTGCAGTTGGTAATGATCACCATGCCATCTCTTCTTCTTCTTCTTCTTCTTCTTCTTCTTTCTTCTTCCTTCTTCTTCTTCTTCTTCTTTCTTCTTCTTCTTTCTTCTTCTTATTTCTTCTTCTTCTTCTTCTTTCTTCTTCTTCTTCTTAATTCTTCTTCTTTCTTCTTCTTCTTTCTTCTTCTTCTTTCTTCTTCTTCTTCTTCTTTCTTCTTCTTCTTCTTCTTTCTTCTTCTTCTTCTTTCTTCTTCTTCTTCTTTCTTCTTCTTCTTCTCATTTCTTCTTCTTATTCTTATTCTTCTTTCTTCTTCTTAATTCTTCTTCTTCTTCTTTCTTCTTCTTCTTTCTTCTTCTTCTTCTTCTTCTTTCTTCTTCCTTCTTCTTCTTTCTTTTTCTTCTTCTTCTTTCTTCTTCTTCTTCTTTCTTCTTCTTCTTCTTCTCATTTCTTCTTCTTCTTCTTTCTTCTTCTTCTCCTTCTTTCTTCTTCTTCTTTCTTTTTCTTTTTCTTCTTTCTTCTTTCTTCTTCTTCTTCTTTCATCTTCTTCTTCTTTCTTCTTCTTCTTCTCATTTCTTCTTCTTCTTCTTATTCTTCTTTCTTCTTCTTCTTCTTAATTCTTCTTCTTCTTTCTTCTTCTTCTTTCTTCTTCTTCTTTCTTCTTATTCTTCTTTCTTCTTCCTTCTTCTTCTTTCTTCTTCTTCTTCTTCTTTCTTCTTCTTCTTCTTTCTTCTTCTTCTTATTCTCATTTCTTCTTCTTCTTCTTTCTTCTTCTTCTCCTTCTTTCTTCTTCTTCTTTCTTTTTCTTTTTCTTCTTCTTCTTTCTTCTTCTTCTTCTTTCTTCTTCTTCTTCTTCTTCTTCTTCTTCTTCTTCTCCTCCTTCTCCTCCACCTCCTCCTCCTCATTTGGCATCTTCTTCTTCTAACGGTGTCAATTCAAAGTAATACATAATACCTAGATGGTGTGAATTTGCTTTTTGACACCAGTCCTTTATAGAGCCCAGGATAGAGCCCAAATAATATTAAAGGTGTCAAATTTATTGAAACCTTTGGATGTTCACTTTTTTATATGACCTTCTATTTGAAACTTCTAGTGAACGTAAATTTTGATAAGTTATTATTAACATATTGATGATCTTTCCCCGGCTGATTATTACGTGACATAGAAGCATTACTATATCCATGTACGTATGAATTGATACCAATCTACATAATCTTAGGACATTAGTATATGCCAGTTAATTAATGTACTGCATGTGACCTAGGTTTATTCTTTATTGTGTATTATATATATATTTTTTGGATGGGGAATTCGGGGTTTGGCCTTGGCTGATGTCGTAGTAGGCCATACACCAACTTTTGTTTTAGTGATGCAAACATTTAGGCCTACATTGTAATATAATTGCACTAGTTCGTACGTATATAGGCCTAAATGAATTAGCAAAAAATGGGCTGATAAATAAAAAATGATAATAGATGGATAAATGTTTAAATGAAATTAATAAATAATTAAATGAATGATATATAAATAATATACGAATACAAACACAATGGAAATATATAAATGGCTGGATAAATAGATGAATAAATAAATTTATTAATCAATGAATAAATAACGAAAATGCATGTTCTCGTTCATAATGATCAAGAGTGCATTTTCGTTATTTATTCATTGATAAATATTTTCGTTATTTATTCATTGATAAATAAATAAATTTATTAATCAATGAATAAATAACGAAAATGCACTCTTGATAGATTATGAACGAGAACATAATTATTAGTGAGTGAATGAATATATGAATGAATGAACATCCAATTTTGACATATTATTCTGATAATGAAAATAAAAATGAAATGATGGTAATAATAGTAATTATAATGATAACAATAATCACATTTTACCCTCTCTCTTTTTTTTGGTAGTGAAATATTGGGGAGGGGAGGAGGGGTTCATATGCCCCCCGCCCCCCCCCCCCCGCATCCAATCTGTACGCCAGTATGAATGAATGAATGAAGTAATTAATTAATTAATTGATACATGAATGCATAATATGCTTTGTTGTGATAAGACGGTGAAAGACAGTTATTTAGGAATCAACAAGTTTTGTTTCCCGGTTTTGTTTACTTGTGGGTGGGGTGTGTAAATGACATGGTTATCATGCCCAGAACCAACTGAGATTCTCCGAATTTTCTGTTCGAAACTTCCGGATTCGTTTGATGTGCTACACTCTATTCATAAGTCTTATTTTGGGCATAAGTGTATACCAAACTTTACTTCCGTGTTCTGTGGTGCCAATCGATCTTGCTCACTGCACTGCATGCGATCTCTTCCAAGTTCTGTACACGTTCTAGAGCCTAGGATTGTTTACAAAATCGAGTGAATGAATGTGGATGTCTAATATTTTGTAATTTTTGACCTGATACTCTGCTTAGGAGCTACATGATGACGAAGTTTTTGGAAAATTTCTGGGTAAGTGTTGAGTCGGCTAATATGAAACGCAATTTTTATTTTTATTTGCTTAACTCTTATTCTACAATACCGAGTTGTTGGGCTCACGGGGAGCCTGCCGGTAAAGTTCGACGGCAGAGTTCGGGCACAGGTTGTTCAGTCGGCTCGTCCCTGAGACTGTTTGCATGCAGTACATTGATTGTTAGCTGTTGATATTAATAGTGGTAAAAAGAATTGAGTGTTGTGACTTATACGCTAAGGGGTCCTTAGTGTGATGTTGATGCTGTCAAATCTTTGGAATTGTGAAAAATGAAAGAGAATAATCCAATTGTCTGGCCAAGACTCTATCTAACCCCAGGCAACATGGACAAGGGCCAAGATGAGTCTGTTAAATGGGATCCCTTTATTATATTACTAACTTATTCAATATTATTATTTTTTGTGAGTGTGGTCAAATCAATGCTCTGTGTGATTCTAGATCCTCAGAAAATCAGCAAGCATTTGGAAATTTAAGTGTATTTTTTATGGTCTGCTGTTGGTGGACAGGTGGAGGGTGTGCAGAGGGTGCTTGGAAACAAGTGTTCATGTAATACTGTAGGTAGTGTCATAAAGGCAAATAAGGTCAGCTAGTAAAATGATGGATATATATAATAAACATGCTCATAATTTGATCTTGGAGCTTGCAGATAAAAGTTTTGAGGAATTTATTGTAACCAAGTATGTAGGGCACAGGCCAAGGTGGTGATGATCTAATGTATTACCAACTCACTCATTGGCATCCCACCTACTTTCCTCACTCCATCCACATCTATGCATAGAGGTCATTCTCAGAAGACCCTTGTTCCCTTTGCCAGAACACTTGTCTACCAGAGGAGCTTCTTCCCAGTTTCGATAAGACTTTGGAACTCCCTCCCCCAAAGCACAGTTAATTGTACCTCTCTACACATCTTTAAACAAGAGGTACAAAAGACCCAGCTCCGTTAATAACGGTGGTTGTTTTTACCTGCATGCTGTAAGCAATTTTTTATTGGATAATGTACATACACTTGCACGCTGCACTTCACCAGTACGACAATACACCAGACGGTGGACTGTACTGTTTCCAGAAGAAGAAGAAGAACTAACAGGCAACATGTCAAAGTTGTTTGTTCAAAATACCTGCACCACTAATGCCCATTACTCTTAGGCTTGTACTTGTAGGTCGACCACTTTCTACTAAACACATACAAGATGGCATACTGTAAGCAAAGTATGAGAATTGAATAAGTAAAGATACAAACTAAATAAATGGTGAATCCCAAACATGGGAAGAATAAGAATTAATCAGTAAATCTTAGTGACATCCTAGGAAAACTGTGTTGTTTAAATTTATATCTTTTCACTCTTAAAGGTAAACACTGTGATAAATGCATAGTGTTGGGTATGACTTGGGTACACTTTTCATTGATCAAGTTATCAGGATACATTAGTGATGTCATAATGAGAATGTAAATTGCATTTATGTAGGTATATGAAACATACATGTAGGAATGGCATTTTGTAATATTTTGTAATAAAACTACCAGCAAAGATATTAGGATACTACTTTTTAGGTTGAATATATTGCTACCCAGATAGAGAGAAGGAATAGTAGAGACACTCCCCTCTTGTCCACAACCCACTCCTGGCTTGCTCTACATGTAGTATTCATGGTTTTGCTCCATATTAAACGGAAAGTTCACCCTGAAAAAAGTTTTGTAATAAAACTAATAATTGCAGAAAAAAGTAATGAAAAATATTGGTTAAGGTTTGAAGAAAATCCATTAAAGATTAAGAAAGTTATTAGAAGTTTTGGATTTGTGACGTCATAAACGAACAGCTGCCCCATGGGTTGGGTAAAAATAGATGTCATTTTCTTAATGGTTCGTGATTACTTACTATTGTTTTCATTTTAGAAATGGGTGTTATTTTTTTTTCTAGTGATATACTGAAGTTACAGTTAAAACCGTTTTTGATTTTCTGAGAAAATTACCTTTCATTGACTTTTTACCATACACTATAGATCTCACACCATCGTGACTAAAGCCACAAGGTCTAATATCAATATAGTTTTGTCTCTTGGTCATATACTAGCTTGGTAGTATAATATCCACCTTTCCAAAATTGTTTTTTTTACCTAGTCAAACAAAAGTTAGGTTTATAAACAGTTCATTTATTTTATTGGTCAGATGGCTATTAGAAGAAGTAGGATGGTACAATACAAATAGAAAGAAAACTCAGCAAAAATGTTTTAGTGTGTGGAGTGTAAAATATGAAACTGATGGGCTATTTTGTTCATCTTTTGTATATACATGTACGTACAAGCCACTTCATTCATATTAAAAAAAGAATAAAGTGAACAAACTGGAACACAAATGATCAGTGATCTAATTATCCATCAAATTGAGCATATCCTACTGTGTAATTAACATGAAATTAATAGTGATTATCTTTAAGTGTCGTGTTTGCTGATATAGTATTAACATACTATACTTATGACCTGTACATGTACATAGAAACATGGTCAATTAGTTTCTACTTTAGTTGCTGCATTATACAGTCTGCATTAAATGATGAAAGTGTTTCTAACAAGTGTTTGTTTTAATTTACTTGATATTTTATAAGGTACAAACGGGGGCTTTGCACCCGTAAAATGCAAGCGATTAAAGGTCAAGTCCACCTCAGAAAAATGTTGATTTGACTCAATAGAGAAAAATCAGACAAGCACAATGCTGAAAATTTCATCAAAATCGGATGTGAAATAAGAAAGTTATGACATTTCAAAGTTTCGCTTATTTTCAACAAAAAAGTTACATGTATATGAACGAGCCAGTTACTTTCAAATGAGAGAGTTGATGATGTCACTCACTCACTATTTCTTTTCTTTTTATTGTTTGAATTATATTTCAATTTTTACGAATATGACGATTAAGACCCCCTTGCTTGAAGCACAAAATGTTAAGATAATGGAATTCCACGTGTTCAGGGAGGAATGAAACTTCATTTCACATGACAATGACGAGAAAATAAAAATATTTCTTAGACTGAAATACAAAAGAAATAGTGAGTGATGTCATCAGTTCCTCATTTGCATACCGAGCGAGATGTGCATATAATGGTTTTGTGAAATGAAGCAAAACTTTAAAATCCCATAACTTTCTTATTTTACATCCGATTTTGATGAAATTTTCAGTGTTATTCTTGTTGAATTTTTCTCTTTTTTATTCAAATCAAGTTTTCGTTGGGTTGGACTTGTCCTTTAAACATGCTATGCCTATGGTTAGGTAACTTTTCAGACTACAATGTAGGAATGGGAATATACTGTACTAGACCTATGCTTCTCCAAATCTGAATGGAAAAAGTATTATTGTTGTTGTATAGGCCTTGTTTAATTTCATTTCATCCAATTTTCAATTCACTAGGCAATATGCAGCATTATTCTTATTAAAAATCATAAGTAAGTCATAAATGTTGCACAGATCATTCAGAATTCCAGGAAACTTTGTGTTTACAAGAAGACAAAGCTCTATTCAAACTTCAAATCAATCATTGTCATTTCATAGTTTTTATTAATGTTGAGATTGAAATCACAAGCTTTTCCATATTCTATAAATAAAATAACAAAACATTGACTGTTGGGAATAGATTGTACAATGTATAGACACAGTCTGAATCCTTTGTCAGATCATAGGTCCATGGACAGATATATGTAAACCCCTTGACCAAAAGGAAGACCTCAACTGTACAGTTATGACCTAAGCAACTGGTAAATCTGTGGTAGATTTCACCATTAGGAGATTATAATACATTTTGTGACCTGTGATCTATGAAGGCTTAGTCAAGGCTATTAGTCAATTATGAATTGTTTCCTTTTAAGTTTAGAATCAAGTAGGCCTAAGTTCTAGGATACCATTATTGTGTAACGGGACATGTGAACAGGCTCTTTTCAAGAAGTGTGTACATGGTTTCTTCATTCATTGTTTGAGTTAAATATACATGTAAGGAGGTCAAGAAGAAAGGAACTTTTCTGCCTTTGTCTTTTTCAAATCAAATCTTGTTCGTTTTAGTTGTCAATGTACAGTGTACATGTATTTTTATATTGTGATTTTGCCTTGCAGAACATTACAGTGCAGTTCTTGGTCAAAACTGACCTGGTTTAGCATGCATTCTGTAGTCAGGTTTAACTTTGAAATTGTAGGCCATGGTCTTAATCAGTGCTGAAATTATGGAAAACTTGAATGTCAAAACTGTGCTTTTTAATAGATTGTTGTATGTTTCTTATGTTTACAAGCTAAATAGTTTGCTGTCAATTGTCATAAATTTCTCCTCAAAGTTTTTAAACAATCTGTATCCATCTGAAGTAGGTAATGACGCACTCAGATTATACAGCAGCCTCACATTTGATGACAGATCTCTCTTGGGATCTTGACGCGTCCTAACCAATGGTGATCCCTAAAAATAGAAACAGGAGGAATACATAAATTAGATGATTTAAGCTGAACATAATTGACTCCTATCTGGAAGACCTAAACTTAGCCAATGGTCCCATGCTATTATTAGGAGTAATCTAGTTAATCTTAAGGAGCACTGCCCACAGATTTGGAACAAATTTGTGTTGTTTCCATGATCATTAGTGCGCCCATGATTATGAGCATAAAAAGGAAAGAATGTTTGCTATTTTTAGCTTTAGTGCAGCAAATAATGAAGGATGGTTAATTCAGAATTAATTGCATATGAATTGTAGAATGCCTTGGATGGTGCTTGAGGAGAGGAGGGGGCAGTAATGGAAGTAATTTTCAAGTAATGAATACAAAGTGAAAGAAGAGTAAGCAAAAGCAAATTGAAGAAGAATAAGAGAAATGGAAAGGAAGTAAATTAGAGATTCATACACAAAGGCTAATTACATTATTCTTATACGTGTAGGCCTAAGTGGTTTTTATAAAATTGACCCATGACTTTGGTACGTGTGAAGGGGGTTAGATTTCATGACTGCATCATCATCAAGACAACATCTTTCTATGTTTACTGTGTTGCTGGGAAGCTAATTAGATTGAGAGCATTAATGTTGACAGGTTTTTCTGCAATAGTTCAAACGATAAGGAGCAACTGTAGAATGGTGAGATTGTAAAGGTTAAGATTAATCTCCACAGTATGCACTAGGTGTTTGATTGACAAGTCATGTGATTCAGATTAATGCCAAAATTTCTGCATTCTTTCAAACAATAAAACATTGAAAATGTGAACATCTTTTCAAAACTTCGCAACCCCCCTTTTGAAAATTAGATTAAAAGGAATAAACAGAACTTGGTTCCTCATTGAATACTATCAATATATTGAAGTATTGTATGAATAGAGAATGATATTACCCCTCATCTACAGTACATGACCTAGATTAGCATAGATCTATCATATCTGACATACAAGGATGTAGACATATTAGGGAACCACATATACCCCTTTCATAAACCCAATTATGCGGCTAATAGCAGCATAATTTGGTCGTAAAATTGGAGGAGGACCAGAGTTATCCGCATTATATTGATGCTGCTATTATCCGCATAATAGCAGCATCGGGACAAGATTTTGAGTTTATGAACGCATTTCCAAATAATTCGGATAATTGCCATGGTGCGGTCACAAGGTCACCCCTTTCCAACACAACCGCATCGAAGGGGCCTGTCCAGTTGTCATGACGATTATCCGCCTTTTTCAGGACGGGCGCTCATAAAAATAATGCGGCTTATTTTCGGAGTTTGTGAACGCAATTTTTATTGAATTATCCGCATTACTCTTAGGCGGCTAATTGGAGGATGGGTTTATGAAAAGGGTATTAGTCGTACAGGGATGTCTCCGTTCTGTTCAAAACTCTATATTACACAGGATGTGGGTTGATTTCCTTCAGATCTCTTACCTATCAATTCCTGTGTGTTACTAAGTATTTACAGTGTCCTCTTGAGCATGAAGCAGAAATCATAATTGTTTATAGAAATCTAAGAGCAAGTTTAGGTGAAAAACCCCCCAGCATTTTTATGTTTCTGTTGGTAACCATATGCTCATTTGAACTCTGTTAAGTAGCTTTCTGCTCCATCAACACCAAGTTGGTATACAGTACATCCTACAAAGATATACCCATTATCTGAGAAATATTTCAATTTTGTGAGATATGTTTTTACTATAATTTGATGCTCATGGCAAGAGTGGAATCTTATCTCTAATTTGAAACCAACAGCTTAGCAAATTGTTTACATGTACGCGTAGCAGATTACAAACAATAATATCAGAAGCAATTTGGTGCAGAAACTCACGTGTGAATCTTAATCCACTCTTATCAGTGAGAGAATCTTAACAAAGAATATGAAAGAAATGCTAATGAGTCAATTGTCAAATAAGCATGGTCATCGTTTCACAAACAAATCATTTGTGATCGCCGTAAAAATTTGCACCTGCATAGAGCTAAATGTAAACTATGAGTCTGCATAGTAGAATTTTCAAAAATTATCATTTATATTTTTGTATTAATCAATTATGCAAATAAGTGTATGAAATTTGCCATAAATTAGTTTTTGTGAGACTGGAGTATAGGCGCCGTTTTTTCCGACGGCGGCAGCGGCGGCGTCAACATCAAATCTTAACCTGAGGTTAAGTTTTTGAAATGACATCATAACTTAGAAAGTATATGGACCTAGTTCATGAAACTTGGCCATAAGGTTAATCAAGTATCATTGAACATCCAATTAGAGTTTCATGTCACATGACCAAGGTCTAAGGTCATTTAGGGTCAATGAACTTAGACCATGTTGGGGGAATCAACATCAAAATCTTAACCTGAGGTTAAGTTTTTGAAATGTCATCATAACTTAGAAAATATATATGTATGGACCTAGTTCATTAAACTTGGACATAAGGTTAATCAAGTATCACCAAACATCCTGCATGAGTTTCAGGTCACATGACCAAAGTCAAAGGTCATTTAGGGTCAATGAACTTTGGCCGATTTGGGGGTATCTGTTGAATTACAATCAAAACTTAAAAAGTTTATGGATCAGATTCATGAAACTTGGACATAATAAGAGTAATCAAGTATCACTGAACATCCTGTGCAAGTTTCAGGTCACATGATCAAGGTCAAAGGTCATGTGAGGTCAATGAACTTTGGCCACATTGGGGGTATTTGTTGAATTACCATCCTATCTCTGTAAGTGTATTGGTCTAGTTCATAAAACGTGGAAATAAGAGTAACCAAGTATCACTGAACATCTTGTGCGAGTTATAGTAGTTTTCAAAGTCAGCACTGCTGCTATGTTGAATCGCGTGATGCAGGTGAGACGGCCAGAGGCATTCCACTTGTTTTGCCTTTAACTAATATAGTTAGTAGAATGCTAATCTTTGGTGAGAGTATCAATTTTTACAATTTTAATAAATATATACAAAAAAAGAATGAATTTCTTATATGATTTATTGTTTTGTAATTCTTATGTACCGGTACTTCTGTGTTTTGTTTTGTTTTTTATCTTCTGTCTGGTACACTTTTGCAACCATAAATAAATCCATTTAAACCAACAAATAATCATACATAAATGATTTTGGTTGAAAAAACACAATTTATATTGACTTGTACATGGAATCACGTTTTTGAGCAAATGTGGGTCTGACATGCACTCACAAAAACGTAATTTCAGAACCGGGTACCTGGGCATTGTAAATTTAGTTTTAAAAGATGCACAAGACTTGAAAATAAAAGATCTGCTAGTGGCATGGAAAAAAAATTCTTGCGACAGCTTAGTGGGAAATTTGTCAAGGGGGGGGGCAATTTGACCCCCTCAGATAAATAAGGGTTAAGGGGCAAGTCAACCCCACCAAAAAGCTGATTTGAATTGAATGAAAAGAGAAAAATCTAACAAGCATAACACTGAAAATTTCATCAGAATTGGATTTCAAATTACAAATAATTTCACAAAAAGTTATATATTTTCAGTGTAAGGCCTGTTTGATTTTTCTCTATTGATTCAAATCAACATTTTTCTCGGGTGGACTTGACCTTTAATAAAGGCAGGCAAATGAAAGAGACAGAGGATTTGGTGAAAATCTTCCAAGGAATATCGGTTATATTTTATGATGTCACTTGTAAGCAGAATTTTCATGGTCCTTGAAATTTTAACAAAATCATGAAATGAAACACATGAATTTGTTGAATACGAAGATAAATCATTTACAATTTTCCGATAATATTGCTCTTAGGTTCTATCATTCTGCGTACATGTATACATACATTTCCTCATGTTAATTTTATTGGCCTGTATTCTGAAGTCGGGTTTAAGTTAAACTCAGGTTTAAAGTTGTGGTTTAACAGTATGGGAAGCCAGAAGTATCAAATTTGTTATTAAGTTGTATGTTTCTTATGTTTACTGTGCTCTTCCTGATTCATCGATGGTGAAGCCAATAATCTTTTTATACTTCCTAGACAATTATGAATGATTTGAGAGCCAAATGAGCTGAAGTATGATGTCTCTACTGTTCAGTGATTTATGTAACAATTGGCTCGCGATACTTAAACCACAACTTTAAACCTAAGTTTAAGTTAAACCCGACTTCAGAATACGGGCCATTGTGTATCATAACAAGATATATTGTGATTGTTTTTTAATATGCAGGACCCCAAGGGAGAGCAATTTTCATGTTGATTGGGTATCCTGTTGAAATATTGTTAATAAATAAATAAAGTGTATATTTTATTGATTCTCTGCAAACTACATGCAAATCGTGCTCTTATTAAAACCAAACTTGATAGAATACTGTAAGCCTATACAGTGCGTATAAAAAAAAACGGGACAGATTTGAAAAGTCTATAATTTTTTTGTTTTAAATTATGATGTCTATATTTTGGTGTTAATACTGTAGGTGCTCTGATGTCTTATCTTTCAAATGCAATTAAAAAAATTAGTTTCTTTCATGCTTGAGCGAACACGGAGTGTTTTTGTCTGGGGTTAAAAAGGAGGCTTGCACCAAAAAGGCAAAAAATGATCAATATGATGATCAGACATCTTGCTAAACAGCAGACTTTCTCTTAACCTTTTTATTATCTTTGCCATTATTTTCAAATTCTGCGGTGAAAATTCATTTTCAAATCTGTTTTGCTTGAATTGTTCTGTTGTTTTTTCTTTCCGATCTGTCATATCTAGCTCCTTCAAAATTGACTAAATACACCAATGCCATTGAAAGACATGAATCCTTTTCTCTTTGTCCTGTAAAGCACATAATTAAACTTCGTCAAGGAATCAATAACCCCTTGAAAATAGAATTCATGTTTTTTTTATTTTAAAATTTAATGTTATCATAACATAATTTGTTTCACATAATAAAATACGATTTGAATAATTACAAATTCTCCCAATTAATAATGCAAATCTTCTTGCTTGGGTTGACAAAAAGTTTTCTTTTCTTACTTATGAAGGAAAATTCAAGGTAAAAGAAGTTTTAAAGAAAAAACTAAATAATTCAAGTAAATAAATAAATTTGTAAATGAAATTCGACAGCATAATTCAAAAATCATGGTAAAGATAATAAAAAGATTAGAAAGGAAGTCTACTGATTAGCAAGAAGTATGACCGTCAAATTTATAATTTCTACCATTTGGGGGCAAGCCTCTTTTGTAACCCCCGACAAAAACGTCCAGTGTTCGCTCAAGCATGAACGAAACTAAATTCGTTTAATGGCATTTGAAAGATAAGACCTCAGAGCACCAATTAACACCAAAATATAGACATTATAATTTGAAACAAAAATTTTATAGACTTTTCAAATCTGTCCCGTTTTTTTTTGATACGCACTGTATAGGGTAGACATAATTTGCTGCTTTCCAGTCAAGTGCACATTGTAAGCATTTATAATGTGAAATCTGGTAGCCAAATGGTTAATCTGGAAATCTTCAACCTTCAGACATCAAAGTCCTATGTTTTGACTCAAAACACAATGAGATTTACAGACATGTTTTACAGACAACAGAAGACTTCATTTCCATAGCTTCCTTTCAGGCTTGCTTTCAGCCATTAATTCCAAAACACGGTCTCATATCGATCACATCGGCTGAATAGACTTTCAACCTTTGACATCTTGAGCAAAACTCTGACTTATTTAAAAAAAGACATTTTCATAGTCTGACCATACGAATCAAATGATGATACGAAAGAAATGACAATTAAACAAAATGATTTTCATTATTACTTGATCATTTTCAGGCATCTACTCATGGAGAGCAATTTCTTTCTTTTTAAACAAATCTACTGGTATGCAATACACAATGCTGACTACCTAAGGATGTGTTCAATGTCGAGTTTCAAATTTAAACACCAACATGAATCGTGATTGAAAACTCAAGTACAGAACACAACTGCCCCTTCACATGTTAAAATTATTGTAATTTGATTGATGATTCTTGTGAAAAACAAGGCTAATGATGAATATTTAGCATGTGTGAAACTAGAACATGATTAGAATCACAATCGCTATAAATCACAGTCATGATAACAATTACAATCATCATTACAATGATGCTCCTGCAATCATCATTACAATGATGCTCCTGCAATCATCATTACAATGATGCTCCTGCAATCATCATTACAATGATGCTCCTGCAATCATCATTACAATGATGCTCCTGCAATCATCATTACAATGATGCTCCTGCAATCATCATTACAATGATGCTCCTACAATCATCATTACAATGATACTCCTGCAATCATCATTTCAATGATACTCCTACAATCATCATTACAATGATGCTCCTGCAATCATCATTACAATGATGCTCCTGCAATCATCATTACAATGATGCTCCTACAATCATCATTACAATGATGCTCCTACAATCATCATTACAATGATGCTCCTGCAATCATCATTACAATGATGCTCCTGCAATCATCATTACAATGATGCTCCTACAATCATCATTACAATGATGCTCCTGCAATCATCATTACAATGATGCTCCTACAATCATCATTACAATGATGCTCCTGCAATCATCATTACAATGATGCTCCTGCAATCATCATTACAATGATGCTCCTGCAATCATCATTACAATGATGCTCCTGCAATCATCATTACAATGATGCTCCTGCAATCATCATTACAATGATGCTCCTGCAATCATCATTACAATGATGATTCAAGATTCATGTGTGAAAAGCCCAAACATGATCAGCGGTGCACTGTTCAGTGTCACAAATATAAAGCTGTTTAGATGTTGGTCATCATTAAATTTCCTACTTTTCTTAGCGCAGCTTTATTGCGCAGTTTGACGCATCACGAGAAGAGTCAGTTTGGCACCTGCTTGTGCAGGCTTCCACTGCAAGAAGCAGAGAACAAATTTAAAGACATTTCAAAACTCAATCGTTTCCAAAGTCGCATTCGCGATGCTAAAGGTCGTAAAATCTATGATGATTGCGTTTACAAATGTCACGTTTTAATTTTCCTCTGAATCGTGATTTGAAAGATGTTTACTTTTTCAATCGGGAATTTAGGACATTGAACACACCCTTTCTTTCTCATATCTGTGTTTTGTAATCACGTTTTCAATCATGATTTAAATTTTGAAACACACCCGAAGTTCTCAACAATGGAAAAATACCTTGCCTCATGTTAGAAAGCCTGGGGAAACCCTGTTAAATTCTTTTGAACTTGATGCAAATCCGGTAAGGACTTTTAAGTACAGTACTCTGGGCTCCGTAACACAAAGATTTGCGATGGATTGCAATATGAAAGAACCGCACTGATTGGTTCCTGGTCATTATTTTAAACCAAATGCGCATCGAACATTGACGTTAATTGGTCAGATCATTTAGCTATTGATTGCTAATCTTTGTGTTATGGAGCCTTGGTCTATTACTTATACCGGGGGGGGGGGGGGGCTACTGGAATTAGGACATGATACCTATGTGCCACACCGTCGAAAATAGGGGGCTCTGGAATTCAATATTGGTCTTTAAAATGGGTGTCTCCAGAATGGCCCTTGAATCAATAATTGCTAAAAATGTATTGCTACTGATCACGTCAAAATGGGGGTCTCTGGAACTCACATATATATGACTCCTCGTTGCTCAAGCTCGCAGTCCCAACTGAATTTACGAAGCGTGATGTTCTGTCTGCCGGGAAGGGATCTCAGACGTTTGCCTGACCTCACCAAATTATAATATTTATGAAGGGCATGGTTCTCATTGGTCGGGATCTCTTCCCCTACAGAAATTTCCAAGCTTGCGGGAAGCGTGCGACTAGCTTGCGCAAGCTTGCGGCATGCTAGTAACTAGCATGCGGCTAGCTTAATAAGCGTGTGATATGCGTGCAGAGTAATAGTTAAGCGATCTTTTAGCGAGCAGGGACTGTTCGCTAGCAGGCACTCGCTTATTAAGCGAGCGCCCTGCTAGTCGCATGCTAGTTACTAGCAAGCGGCACGCTTAAATTTCTGCAGGGGTTTGGCTTTTTCAAGGACTCAACCTTCATTCTACAAAGCACCCTTTTTTGTTATTTTAGAGGCTTGCTTTTCAATTCTTTCTAGTTTCTCTTACCCTTTTTACACAGGATTTTCTTAACCCCGGACTATCGCTAACCCCGTACTATCCTTAACCCCGTACTATTTTTTTTCCTTTTCACACATGCCAAATTGTTATTGCTAACCCCGGATAAGGAATGCTTGCTTTTTAACATGAAACTCGCTAACCCCAGACTAGTGGTTTTTGTCGATCATTCGTAGTACAAGTACTTCACTCGTACACTTTTTACACACGCTAAAATTCCTTAACCCCGTACTATAGGTGGGGCTAAATATAGTACGGGGTTAAGCTTAGCCCACTTTCGTTTTACACTAGCGATCTTAACCCCGTACTATCGCTCTTAGCACCGTAATTGCTGGGATAACCCTGCTTTTTTGCAGGGCCAAATTATCCCGTACTATAGGTGGGGTTAGCCCACTTTTAAAAAATGCTGTGTAAAAAGAAAGTGGGCTAAGCTTAACCCCGTTCTATAGGTGGGGCTAAATGGCAATTTAGCCCCACCTATAGTACGGGGTTAAGGAAATTTTAGCCTGTGTAAAAAGGGTATGTATGTCCTCTTTCCTACTTGCATGTATCTAAAACAATTGAATTAAAGAGAAGGGAACTTTTCACCATTGCTTTATAAAAGACCTGCAGTATCTTCTCTTGAACATGCGCGGTCTTAAGCTTTTGAAGGAAGAACATTCTATTTCGAGCTTTTGAAAGTGTGATCTTGGCTTGGGGTATCCAGTTAAGTTTTATCATCAATGGTTGTCCCTAGATACATGTACTTAAAACTATCTACCACTTCAATGGTAACACCATCTGATACAACTGAATCAGGTTGTGAGGGAGCAGTTCTGTTCTTTACACTTACATTTAGGGTGTGTTTATGCTTCCAATTGCGAGGACAGAATGGTTCTGGGAGTGCTGTTTATGCTTAAATTTTCAAAGGCAAAATCACGATCTCCAGCTGGCTCCGCATCGTAATTTTCGTTGAGCAGGAAAGCATGGTCAAATTGGGCGAGCCCTTATTTGAAAGTTTTTTTGAGTGTTATGGAAAGGAATAAACATCGAACGATTTCCGATATTTCAGTCATTGCATGAAGCTTCTTGATATAGCCATATAATTTTTACCATGGTGAGGATAATAGTAAAATAAAATAAAGAATATTAAGTATACAAAATAATAAAATATCTATTTGTTTATGCTTCTGTATGGGGCATCAGGCCTCCTCATTATAACTCATGTTCCAGGGTTTTGGGGGGTTTATATCCCTACATGTGATGACAAATTGGAAGAGTAATACTATACATGCAAAACAAAGGAGGTGAGGGGTATTTCCGTGGAGGTAACATGCAACCATGTGGAGCAATGCGACTGCATTTGCCCGTGGATTTTCATCTCACCGGAAGCATGTACCAAATGACGTCATTGAAACACATTTACGATCGTGGTTCTGTTTATACTTCCCCAGAAAGCCTGATTCTGGTCAAACGATGTTTACAAACGCACCTTTTTGTAAGTTTACGATCAGCGTTTTGAAACAGCGTTTAAATGAAAGTAAGGATGGATGCAACCATGTTTTGGACTAATCACGTTTGGAAACAATGATTCTGGCCTGAAAAGTGAAAGCATAAACACGGCCTAAGATGGGTTTATGAAGAGGTGGTTGTTTTTTCACCACCTAGAGAAGCGTTCAATACTTCTACATGTATGACTGTGTTTATGCTTACACTTTTCAGTCCAGAATCAGCGTTTCCAAACGTGATTAGTCCAAAACATGGTTGCGTCCATGCCTACTTACAATTAAACGACGTTTTAAAACGTCGATCATAAACTCACAAATAGGTGCACATGTAAATGTTGTTTGACCAGGATCAGGCTTTCTGGGGAAGTATAAACAGAACCATGATCGTAAACATGTTTAAATGACGTCATTTGGTACATGCTTCTAGTGAGATGAAAATCCGCGAGCAAATACAGTCGCATTGCTCCGTGGTCACATGTTACCTCCACGGAATTACCTCTCATCTCCCTTGTTACTTTTGCATGTGTGATAATTGATTTAAGTACTACTACTAGTATTACTCTTCTAAATTGTCATCACGATGAATGTTGAGGGATTTACAAAAAAAAAACGGGAACATGAGTAATAATGAGGAGACATCGCCAGACGCCCCAGTAGCATAAACAAATATATGTTTTATTATTTTATTATGTATACTTTAATATTCTTTATTTTTTCTCACTTTTATCCTCACCATGGTGGAAATTGTATGGCTATCTCAAGTAGCTCCATGCAATGACTAAAATGTTGGGAATTGTTTGATATTGTAACAGTCGACGTACCTTCCCCATAACAAAACTCGGGGAAAAAAAACTTTCAAAAAAGGGCTCGCCCAATTTGACTTCGCTTTTCTGCTTAACAAAAATGATGATGCAAAGCCAGCTGGAGTTCGTGATTTTGCCTCTGAAAAGTTAAGCATAAACAGCACTCCCAGAACCACGTTTACGATCAGCGTTTTGAAACAATGTTTGAAAACGCTGATTCTGTCCTCGCAATGGAAGCATAAACACACCCTATGATAACTATCATCACCAGTTTCATTTTTAATCAGGCATAGAATTATTTTGTCATCAGCATATTTTAGTATTTTACATTTCTATCATTTGAGTTACAATCATCAGTATACAAGGGTCATACACTAGAACGAGATTTTAGAACTTTATCTGATAGGCAATTTTATGTTCAGTTTAAATTTGAATTCAATTATGTATGTACAATAATGAATTCAAACAACATTACATGTAGAACTAAGGCAAGGTTGTCCAGTGTTTCCATTCATATCAATTTTGTTTTTGAAGGCCAATCCTTTTTGTTTAGTTCCTTTGATTACATACTGTACATTTAGTTTCCTTGTTCATGAAACCAACTAGAAGTAAAAAGAAGAAGATAAAAAAAGCATGTATGCATGGTGGATCTGAATTTGAAGTAAAGTAGAAGGATATTGTGTTTTTAGGGAATTCCCCCAAATTCCCAGGCCCAATCCCCATTTGTTCTTCGCAACCATGTTTATACAGTGATTGCATAATCATGTGTAATATGTACAGGTGTTCTTTGTGGATTTAGTTCTATTATGGATTTATTTTAAAGTTTTATTACATGTAGTTTTTTATGGAAGTTCTTTTCCCATTCTACCCTCTAGAAGGCACACATGTCTAAAGGGAGATGAAATTTCATACTTGTATGTACAATTTCTCATGATGAAATGGGGTTTTAGAAAATTGTTTTGTGTTTATGAATAATGATATACATGGATCAGTAGTCTAGAAAACCTCATTATGAGGGACAAACAGTTTCAGTCAACTCAAAGGTCTCTGCCATTTCTGGAAGCAACTTAAAAATATTAAACCTCCAACATGGTCACTATTTTTTTTTGTGAATGATAACAATAAAAATCCATAAGAATTAAGAAACCGTAATAAAAGTCTATAAAAAGTTAATACATTGTACTCATGAAAATCGCATTCTTTGATAAATCTTGTTTTATTCATGATACCATCAAGCATTAATACCCCTTTCATAAACCCAATTATGCGGCTAATAGCAGCATAATTTGGTCGTAAATTTGGAGGAGGACCAGAGTTATCCACATTATTTTGATGCTGCTAGTATCCGCATATTAGCAGCATCGGGACAAGATTTTGAGTTTATTTCCAAATAATGCGGATGATTGCCATGGTGCGGTCACAAGGTCACCCTTTTCCAACACAACCGCATCGGAGGGGGCGTGTCCAGTTGTCATGACGATTATCCGCCTTTTTCAGGACAGGCGCTCGTTAAAATAATGCGGCTTATTTTCGGAGTTTGTGAACGCAATTTTTATTGAATTATCCGTATTAATCTATTAGGCGGCTAATTGGATGATGGGTTTATGAAAAGGGTATAAATAATCATGAGTGGTTAACTCTGAATTTTTTTTCAAGTTTGCCAATTACTCTAGTAACTAAATCCTGCAAGCATGCATCCTGATTAGAGATATGCAATGATACATTTTGACTTTTGGATTAAATTTCTTTGATTACAAAATCATCAAATTTTATATTAATATGTGTATTTTTATACTGTTTTGATATACAGGATTCAGACTTCAATAGTACTAATGGCTTTGAAGTATTACTCAAACGGATGAAAGATGGGAGAGAGATGTGTAAAGCACTGGAAACTTTATTAAAAGAGAGGTAACGTATAATTCATAGCAAGAAAATATTATCCCCCAAATACCAGTTTTTATCTCAACTGGTCTGAAGGGCCAGATGAGCTAATGTGATGGCGTGGCTTCCGTTGTCCGGGGGGGGGTCACTCTCATGGACTGCTATGCACCCACGTCCAGAAAAAGCATCAACACTTTAACGGGTATGGATTCCATTTTTTCAAGTTTTGATAAAATCGGTGCAAGGAATGTTAATTGATGCATCAGTCAGACAAGGCAAGCAACATTTTTCACAAGCATTCATTAATTAATAGGCTAAAAGATGGCTATTCAAGTGGCTAAGATAAATGTCCTGGAGAGTGATCATGTTGGCCTTACTTTGAATATCTTTGAATAAAAAATGGAATTTATACCTGTTGCTTTATAACATCAATTATCAATTTCGATGTTTACGCCACGTCTCTAGGGTCTCAAATTAGGGGATTTCCCTGTTCGCTCCACTTAGGGTGGCTTTGGGTTACGCCATTTAGGGTTGCAAATTTAGTTAATGTAGTTACGCCAATTAGGGTGCATTTCTGAGGTTATCAGACATGGGTGGATAGCAGTCCATGTGGAGAGTGACTTTTGAAACTCATTAAATATGCTAATTTATGCATGATTTATAAAATCACATAATACTTATTTGTTGACTGCTTTTGATTTATTTTATTCCATCTGAGAGCTACATGAAGTTCACCAAGGTTCTACACATAAATCAGAAATTTTGACTAGAAAATCATTTATGTTTATTCAAACAAAATTTATTCATTAATCACAAAAAATGCCTGTTCTATGTAATTTCTTCATCAATTTCAATTCTGTTTCCTCAATTTTATGTCACCAATAGAATTCACTACAGTGTCAACTGGGCTGAAATAAACAATTGTGTTAAAGTTCGTTGTGAGATGCCGGATGAGCTCCATATCTTTGATGTACTAGTTATTCTTTACCATCTTTATTCAACTCGTGTATTGCTTACAGTATCAATGTTAACAATAGTAATAATATAATATGTCCATTTATACAGCGCAGTTACTGTATATGCATATACTCAACTGCGCTTTGATACTTGGTATCATATCATGACCCTGGCTGTAGCTGAGCCGCCATATTAACAGGTGCTAAACTGTTCAAGGAAAAATCCTACTAGATACTAATATTATTGAGGACTTAAGACAGGTACCCTTATGGAACTATTTTGCCTGAGGAAGTCAGGGGTCCATAAAGATAATCCTGAGGAATAATATTTTATTATCTGATGTTTTGTTTGCTCAGTCGTAGGATGTCGCATATAAAAAAGTTTATATCTATGGATGTGTGTATTTCCTCTTCTTAGTTATTTTAGCTTTAAAGGGGAAGTTCACTTCATTCTGAAAACAATTGTTGTAAAAATAGCAGAAAAATAATGAAAGAAATTGGTAAAGGTTTGAGGAAAATCCATTATAGTTAAGAAAGAAATTTATTTGAATTTTAAATTTTGGATTTGTGACATCATAAATGAGCAGCTGCCCCATATGTTATGTAATATAAAATGCATGAATTTCATTTTTAATGGTTCCTGATGATTTATTTTTGCCTTCTTTTTATGATAGGGTGCGAAATGATTTGTATGTTGATATATGAAAGTTACAGTAAACACCATTTCCAATTTTCTGAGAAAATGACATTTTATTGATTTTGTTTACCATTCGCTATGTAGGAATGCTGCTCTCATATGACGTCACCAATCAAATGATTAAAATTCTAATAATTGTTTAATTCTTTGATGGATTTTTCTCTAAACTTCGGCAATGTTTTTTATTATTTTTCTGCTATTTTAACAATAAACTTTTTTCTGTCAGGGTGAACTTCTTTAAGATTAAATGAATGAGGAAGTACATTCACTTATACTATGCTTTGATGAAGTGTTTTAAGTGGAATCTTAAAAAAGGGTACTGTCTGTTTTTTTAAGGAGCAAAATAGATGTGAATGATTAAACAGATGGATTTTTTTTTTTGGGGGGGGGAACAAAACTTTTTTACTGCCATGAATAATGAATAAATAGTTGTTGAAATAATGACATACAAATTTGTCTGTTTGAGGTCTGATATTTCAAGAGCTTATATTAATTAGAGTTGAATTCATTGTACAGGAATCTTCTCTGACAAACTTATTCTTTCTACTAGTGGTATTTTCTCCAGAGGCTATAGCGTAATAACAATATGATGATATACTAAGATAGTTTTAATTCAGTTGAAGAGAGAGCTCTTAATCACAAGAACATTCAAATGTTGCAAAATGGCATAGCATCCTCTACCACTTTAAAAGAAGTTAAAAAAATCAAGAGGGAATAATAATGGACTGACTTGACAGGAAAAAAAATCAAGTTTACTTCTTAATGACTCAGTTGTTTATATAGATACTCTTACACTGGAAGTCAGTCCTACAAAGCACTACAAATACAGCTCATACTGTATACTTACATGTACAGTAGGCCTATGTCTATTACAAAATATCAAGACAAATGTATTTGTTATTTATCAATTCTTTGTCAATGCAATTGTGCTATAAAAAAACCAATATCCCTGAAGGTTGAATTATAGATCATAAGGTTCATTGATTTATTTTTAAGAAAGAGTTAATTTCACAAATGTGATGTTAGTGACTTTGCTGTATGGGATGTACATGTACACACTTTCCTGGTGTCTTGTTTTTTTTGCAGAAAATTAAGTATCAGAAGAGAAAAGATGAAGAGCTGGTAGACCATGATTTTTGAATTGTTTTAAAGCTTCCTTATTGAACCTATTTTTATTATTATCATTATTTATTCGTCCATAAAAACATACAAATCATACAATGTAAATACAAGAAATACATGAATGAATAAATATCAATAAGTAAAATGCCAGAAAAGAAGAAGAGAGATATGTGTTTAGTGTTTTGATTTACGTTTTTTTTTTTCTTCAACTCTTGTTATTTTTACAGAGCAAAGGCAGAAGATACATTTGGGCGATCTCTTCAGAGAATGGCAAAGAATGCTGCTGGAAAGGAAGAAATTGGGTAAGAATTGAAAAGATATTTTCTCTTATGCACAGCAGAAACTGTGGTGTTAACCAGTGTACATAGAGGACCACACCAGTTATTTTACACCAGTGTTAAATTGGTGGTGTTAGTTTTACACCTATAGGTGTTATTATAACACCTTTTGTTGTTGCATTTACACTCTTTGGTGTTATGTTTAATCTCTAGGGTGTAATTTTAACACCTCAGGGTGTGATCTTCTATGAACACCAATTGGTGTCAGTTTTAACACCACATTTTTTACAGTATGCCATTATATGCAGTCACATTTAAAGAGAAATGCCAGTAGTTGCAGTAAACACTGATTTCATGAGATAGTCTGTAAAACCAGGCTTAATTGTCAGTATATCATCAAGGATCTAGATCTGGTAAAGTTACATAAACTGAAATATGTGAAATCTTGAAATCTACGCTGAAAATGGTCACACTGAAGATCACCAACACAGATAGGCACACATGGGACAATGTATTATTATTGCTTGAATAAAGACCCGACGGAAGTGACCGAATCCGCGCTTATTTTGCTTATTTCTTAGCAATTACACAATTTCTTCCAGAATACTTTGGCACATATTTTTTATTCATACAAACAGACACTTGGGTGGTCATTATATTAGATTCTGTAAAAAGTCATTTTGAGATTATTACCAATACTGGAATTTATCTTTAACCATTTTAACATGTTAATTATCATGGTAACTATCCCTATAAACTTTGAATTGACTTGAAGAACTTACGTTGGAGGAGGGGTTCATATTGTCAACACTAATTACATTGTTAAGCTATATCTTTTATAAGATAGGGATGTGTATTAAAGTTCACACCTTTTTGTTCTCATCCATTAAGCCACACCCTTCATGATGTGCTCAAAGATTTCACATTTAATTCAAGGTTCTTCACCCTGTTAGAATAATCCAAAGTGTCAAAGTGATTAAAGAGGATAACCTCTCATCAGGATCACCCCTCGTAAATGAGATAGCATTTACTGGAGTTTTAATAATTGATAGTGCACCAGAGTTGTACATTTTTTTCAAATCAAAGTTTGATACTTCTCCATAGTTTACGATCAACCTTTTCCAAGAAAGATATTAATTGGTATCTATTTTTGTGTTGCTTTTGTAGTAAGAGTTTACAGTCCTTTTGAATATGGGTGCTTTGCATAAATTCTTTTCGTGATAATTTGGTAGAATTTTCCTTCTACATGTAGGTATATTAACTAAAAAGACAACTTTCATTGATCGATATCAATATCAAAACTCTAGAGTTTGATGGGCAAGCTTCCATCCGCTCATCACTACAGACACTAGCCATGCGATCAGTCTTAGTTTATTCAGTGGTAGAAGATGCTATATTGGTTTTTTTTTTCAAATAATTTCCTGCTGGTATTTGTATCCATACTAGTATCTAGTAGTCATTGGATGTCCCTTGTTATTATCTTTGAAATGTTTAGTGGTCTTCGGAAGTCCTGGGATGAACTGTTGTCACAGACAGAAGCCATGGGAAACTCACACATCCAGCTGAGTATGAGGATGATGGAAGAAGCTAAGAAGATTGAAGACTTCAGAGAATCACAAAAAGAGAGAAGAAAGAAACCAGAAGAGAATACCAAGAAGGCTCAGGTTCTTAAGAAGGAATGGTTCAATAAAGTTACACAGGTAAGATGGGTCTTTACACCCAGCATTTTAGGCAATAGGATGGGGGAAATATCTGTTCCAGAGCTGCAATCTATCAACACACTTTACCCTGGAAACATAGTTTTATAAGAAATTTAATTTAGCAAGTGGATGCATGCAATTAGTTTTTCATTCAAAATTCATTCAAAACAACTCTCACCATGCTATATTGAAATCCTAAAAAAATGCATTTGAAATGCGTTTAAGCAGAATAATGAATGGTAAAAGGTGATAGATGCCGCAAAGCTTGTGCTCTCCTGTTAGAATGAATTATGATGTAATGATAATGAAAATGATAATCACAACAATAAATCCTGCCAGGTCCCCATTCACCTCACCTAGAACAAGTCTAGCACAGTGCAGAAAGATTCATTGCTGAAGGAAATGATCGTCATGGCTGGGATTCAAATCCATGGCCTTCTGATTGGAAGGCTAGAGTCAGGACCACTAGACCACGATCCTTCTACATGTGCTTTGAATTTGTACATTTCCAAATGACATTAATGGTATAGGGGGATTTGATCCCTAGATCCCTTGGTTCAGACAGGGACTTATTCACTGAATGCAGATACATTATTCTTGACATACACTTGATAGATAACTGTAAGAGCCTCGGGTATACTTGCAATATTATAAATTATTTTATTAATTTAGTAATAGAGTTTCTAGGTGACAAGTAATTATCATCAATCTAATTTAGTTGAACCTGAAGAATAAAAGGATTATAATGAATAACTTGGAAACCAAAACCAACATTGTAATGAGTGTCATTCTGTTTTGATAAATTACATTATTTTGTGACAGGTCTTATATTTGTTGTTTTGATCCAGACTTATCAAATTTATTTGACTTACAATGACTTTCACCTGTTACTTCTAAATATGTCTAAAGTAAGAAGTAAGTATTTATATGTGAAAATATGAATGATGCAGTTATTACAGTTATTTGGTGTAGACAATTACAGGAACACTACCAAGAACCCCTAACATTTCTAAAATATATGATAGAGTAAAATATCAGTTAATTGATTCCAGACCCTAGACCCTGGATTGTACCCCATACACACACAACCTTTTAACCTTATAAAATAAATCAATGGATAGTTTAAGTTTATAGTTTTAAAGTGCTGCACAAGTATTAGGGTAGAAAATAATTGCTGAAAGTCCTTTAACATGTATCTTGACAAGCCATTATTTTTTTATTCTTTTGAAACTTTTTATTGATCAAACAATTGGTATGTACAACAATAATCATATCAATCACATTTACAATGGTATAGCATAGGCGGATCCAGGGGGAGGGGCCCGGGCCCCCCCTATTGGCGGAGCAAAAAAAAGAAAAAAAGGGGAAAAGAAAAGAAAAAAGAAAAAGGGAAAAGAGAGGAGAAAAGAAGGAAGGCAAGCATAAGAGGAGGAAGATGAGTGATTAAGATAAGGGGAAGACTTGGAAATTAATTTTTTTAAATCTTTCATGTCGGGATATAAAATTTTCGCTCGCGCTTTGCGCTCGCATTGCCTTTTAGGTGATATCTTGCTCAATATGGACCTTAAAATATCAAATTCTGAAGTCAATATACAAAACATATTTCAGCTGGGAAATTGAACTTTCATTATTTTGTTTTATTTACAAATTGATTTTTTAAAAGTGTAAAAATTTTTGTTTTATGGTCTGAATATTACCAATTTCTGCTTGATTTGTCAGTTACCTATTAATTTCCTGTATTCCATGAAGTTCTCAAAATATCCCTATTTAGGTCAGATTGTCAAAACGTATCAGCTAGCGCTGCACGCTTGCATTTTGATTAGTGAGTTATGTATATCTCAATATTAATTCTAAAACAAACTACTTAAAATCACCATTTGATGACAATTAATCATAAATTTCTGCTCGCGATTTGCGCTCGCATTGATAGATTTTAAACTCATGCATCTTATGCATAATTACAAAAGTGCTTTAAATGTCCAGTTTTCAGGCCATAATATTAATAGATTTTGCGCTCTCATGCTTAGGAAGAGAAATAGGAAGATAGTCATCATTTTCTTATGATGACATAATGTCCTTATAGAATATCCCGGCCCTATGTCAAAACTCAAAGTAACAATAATTGAAAATATCAGCTCTGTTTTAACTGTTATCCTTTTTCACCTCACAATTTTTCCACAAAGTGCTTGCAATACAAAGCTTAAAGTGACCCCTTTTCAGATCTGAATATCATATATTTTTAGCTCGCGCTTTGCGCTCGCTTTATTGATTTTCATGGTAAAAAAAAAGGTATTTAGAGTACCCAAATTCTAGGTCGATATCTCAAACACACGTTTATTTATTATTCAGCTTGTTCTCCATTTCAATAATTATCCAGTTTCAGATAACAATATAAAAAATTGTCTGTTCGCGCTTTGTGCTCGCATTATTAATGTGTGAAAATTTCCAATAGCTTAACCTTTTCATGATTTACAAAAAACATGAATAGAGTGTCCAGAATTTTTCCGCTCGAGCTTCGCGCTCGCATCAATAATGTTCAGTTTTTGTCTTATCCTTTCCACGATTACAAAAAGTGCTTAAAATTTCCATTATTCAGGTAGAAATGTCAAAAATTTTCAGCTCGCGCTTCGCGCTCGCAATATTTGAATGTTGAAATATGTAACGTCTTCATGGCTAAGTTCAAGCAGTCCATAACAAATACGTTTTCGATCAGCTCAAAACGTATATAAAAATTTTCCGCTCGCGCTCTGCGCTCGCATTATTAATGTAAGGAAGATCCCCACTTCCTCATCCTTTTCATGATTTACAAAACTTGAATAGAGTGTCTCGTTCAGTAGGTCTAAATCACGAAATTTTTTGCTCACGCTTCGCGCTCGCACCAATCGTTTAGTTATATACCTATTCTGTTAAGTTACAAAAGTGCTTAGAATTTCCATTCCTTAGGTAAACATGTCAAAAATTTCAGCTCGCGCGAAGCGCGAGCATTATTTGATTTTTAAAAATATGTAACATCTTCATGGCTAACTGCAAGCAAGTCCTTAACAGTACCTTTTCCATCAGTTCATTTCTGCTCGCGCTTCACGTTTGTAATAATTATTCACTTGCATACACATCTTTTTTCAGGATTGCCCAGAATGTTCAAAACTTTTAGAAAAAAGTACATAAGATTCCCCCCCAAAAAAAATAGCTCGCGCTTCGCGCTCGCATTATATACATAATGATTATGGTATTGTATATTTATGTTTATTCATAAGAATAAAGCTAAGAAGTGACTAATAGGACTACCCCTTTAAAGAAACCAAAAATCCCGGCAGATATCATAATCGAGTGGTCGATCTGGGAAAATGTGGATGAAAAAAAATTCCGGGGCCCCCCCTATTGGCGAAGGCTGGATCCGCCCCTGTATAGGATACCAAAAAATAATACAAAAACATACATCACAGTACATGAATAGTGGGTAAAAACAATTGTATATCAAGGATATAATAAAAATATTTTTTCAACAGGGGTCCTTTTTCCAGTGCAATCCTTCAATGTGCCTCTGTTTTGCAATATTAAGTTCAATCAGTTTAGTGTTAGAAATGAAAGATATTAGCCCTCTTATACATGGGACAAGCCATTAAATTACTATGCATTTCTAGTGAAAAGATTTCTATTTGGATTTAAAAATCTGAAATATGCTGATTCATATTTTTTACTCTAATTTTTTCATGTTCATATAACACTGATTAGATAGATGAAGGTCTCTTTTTTTTTCTTTTGTAAGCATTAGCTATTTATTTGAAAAAGATATTGTTTCTTAGAATACTTGGCAAATCTGCAGTTGCTACAGTATTGTAAGTGATTTTTAATCTTTTCAATGTCACTTTACCACATCTGTTCACCTAACCTAACATGAGGAAGCAATTATCAACTTAATTTGACAGGTTATGCAAGATATCCAGACATCATCAATTGATTTACTTCGCAATATGTTCCACATTTTGTTTGATATCTTTGAGGTTTGTTGATGATTTTGGTGATTCAAAAGTGAAAACCATGAATTCTGTTCATAGTTGCATCATTTAAAGAAATATTCTGAGCCAAGTTGGATACACCACTTTGTTAAACAATATATTTATATAAAACTGATAAGTCATGGTCACAAATCTAAGTTGGACATACCATTAGTAATGCTTTATGATCAGAAACATAATAGAACAGGGTTAATACACACAAGCTTTAGTAGGTTTAGGTTAATGCATTATAGGGAAGTAGTAACTAGGTTCTAGGGTCCTGTATTCTTGTGTGAGTTAGTCCCTAAGGCTGAAAGACTTCTATTAATAGTTCCTCAGTTTTTTCCTGCCTTAAGGGTGCTTCTGTCACCATGCCATTCAGGGTGCTTCTGTCACCATGCCAGATCATTCACATTACTTGCTGCACCCACTTTACAATTCCTCAACTCATTCCTTTAGTTTTATCAAGAAAATCTTGCAAAAAGATGTGTTTTTTTTATAAATTCAACTTCAAATCTTGATTATATGGCACTCCTGATTTTGATAACTATAGATGTTTTAAAACCACTCAATTACTAAATTAGCTTTAACTTCACAAGAACTCTTTCAGGCCTCAAAATACATATCCCAATAATTATTTTCCACATTCATACCCAGGTATTTTCAGTTTTTGATTGGGTCTGAAATCATATATCATATATATAAGTATGGTCTGAATTGGCATTCAAGAGCAGTCAGAGTTTATAATTTAAATGAGCCAGACATAGTTTCATAATATCATTTCAATTATCTTTGTTTAAAGTGAGGTTGCATGAGTGATGTATTTGAGAGGTTATTAAAGTAATTCTACTAGTCTAAAGAAGATTAAAAAAAGAATTAACACCATCATTATGGAATAATTCCCAGTAAAAACAAAACTGATTCTCTACCCTTAATTGGTGAACAGTGAATTATACATCATAAAAGTGACATCACATTACAAAGGGAAGAGAACAATTGTCAACTCCCAGGATATCCAAGGAGAAAGGAAATAAATTGGCTTCTATTGTGAAAGCGAAACATGCTGTTGGTATAGATCAAGTTTAATTGACATCGAGACTGATCTAACAGTACTATTTACCATGAAGACCCATATGGAGGCTTCTCAAAAGAGGTCCGATTCTTTTTTAAGACCATTGGAAATCATATTCCTAAATATTTCACTTGTTTTTAAATTTGAAACCTTTTTGATAACTAGATGAAATTTAACTTTTGTAACATGTGAATAGATTTAGATACATTACATGACATGTACCAGATATTGCGCGATTTGCAGGAGAAACAGGGTTTATGAACATTTTCATACAAACAGCACATGCCTTCCTCTTCTCCAATCCTGAAGGAGAAAAAGGATCATAGCCCCCCACCCATCCTGAAGGGAGAAATATATGTGAAAGGTCCTTTTCTTATTACTTACTTTTTTGAATGATTTTTTTCCCTTCAAAATTTACTTAAGGCCACCGCACACCTTACGACCCAACCGGTCGCCGACTGGCTTGCGACTGAGTGAGGGGAGATGAGTCGCAAGGCAGTCATAAGCCTCGACACCGCACACCCTGCGATCCGATCTGCGACTCACGCATGCGCTTTTTGCTTTTTGGCATAGCATCTGAGAAATTGCGCTTACTACTGCGTATGCGCATTGTTTATCATAATACGCGTCATGCAATTCTGCTGTCTGATTGGTTGAAGGTTAGATTGAGCTTGCGATCCAGTCATAAGGATTTGACATGTCAAATCCTTCCGATTTTCCTTGCGACTTGTCTCTGACCGGTCTGCGACTCTGAAGCTGACAAGCGCTGTGACGTCACATCTCCCCTCACCCAGTCGCAAGCCAGTCGGCGACTGGTCGGGTCGTAAGGTGTGCGGTGGCCTTTATACACACCCCACCATGCACTGCCTCACAGAGAAAGGACTACTAGTATATTATGCCCGTATTTACAAATTCACTGCTTTCAGAATGATCAATCAGATATAAAGAATTAAGTAGTATGTCATCAATTCAAGTATCTTTGTTAGCCAGTCAGAACCAATAGATCACCAACTATTTTAAGTAAATACATGTAGTAATAAACAGAATAAGCAGTTCTAAACCAAAATATCACTCAAACTTGAGATAATATAACAATTAAAAATATTAAGACTGCTATTTTCATGGTATTTTTATGCAGATGTGGTCTTACATTTATTAATTGATCCTCATATTCATTGTTTGTCATCATTGTTCAATATATATGGAATTATTGATTGGTGAAACTAACAACATTACAGGAAACAGTTTCTTTCATGATATAGGAAGTCAAGCTCAAAGGTCATCGTGATCAAGGGTTGGTATTTAGTTTGGGTTTTCCTCCATAATATCCATGAGAAATCCGGTAGTGTCTCAACTTTAATATCCTACCAATCCAGACTATGTATTGTCTCAGAAGACATAAATAAGCTAATAGAATTCAGGTAAAGAATCTAAATGTTTCCATCGGCAACCATAAGTTCAGATCATCTTCATTTACAACTTTAAATGTCAATGAAATAGATAAATTGCCTACAATCTATTCCCTTTTGATTCTGTGATGTAAATATTATTTACTTCTCTAAAATGTCACAGTTACAAAGGCCAAACAGATTCTAGACTGATCAACTGTATTAATACCAATAACTACCATCAGTTGATTTGAGTGTATTTGTTGTTGTGACTGTTCACATTCAATATAGCATTACTCTAGAATCTTAATCTCTCATTTGTAATTAAGATAATCATTTCAACAGCCTTTGACCAAAAGTTTGAAACTGAATAACACTGATAAGGATTTAAATTTGATTTACCCTTTCCTCAGATTGTCTGAAAGCTCTTGTGAAACCCTTTGCAGGAAAATGAAAATGAAAGTTTTGATATCTGTGTGCTTGCTTGAGATGTACATGTTTTCAAATGTTTCTATTTTTCTTTCTTCTAGTAAAGAGCTTAGACGTTGCATCCCTGTACTAAAATGTATAGATTTGAAAGATGTATATAAGTTTATTTATCATATCTTACAATTCTGAGCTTTCATCATGTTATTTGTCACAGGTTTAGTCGTACAGCCTCGCAACAATTGACAATGATCACTATCTAATTTTGAAGGAAAGTGGAATCCCCATTCTGAAATTCGGACATGTCACATTAGATGGTATTAATTCATTTCCTGGGCTTTATTTTGTCACTTCTTTTTATTTGTTTGCCCTCTACTTCTTGTAATTTTAGACAGACTAGAATTTTGACTACAATAGGGATCTTTATGACTAATTGACTTCAAGAATATTTATCAGGAAATCTTTCGTTATGGCTGCATTTTGTTCTGATTTCTATCTTGCCTGAGGCGTTTTCAAGTCCGGCCTCAATTCATGAAACTAGTGAATGTTTGAGGAACTGATATTTTTGTGTCAAAGTTTGCTATTTTAATATATTTTATCACATAGAATCTCAGAACGATATTGACCATCAGTGTTGGGTTCCATATGTAGGTTTTTATGACAGTCAAGTATGGCGGATGAAATGACGCATTTCCAGCTCATGTGAAGCAATTGGATGCACGATAAGGCAAAGTCAAAATCAAAGTGGCTAGTAACCTGAACTTAATCTTCTATCCAGAGTGACCATTAACCTGAACTTATTGACCTGTTAGTCAGTGACACTGTTGAATTGAAATTGACCTTCCAGTTAGAGTGAATATTGACCAAATTCTGATTGTTTGTTTCACTATTCATAAGATGACTAAATATCTTTTAAGATTAATTACTCCAACAAAAATGGATTATTTTAAAGTAATGTTTGAAGTCATTTAATACCAAACTAAACTATGACTCTAGACTAAACCCTATGAGATTATTATAGTCATTATCCAAACCATACATGTGTTAAATGCAGGTATTTAAATGCAGATATTTTTGTTACAATTTACTTACAGCATAAACATCAAGTGTGGTAACGTACAGGGCTGAGCTATATATAGGAGTGTTGTATATTTTATTTAATAACAGAAAGACAACTGCCTGTGTGAACTGATTTACTGTACGTTGGGCCTAGGTGCTGACTTTCTGAACAATATGTTGCTTAAATGTTTCCCCCGAAAATTGGTGAAATAAACTGCAAGTGCAACTTCAAAAAAATTATAGGGATGCTTTACATTGCCGATTGCACGAAAGGGTCTTTGCAAGGACCGTCTTTCGTGTCGCCCATCTTTTATGATGTGCCATGTGAAACTCATTTTAAATAAATCATCTGCAAACATATTTCATTCGTCCGTAAAGATAAACAAAATATTTGTTTATAAAATGATATGATATGTCATGAAATTGTATAAAATTTGATTTAAAAGCAAGCTAACGAAATTTATTCTTTATCATGAATTTCAGAAACACTGCGCTTAGCGCATCATAAAAGATGGGCGACACGAAAGACGGTCCTTAGAAAGACCATTTTGTGCAATCGGCCCCAGGGTACTTTCAAAATAGATTATAGACACAAGGTTTTCTATATTTGTATTCAAGAACCTTTGGTATGGTATTATTTACATTCCTATAGCCTAAAGGTTATCTTCTCTGTTTGCAAGTAAAACATTGGTACTTTGGCTAGAAACTTTGTCATGATTGATGAAGATGAAATTCAATACATTTCAATTGTTGTAATGTATTTTGCATGATATCAGATATTCAATTATCAGTGGGTTTTGTATGACCACTCTAGATAGTGAGAATGTGAGATTAGATTGTTTCTTAAAGTGATATTTGATTTGATGTTTGACAATAAGCCAGTTCGTAGTTCCTTTCTGCCCATGATCAAAAGATTCTACGCATGATCAGAAGAAGGTCATTTGTACTAAATTGACATGGTGGTTTAAAATCGAATGAGATAAGCACCAACTTTGATGCCTTAATTATTCATATATTCTTTTGAATTGTCGCTTTCACTTACATCCACAAAAAAACAACAATGCTTCCACGAACGACTGGTATTTCACGGTTTGTCAAGTACATTGTGCAACATGCTAAGATATGCATTCAAAGTAGGAATGCAACAAATTCCTTCATTAAGTGTTCATTGGTGTGCTATTCTAGTCACCTTGTCTATTCAATTTCTTCATTCTGCTATGTAAGGCAAGCTTACGTAATATCTTGCTTTGAAATCTGCCTATCATGATGAAAGAAATGAAAGGTCATTTGACCAAAATTGCCCATGAAGTAACTACGAACTGGTCTATTGAATATGATTTGAAGTTTTTCATTTTGATGTCATCCCAAATATGCTTTGGTACAATAGCGCAATGAGCCAATAATTTTAGGGGGCTAGGCATGGCGTATGTTGCAAATTGAAAAAAATACTTCAGGCAGGCAAAGCGATTGAGTAATAATTCTAGGTTTTTACATACCGGTAATCAGAAAACATAATATTTTACCCCTTTCCCTTTCCTTTCAAAACTTTTTCTCCATTTTTATCTTGGTCATGAATTTTTTTTTGCTTATGCCATCCCCATCTGTACCACAGTGCATTGATGGTGTGTTTATACATGTATTTTAATTCATGCATCAAACCACAAAAGGAATAAAACATAGTCATTTTGTCATTACTGGTAGGTTAGTACATATTTCTTTGCTTAAAATCTAGTAAGTTTAAATTACAATGCTGGCCTATGTTGTATTTGTTTTATCTGTCTTTATGTTCGTACCATTATTGTTCTACTCAGAGTAGAACTACATTTATGAATGCATATTGGCTTCAACTAACCAAGTTAATATTGGCCCCCATGAACCTTTGAACCTCCATGGGGAATTGTCAACTTGTTGTGATGTCAACACATGGTACTTTCAGACCGACTTGAAAACTGAGAAGACCTAATATTCTCTAATCGGAAATTATACCCAATCTACCCTGACCAGAAAAATACAATTTTTTTGCAAATGTGAAAACAAATTATTTGTAATGTCCCCAGAAGAAATACCTGGTAATTACCTTGTCAAATCAAGAGTACTTTTGGAGGGTTTGTTTTTAAGGTTGCTAATATCCTCGCAGAGTGAAAGTAAATTACAAGACCTTGTCTATCCTATCAAATATACTCGGCGTGTGCTAGTGGATGCTTTAGTTTGTTGTGTGCTGAGTTGGCCATTTTGAATTACTGGCTTCGTCAGACACTCAAACCAAACTACATGTTATCACAACTAAGAGAATAACCCCGAAAGGGTCTGTTTAAGGTGGATATAAAGGTGGAAAATGAATCTGAAAAAGGATCTTACTCATAAATCCACCATTTTGTGGGGGTGATGAAGCCAGTCTGAAAGTGCTATGGTGAGTATTTGGAGAGGAGCCAGGATGCCCTTCCTATCATGCTCAATACAGACTCTGATGTAGACCTAGATTAAAATGAACTCAATTTACTTGGACAGAATTCATCATGTTTTTACCTTGAAAGGTGCCAGAATAAGCAAACCCTTTTTTCTTTGTGAATGAGCTAGGGTTTCCCCTTCCCTTCGGTATGTAGTGATCTGAAATATATGCCTACTGTTACGGAGCTAGATAGTTTTCAGCTTAATGGGGAAGCTTAATCCAGAAAATGAATAAAAAGAGTAAAATCAAAACAAGAATAATGCTCATAATTCCGTCAAAATCTGATTTGATATGACATTTTTTATTGTTCTTTTTTCACAAAGCACTTATGCACAACTCAGTGATATGCAAATGAGAAAGTTCATGACATCACACACACACTCACTCTTTATTTCATTGTATGAATTTTAACATTATTTCAGTTGTCAGACTAACTATAACAAAACTATTCAATTAATCCCAATAGATTACAACAGTGGCATTTCCATAAGTTCAGGGTGAAATCAGTTATATTATAATGAGGAAAGAATCTAAATATTTCATGTTTCCTATATTAGTAACAAAATAAATACTGAGTTGGTGACATCATTGGTTCCCTCATTTGCATAATGACCAAGAATTGCACAAATGGTGTGTGAAATTATGCAAAAAGTTGAAGTATCATAACTTAATCACAGGCTTGGTGATGTGATATTGTGTCAGTTCATTAACGTGAGTGAACTTTATTCTATTCACCCCTTCCTCCCCCCCCCCCCCCCCCCCCCGCTGTAAATTAGTCTTAAGCATGTCTTATGATGGAGTTGGTTTGAAATAAACATTAATAGACATCATTCTGACTTCTTAAAATATGGCAAATTTTCTGTTACACAATTATCCTTTTAATAACTTGTTTATCCAATGCAGGCCAAGAAGACATATGAAAATAGAAAACGAGAGTTAGACATTGCTGATGAAAACTACATGAAACAGAGATTGGTTTTGGCACCTAAAGAAGTAGACAAGGTTAGTATAAAAGAATGGATATAGGTTGTTTTCAGGCAATAATTCTTCACCTTTACATTAAGTGTAAACTATGGTTGTTTTCTTGTGATTTTTGTTGGTTGTAAAAAATCATGTTTTTCAAAACTCATTCATGAAGAAGAGAAAAAGATTTAGTAAAGGCATGATCGCATGATAGTATGTTTTAGCTTTTGCTAACTTAAATATGTATCAAATGTAACCTTGAATAGATGACAGGGTGAGTTGAGGAAAGCAATTCAGGTTAATAGAAGATTGAATATTGTATTAGTTGAAATACATGTATATGTGCTTGTAACATGATTCTACAGAAACATGATTTTGGTATTGGTTTTGGAATGTTTCAAACTTGTCATGTTCTGTGAGTCTCAGTATCCTTGATTATAGGATGTTCTTTACAACATTCTGAGAAAAGTAAATTGTAGATACTTTTCAATGGAACTTTGATTTCATCAACTGAGTTATTACTTTCAAAATTAAAAATCTAGACGTGAAGAGTTAGAATTAGCATTGTGTCAGGACAACATGATTTCTGAATGATTGCAAACATCTTTAAGGGCTGACCCAACTCTCTCACTTTACTCTGACAGTGTTCATATATTACAAAATTATACAAATTCTAGTTTCAAGGATCTAAAATTAAACCATTGTGTGATACAGTTCATTGATAAATGAAGTTTGTATACCATTTCAAAGTGAAATAAAGAACTCTGATTACATACAGTACAACCGTGAGAAAATGTTTGCTTTTGAGAGCTGTAAATCATGGTAATATTTTGTTTATCATATCCACATCTCAAGTGAATATGCGAAGGAAACTGAAAGAAAATCATAACATAACTTGTTAGCATACCTTTGGTGCAGTTGTAAATTTTTACCTGATTTTTTTTGCACCTTCCATTCCAAATTCATGAATTCAATAATGGAAGATAAACTGGCTGATGGTGTTCGGGTATGTAGGAGATTTATCAGGATCAGACTTTCCCTTTTTGAGCTCCCATTTGAGGATATGACTTTTAAGAGTTTATGGAAGTACTCTTTATTACCACTTGATTTGGCAAGTTATCCCACTTGTCATTTTCCCAATATTGCTTGTTTAATAGAGGTATTGTGGTATGTAATCGTATCACCTTCCTATTCATGTTCATTTCTAACAGCTCACTGTGAAGAAAGAGAAATGTCTAGCAGCAGTAGAACAAGCAGGTATGTATTATTTTAAGAAAACTGTATAACATTGGATGCTGATATCTTTGATAACTTTAGAGCTCATATTATTACCTGTAAAAAGCAGAGAACAATAGATTCAGTGGGCTAAAATCTATTGTGCTTTGGTTTTAACAGGTAATAGTGAGTCAAAGATAGCTAATTGGTGGTGTAGCTATGCAAATGGCATGTAATAATCCCCAGCACTTGAAACATTCATATTGTGAATGTTGTGGTTTGTAAAAAAAGAAACGAAAATTATAAATTAATAAAAGTAAAGAGTGATGAAAAGATAATGTATATTTAGGTTATAAACCAAAAATAATTGGAAATATCTATCAAGATAACCAAATACAAGTGGATAGAAACCTGTCAAATATAATTTGTAAGTAATTGGATCATTCTGTATGTGTAATTGAGCTTGTTTGTTGTTGATGTAGGATATGAGTGTGAAGCGTAGACACTTGGTGAGCACTACAAATCACCTATTTCCTAGATCAGTAGCATGTAGAGTCTGAAATGTATTATCTACTATCCAAAGAGGATGATGCTGTCTTGGCATGTTAGGTTGATTTATCACTGGTTATTAATGGGTTGATAGATATATTCAACCACACTAAAAGGATCATCAGTCCTGGGAATCATATTGCTTTTAAATAAATGTGAAATAGTTTAACAGGAACTATATGAGATACAGGCATATTATTTGAGATGTAGACCCATTGACTATTTTCAGTCCCCTCAATTATTTGTCTGTTATCTTTTATCAGTTGGAACTTATTTTGTTTTCTTTTGTATATTGTCTTCTTCTAAAGCCAAATGTTTGGTATCATGTGCATGATTTTGAATTTAAAACAAAACAATATGAAGTAGTACCAGCAGCAGCAGTAGAAATGGTGATGGTCGCGGTGGCAGCGGCATTATAGTGTTCTGTATTTAGAATCTTTTTATAAAACCATTTAAGGTTTTTCTTACATGGCTCCAAATCTAGGACAAAAGGGTTCCAATTCTCACTTTTTTTTCTAAGAATTTATTAGTAGTAGTTTGCTGTGTACATTCATATTTTGTGGTCATGTGGGAGGGGGATGGGTAAAGGTGGTTATGATAGAAATGACACTGATTCATTTCGAGTGTAGCTGTATTTTTAGATGATTTAAAAAATAAAGATACACCAATCAAATCAGAATTCTGCAATTCTTACATTATGTTTCCATCAGTATGCCAAGCAGTCTACACATTGGCAGTTTTAGGATTAGAGATTGGGAGTGGGTAATCATATATTCAAAGAATTATTGAAAAGAACATTTGGCATGAAGGTAGGGGTATTGACGGAGATCTGTCATATGATACTGTTATTTTTAGAAGTTGAATTGGATAACAGGCATCATGGGATGGTTTTGTAGCAGCCACTGTGGCTTTGGGCTAAAGTAGTATTTCCAGTCCAGGGGGATTTTATTGTCATGCAGACGAATGTCCTCCTCTAAAATGCCATGTCTGTGGTTAATAGTCATGTGAATAATTTATAACCACAAATATATGCAATATAAAAAAAGAGTGAAATTGGCAATTTTAAAGGGCTTTGAGATACTTTTTGAGATTTCTCTATGAAGTAATTGAAACGGTAAAAAAAATTGTATTTTTCCTCTAAAGTAAGTTTGATAAACACACATGCCTTTATCACTTCTATTTAGAAGCATTCTCCTATTTATATATATATATATTTATATGTTTTTTTTTCAATGTGTCCATGTTAGAGACACTTGAAAGTTGGATGCTTGGGGGAATTCCCTTTTTTAAATTCAACTGGTTTCATATTGTTGAGGAAGTTGTGTAATTGTTTATCTCCTGTAGGCCCCCAACTTTGTTTCCTTGTCAGTCTTAAGGAAATTTCCTTATTGATACCTTAATGAAAGTCTAAGGCAATTATAGTTTTAGCTACATCTCTTTTAGCTAGAATCCTGCTTAGCATATTTTCCCTTTCGTTTCAACGATTACTTCATAGAGAATAACAATGTAGGATAGGGATAGTCACTTTGAAACCTGCATGTGACTGAGCCGTTGGTTGACTTTTGTTAATTAAAGGTCAAGTCCACCTCAGAAAAATGTTGATTTGAATCAATAGAGAAAAATCAGACAAGCACAATGCTGAAAATTTCATCAAAATCGGATGTAAAATAAGAAAGTTATGACATTTCAAAGTTTCGCTTATTTCAACAAAATAGTTATATGAACGAGCCAGTTACATCCAAATGAGAAAGTCGATGATGTCACTCACTCACTATTTCTTTTGTTTTTTATTGTTTGAATTATACAATATTTCAATTTTTACGAATTTGACGATTAGGACCTCCTTGCCTGAAGCACTAAATGTTAAAATAATGAAATTCCACGTGTTCAGGGAAGAATGAAACTTCATTTCACATGACAATGACGAGAAAATAAAAATATTTCATATTTCATATAATAAAATACAAAAATAGTGAGTGATGTCATCAACTCTCTCATTTGGATGTAACTGGCTCGTTCATATAACTATTTTTTTTTTTAAATAAGCGACAATTTAAAATGCCATAACTTTCTTATTTCACATCTGATTTTGATGAAATTTTCAGTGTTATGCTTGTTGAATTTTTCTCTTTTTATTCAAATCAAGTTTTCGTTGGGGTGGACTTGTCCTTTAAGATGCCTTGCACTTTTGACATCTCTCCCTCTTTCTCTCATTCTCTTAATTTTCAGTCTTTATTTTCCCTCTTATGAACACTTCCTTCTTTCTGTCTTTATAATAAGCATCCTGCGTGTATAACCTTTCCTTGTCCACTGGTCCGGACTCTCTAATGTAATCATTTGTCTTCAAATTCAAATGATAGTCTTGTTTCAGATATTTATTAGTATGCTTCAATAATCATTTTCAAAGTTTAACTATTAACAAATGAATTGTATTGCAATTCATTCCTATAATTTTGAGGCCCAGTTGGGCTTACATGGATTATAACATGAATTTTTGTATGATCAAGTACTAAGTTTTCTCTTTCTGTGCATGCTAAAGCTTATGAAAGACAGTGTCAATTGCTGCCCTTAAGAAATTTTAGGATGGTGTGTAAAAGAGGTATTTCATTGTTTCAAAAATGGCTTCAAAAATACTTATGAAGCTGGTGTTGATGCTGGATTTTAAAGCATGTACTAAGGATGTAACTCTTCAAGTTCATGTAATTTATCTGGATTCTTCTTTCTCTGTGAAGTATTGTTAATGATATCTTCTCTCTCTCTCTCTCTTTATAGATGCCCAATATCATGCATCAGTCAAAACTCTTGATGATGCCAGGAATGACTGGGAGAAACAAATGGAAGAGACATGTATAGTAAGGCAAAACTTTATTTCAAGCTATTCATCATTATTAAAATTCAAAATTCTGGCAGTGAAATCCATTTTTTCGGACTAATACTTAATATATTCTGTTGACTGGAAATTTTTGCTCAAGATGTTCTTTTTTTCAAATGTTGAAACAAATTTGTAACCTACAATTAAGTATGCATTAGTTCTAGGCCTGGGACTTTCAAGTATTTTTGTCTTCTGGTACCTGGGTACCCCAAAATCATGTCGCATGAAATATGACTGGTGGAACAACCCCATAATTGGCTAGAAAAACTAAGAAGATAATGCTAATCTAACACTATCAAAAACACAATACTTTTGTTCATTGAAAAGATCATTTAGATATAAATAATACACGTTATGTCGGTGGGACTGGTAAGTAATTTTTGGGTATCAGGTATTGGTTTTTCTACCCAGGTACCTGAGGCTTCTGTTTGGGACCCGGGTTTTAGTCCCAGGCCTAATTAGTTCACCTACCAGAAGTCAAATAATTTACTTTAAAAAAAGTTGAAGTACATTTTCAGACCAGAATATACAAAACATGTATTACATGTATTTACATCTTGTGAGTTATATTCTACTTAACCCAAACAGAGTTTACTTCTACAGATTCTAAGTGAGTATGAGTGATCTGGGGCCTGTAACACAAAACCTAGCAATGATCGTAGCACATTTTTCTAGGATTGATTTCATTGACAACAATGTACAATTAATCATGAAAATCAAGCGTACGATTAATCGCTGACCTTTGTGTTACGGGACCCTATGTAGAAACTCAGCTCTTTTACTAAATTGGTTACCCACTCACTACATTGTTACCAAAAGCAATGTTAGGGTACATCCTTTTTTTTAATCAGTGTGTGTCTTACAGCTGATAATTCCCTTACATTAATGGTACAGTAAAAAAAATATATATCTGTCTAATGTGTGACACATTTCCTCCTGGTACATTTGGTCCGGTGATATTATCTAAGAGGGCATGTGGCTAGAGTTATTTAGTTATTATTTAGTTCTTTTGAGGTAAGTTGGCTGGTTTTCCTTTTGGAGTATTTGTTACTGGAGCAAATGTATTGGAACCATTATCTTTAATAACACGTAATATCAATGACTGAGCATTAGTACTTTTCTGTGTGCAAATATCTCTAGTTTATTAGAATCACTTTGTACTTGTTAAATCAACTTGACTTTTCTATCCACCAAAATAAAATTAAAGTACAGGATTAAAATTAAGAGTTGTGTAAACTCAAGTCCTGCTATGATATTCTTTAAGAAGAATTAACTCATGTACATGTGGACAGTTACATGCATTACATATGAAATACCCATAATGCAACATAACCTTTCATAAATACCACATGATCTACTGACATGGATAAAAATTCTTGCTTTCTGAAATTCTGAACATAGGTGTTCTGGATTGTATGATATAAGCTGTGAATAAAAAAGTTGGTTTTTATCTTACAGTCCTGTACCGGTAGCACAGAAACGTTGTTAGCCTAGTAACAGAGCACTAACAGTAGGCCCAGACATATCTTCTGGATGGTGATATAAAACGTTGATCCAAGATGTAGAAAACGTCTTGTTGTGACGCTGGGCATTGCTGACACCTCACTGGTCGTAACAGGGCCTCTGTTAATGCATTGTTAGCGCTAACAATGTTCCTATGAAAATGTGTAATGTTCATAATGCATGGAACTGCCCATTTGGTTCATTTTTGCAAGTACACCTCTGAAAATATTTAGTGCAAAGTTAGTTCATGAATGCTACTGATGAGATCATTTCAGTCAAAGTAATTGTTGCAATGAGTGTTACATGGCGGATGATCATCTTTGATTCCTTGTTGTTCCAGTCGACGTATTTTCATTCTTGTATATCTGAGTTGTTCTAGTAGTACTAATCTTCTAAGATCTGCTATGGTTAGTGAAGCTGTTTCTTCTGTTTCACCGGGTAGATGACTTCTCTTAACTCCTCTCATTGGTTCATGAGATGTCACATCACAATATTCCAATTCCATTTCACCCTGCAAAGAATAAACAAATTAATATTCATTAAGTCCACCCCAACAAGAAGTTTAATTGAATAAAAAGAGAAAAATCCAACACGCATTACACTGAAAATTTCATCAAGATCTTACAGTGTATGTAAAATAAGAAAGTTAGTCCTATGACATTTGCTTAATTTCAAAAAACAGTTACCCGGTATATGCACATCCTGGTCTACTCACTATTTATTTTGAATGTTATATGAAATGTTTTAATTTTCTCCTCATTGGCAAGTGAAACAATGATTAATCGCTCCCGGAACGTGTGGAATTAGCGTTGTTTAATACTATATGGTTTAGTCAAGTTGGTCCTTATTGTCAAATCTGTAAAAAAAAATGAAATATTGTATCATTCAAACAAAAAAACAAAAATAGTGAGGGACATCATTGACTGTCTCATTTGCATGTCGCTGAGTTGTGCATATCTCTGTTTTGTGAAATATAAGTTAAACTTTAAAATGTCAAAACTTTCTTAATTAACATCCGATTTTGATGAAATTTTCAGTGTTATGCTAGTTTGATTTTTTCTAATTATTCAAATCAATATGTTTCTGGGGTGGACTTGACCTTTAAATGCAAAGTTCACCCTAACAACATTATTTGTGGTAATTCAATGTGACCTTATAAAAAAATCTGAGAAGCTTGGGTCAAACAATATATCATAATTTCGTAATCAAATCAATGTTTACGATCAAATACATTAGAAATTGTGAAATGCATTCCCTTTTTGACCGTTCTATAATTTGTAAACTGACAGATCTAATGATCAGGCTACAATTTCACAGGGGCTTAGCCCACATTGACTCGAGACTACATTTTACCAAAGTGGGTAAGCTCGATTGGTAGCCGGCACGTTCATGAAATTCGTTGTGCCAAAAATTTGAGAATTTTAAGTTTTGGAATGACACTTGAAGCATTGTTCCGCTACTTTACAATATGAAACAACATGGCACAATTCAACGTGCAAATAAGTTTTTAACTAAGTAGGCCCCTGAATCATGCTGATGTCCTAGTAGTAAATGATCCAAAAATACTCCTCATATTGCGATTTTTAGTTTGGTCAATTCTTGATGTTACACTAATCTCTTTAGTATTCAATAGACCTACATATTGTACATAAAATTTAGATACAGTCTGGTAATATCATCAGATCGATGCCTTCTGACTTTTGAGAAGAAATATCTGATGACCTTGTTTGATCTCACCTTCCCTTGATTTTATGCACAATATCCCAGAGGGACTAAAGGTGTAGCCCAAGTTTTAATGATAGTTGGAATAGATATATAATGTATGCCCGAACCCGGGTGTATGATATGTATGTGCCACGGTCGAGACCCCCATTTTCAGTTAAAATTTCTGTTCCAGAGCATTACCGATTTAGAAAGCCATATCCGGAATTCCTATTTTTTCCCGTTCCTGGAGACCCTCAAATTTGTAGTTTCTCGTCCCAGTGCAGCCTGCTCCCCGAGGGGGCCACTTACATTGATGAGTGGATACCATGCACGACCAAAAAAACGCGTAAAAAGGATGTCTTTTTCACGATAGGGCACGTTACGTACGTAACGTGATAAGGGTGTCAAAAACACAAAAATTATGAAAAAAGGGTATCTATTTCATTAGGGAAGTTACGTGTTTAGGGTCAAATTTGCGGGTATGATAAAACAAAATTAAATGTTTTACAAAGGATGTCCTTTTTACCCCAACATTGCGTGTTTAAACCATATGAAAACCGACGATGTAAAGACCCGTGACATAACAATAAAATATTCCTGTACTTGTTTAGGGGTTCATTTCAGGAATATTTGCCAAGAGTATTGTTTTGTTCCTAATACTTGTTAAGGGTATGGTTTCACATGCCAATACTTGTTGTTAAGGGGTACATTTTCAGAAAGTGGTAATTACGTGTTTAGGGTGCTTTTCGAGACACCATGGTCGTGCATGATATCCACTCGTGCATGGAAGTCCCCCCCCCCCCGGGCCTGCCATACCCAGCGCAGTAGTGGCAAATTGCGTTCAATGACAGCTAAAGCTAGCTCTGCGCAGTGGTTCAAAGGCCGCTGAATGGCTAATTTTAAGACCAAAGTTTAGCTCCAGAACCCTGACTTTCATTTTTGGTGTGGCACATGGGTATGTATCATTTTATAATTTGAGTACCCCCCCCCCCCCCCGCTGCCCAAATAAACTCAAGTAAATAATAAGGTCAATATTGGCTTATGTTCTTCATCTGAAGCATACCAACCTTGCATCCGTCACAGCTTTCATCACGTTCATGTACTAGTTCTGTTGCCATGGTTACATCCGAAAGAGATGTATTATCGGGTTTTGTAACAGGCATGCTACTTGGAATGATGCTTGATGTCATGGAATGGCTACTGGGTACCATCGATACAGAGAAGTCTCTTTTTCCTTTCAATACTTGATATAATTCCTGCTCCCATGGACATAGTGTTACAGTCTTGCGTTGATTCATTAATTCAATCTTTTTCTTGATATGTCCCTTCATATTGGCTATCTTTTTCAAGATCTGTTTCTCATCCAGCGCTCTGAGTTTAGTCTTTGCAATTCTTGCTTTGACTTCCTGTATTGCTTTGGCTTTCTTTTCTCTGATGCGTGGTAGTTGACTCTTCTCTACTAGAACTGTGTGTTCCTTTATCATAGAACTTAGTAAGGCACTTAGTTGTAGGTCACCAGTTAATTGAATATTATCTGTAACAGTAACGCATGTATCATCAGCAGCCATGTTTCAAGATCCAACGTGTGTACAACAAGAAGGAACTAGCTCACCCAAAATGGAATATACAGCCTGCCATCAGATTATAAAAGACTTAAAGCTATACTGTACTGTGAACATGCAAACAATACTCCTTTCAGCCAGCCACATAGAGGAAGGGCTGATAATGTATACAGGTTTTGTGTCTGGTGTTGTGAATAGCGTTATGCCCAAGTGCACTTGTATGACTAGTCTGAAGTTCAGACTCTCAGTGCCAAACTTGAGTGCATACAGACTAGTTTTTATGAAGCACCCAATGACCTGATTTCATTCAGGCAGATCAGCTAGTATTCAGGAGTCAAAATGTTAATTGCACTATTAAATAGACTGTGTTGTTAGCTGTGTTAGCCTTGGGAAGCTGTGTCTACATGGGAAGTTCAACCTGATCCTGTTGGTTTGATGAAAACAACAAAAACTGATCAAAACATGTTGGTGAAGATTTAGGAAAATCCATCAAGGAAACAGAGTTATGATTTTTCAAGTTTTGATTTGTCTTGTCACATGTGAAGGTTCGCATATGTCATGTGATATAGATTCCATTATGTGTCATTTTTTCCCCTTCAAAAATTAGAAATATATGTACCTACATGTATATGCATTTATTTTAGGCCTATTCATTATGCAAAAGCATTTCTCCTTATGAACCTTTAGATAATGGGGCAGCTGCTCACATTTGGAGAAAAAGCTACAGAATCAAAACTTCAAAAATTCATATAACTTTGTCTTTCTTTGATTTTTGCCAAACCTTCATCAATATGTTTCTATGTGCATTTAATGAAGTCAACTTGATATCAGAGTGAACTTAAACTAATTAGCCTATACACTTGTTTACTATATAAAGGGATTAAATTTTCATGTTTATTTCTTTGAATTCTAGTAACCAGGGGTGGTATTCTATAACACTGTCAAAGCTTTTGTAATATCTCCCGGGATATTGTCTTTTCTATTTCACATCTCTGCCCATAGTTTTACAGACAAACCAATAAAAATCTTTGTTAGTTCCAAATTGTAGCCCTTCTAACCAATAGGAAGACCAAAAAAATGTGGGGGCATATCCTAAATACACTTGGCTAACACCATGTGTATATAATGTGCTTTGTACGAAGAGAAAGATAGTTAAGAAGGATTTTTTAGAAGAAAGGGAGAAAAAAAAGGAGAGGAAATTAGTATGTAGGGCCTAACTTCTTGTGGTGCTGAAAGAAATTATGACAAAATTTATGCTAGACCCTATCATTAATTTTGTCATATTTTTATTGTAAAGGGATTATGCACATTTCTGAAGTCTGTTATGTGAGTGCTAAAGAGAATAGACAAAATACATGACAATTTTCATGACAAAAGACTTTATGACATCCACCAGAAAACTGTACCGCATATCTCTGAGAAAAATGAAATATCTTTGTTCTGAATACCTCCCCAGGTGTTACATTAAACCTATCAGTAATAACTGCAATACATGGAATTCACTATGCAAGTTTGCATATAAGATTATTACTTGTTGCTATGACCGGCAAACTCCAGACAAGCTTTCAGTTGCCAAGATCAACATTTTTGCAGCATTCTGGCCGAGCTCCATTATGTACAGTGCATTATTGCTGTATTTTGAGGCTATAGCTCTATTGTAACATTGTATTCCAGCACTTGTTCTTTTGCCATCATGCATATACATGTAACTATGCAGACTGTTTTTCAATGCTACCACATAACCTTGAACAAAACCTAATTTTAGTTTGAAAGGTGAATAGTGCAGAGATGTACATGAATAGAGCTCTTTGTTATTACATACAATGACTGACATGGGTCTGTACTTGTAAACTACTCAAATAGTCTAGAAATATAGACATGTTGACACTCATGCAAAATATGCCTTCTGAAACTTTCAGCTTGAATGCATTTTCTATGAGGAAATTAAGTTAAGATCTTGTAAATGAAATTCCAAGGTTATTTCATATTCATTTATGCAAAACATAGATGCCTATTTGAATTATTTATAATTCATAACACATTTTCATTTGCAATTTGAAATTAAGCAAAACTTCAAAATATTATAACTGTCTTATTTCACTTTGGATCATATGTATGTCTAATTTTTCTTGTTTCATTCAAATAAACTTTGTGTTGAGGTGGACTTGCCTTTAATGGAAATTCTTATTGCATTTGATATGTTTGATTAATAGATTCTACAAGCCATGGAGGAAGAGAGGATAAAGTTCTTACGTAACTCAATGTGGGTCCATACCAACATGCTTTCACTACACTGCGTAGAGGATGATCAGGTATGCCACTAGAGGGCATGAAGTCTCTTCTTGTCCCTGATTTTCATCAACAAATTATTATTGATATCAGCTACTAAAATCCATGTATTTCATCAATTGGTTTAAAGCAAATTTTTTCAGTGAAAATCAGTGATTTTGATCCCTCTGTTCTTTTTATATTTTTCTAAGAGTCATTTATTATTATCTTGATCTATTGTGTATGTCCATGCTCGATCACAACATTTCATTCAGTATTATAGCTGATCATTATACAACAATAAGAAACAAAATATGGATCACTATTCTATTACTTTAGAAAAGAAATCTATGTGCACCCATGGAAAAGCATGAACTATACACATATAAATAGGCCTGTGCATATTTTTTTTAAATACCCTTTATAATGACCATGAAATGTCTAGATGCAAGTTTTGTTTCACGTTCTTTTCTGATTCCCTTGAATTTGAAAGGTTCAAAACTTAACATAAATCTCTAAGAGGAGGAGTTAAGTTTGACATACAATTTCCTAAAATACAATCTGTCCTTCACATGTTTGTAAACACACCCTTATTGGGAATTCCCCCTTTTTGGTACACCTGTTTCATTTTTTTATTGACTTGACTTTTTGTTGTTTGTGATAAATTAGGACTTGTTCTGTTGTTTGGTCTCCTTTCTTTCCCCTCTTCTTCCCCCTCTCCCCATCTCTCTTTAACTCACTCACTCTAATTTAATTTTTTCTAGCATTGTGAGGAGAGCAGGAAGATCTTAGAGCAGTGTTCAGAAGAGAATGATATCAGATTATTTGTTGCCCAGAAAAGGACAGGGAGCAGCAGGCCTGGTAAGAGAACCAATCTACTTTGGGTCAGATCTCAACAGGCATGTAACAAAAGCTTGTAGATAGATTTATTTGAAAAAATACAGGGCTATTTAAAGTTTTGTTTGTTTCCTATCATTTTGATTCTTATGATTTATAATGAAGGAATGTCATTTTCTTTTGATTTATGTAGCAGTTAGCAGATATACCTATTATAATCACGCACAATGATGACAGGGGTGAATAAGATTACAAATATCCCTGATTTCACTTTGTAGTACTGTAATGCACTTTAATTTGTTTACTAGTAGAGCTTTCTAAACACTGCTGATGATATGAACTTATGGAAGCAAATTGGCACAAGCTAACAATATTCTGCTTTGATTTTCATTTCATGTTGAATTTACATGAAAATCCTCTATTACAATGTATACAAATTTCTTTGAATGTTTATATATATATGATCCTTTGTTATTTTATATGATAGTGAATTCATGTCTTTATTTTCTGGTTGAAGCACCCATTGAAGTAGAAGGCAACTGGAATATTGCTAAATCAACCATGTCTAATGGAAAAACAATGCCTTCGCCAACATCGGATGCCAATCGGAGACGAGACCCTCACACAGCATTGCCATCTATTCCTAGTAACACACCAAACCCACTCATCAATGGGGCTCGCAGGTCATTGCCTAGGCAACCAGATAACGGTAAATTTTGGAGTTTACGGATATGGCTTGAGGAGGAGTTTGAGGATGGGGTTGAGAGGTTTAAACAGTATCGTGTTCGGGGGTATTGTCAGTCTTAAAGGGAAACTAGGTCACAAACATTTTTGCACATCAAACCATCACTGGTTTCAGAGACGTTGCCTTGATGTTGCCTCAACTGCTCTCGAAGATATCAATGAGACAAGAGAAGTCAAGTATATTTGATTGATTTATAGAAACTTTGTCAAAAATCCATCATGGCACCATCTCATGAAGCTTGTTAGCACTGACAAATTGTTCTCTGACAGTTACCATAGTAACAGTCCCAAGATGATTTTTTTTTCTCAGCTAGTCAAAACTGAAGGATTTCCCTGAAATTGTCAGAGCAGACATTTTAGTCAGTGAAGACGATTTATAATGGGTTGTCATGGTAACATCTCTGCCAGTGAGATCAATCATCAAAGCAATCTCAATCATCTTCACTTGATAGATAATAAAACATTTCACAACAAGTAACTTATCAAAATTCCTCTTACAAGAGGAGTTATGGGGATCACTAAATATTAATATTGATTTGTGCTCACTATATTACACATTTCATATTCAGTTGAAACAATCACTCTTCACTGTATGTTTGATTAGAAATCTATTTCAGCTTTTTCAATGTCTAGGTCATAACTCTTCTGGGTAGATATGGTCCCTGGTAATGAGAACAAGAGGTGTATCATTCTAAAGTTTTGCATGTTTCTCTTAGAAATTGATATCAAATATGTTGATGTTTCATTTGATGCAATTGCTTATGAAGTGGCAAATTTAACAAATACAAATAATTGCTGACAATATGACCTTTCTCTATTAATACAAGATAATAAAGTCTTCCAAAACTAGAGTATTCTTTAAATATAGCAAAAAATTAATGTATTGTTTGTGGAATTGCGCCATTAGCCTTTTTACCAGGAATATTTCAGCTGCTACAATTATTCTTTTACAACACTTCTTAACAACCAGCCCCAAACCAATAAACATTGATGGTTTAATACTAACCATTACAAAACTACTCTTAAAAACAAACATATAGATAGATACATATTAAAAAGTTCAGGGTCGCTATAATTTGTAATAAAGCACTTGACTAGTACTTTATATTTTGTGCATTTTCTCATTCCTTTCCTAAAAAACCACAGACATCAAATTAAAAAAAGCATACAAAATAACATACAATTTTTGCCCATTTTAATGCTGCAAATCATCATCATTAGTTTTGACAGTTATTGTTGTGTTTTTGACACTTTGACAAAGCTTTCTTCTAAATAATTTTGAGATAATATCCAGATCTGGTTTAAAGTAACTTTAAAATAAAAAATTGAATATTATAAATTTACCTTCCCCAATATGCCATTTGAAGCCAAAGTTATTGGAATGATCTTAGTAACAATCTGAAAAAAAATGATCATGGATAACTTTTAAATATATATCATTCAGGATAATAAGATCTTTAATCCTTGCAGAGTTTATACTTACATTGATGACCAAGTAATGTTTAAAAAAATTATATTACAAATAAATTGACCAATCCATAGATACATGAATGTCAGGATAGGGTATTTCTAGTAGTAATCTGGTAAGGATTACTATCCTAAAGCTTGATCCAATAGAGATAGCGATTTAAAGCTATCTGTTAGATTGAATAACATCTTATACCTCAGGAGTTGTTGTGTCAGTATAATATTGTTCTTCCTGTTGCCTGACCACAGAGTTCACTCACAGTCTACACTACACTGCTTCATAGTGACTAACAAAAGGTGACAAGTGACAGTCAAAATAGAACAAGTATTTATAGCTAAGCAACAGGAATCTCAGCAATTATGAAAAAGCAAAACAGGTTGTGAGGTTTTCAAGAAAGGTCTCTCCTCCTATCTTAACATTAAAAACTTTCAAAAATAAATTCATGGAACGTTTTATGTCTGTTAATTTAGAAGCTTGCGGTTATGTTAGATATGACCTTTTGTTTATACTGATAAGGTTGTCACCGATTCACCATTCATGCTATTTATGTTAAGCTGCCAACCAAAACTAAAGCTCTTATGCATTATATAATTTATTGTCTATTTGTGGTAATTGAATGGATTTATCTACCATCATAGCTATCTGTCAGAAGATGTTGACTGTGGGTTGTATGAATTCTACCCTGTCCTGTCCTGTATCTCTCCCCATCTTCTTTCTCTTGCGCTAGACAATCATTCAAATTGCCAATACATCTTTCACATTCATTTAACCATTTCAATCATCTGTTATTCATTTTTGTTCTATACAGAACATGACTGCCCAAAGTAAATCATTTGTGATGCCTGTTTGATTTTAAAGTAAAAAGATCACTTAGAATACATCTCCATGTTCTATAATAAGTTTAATCTTCAAAACTCATGCATCTGAAAATAAATGCTGTAATAAACACCTAATGTAAATGAATGAGCATTACAAATTTCCGCAAGCTAAGCAATTGAGATTAAAACTATATTTGAATTGACTTTTCTTTTCAAAAAGTAATTTCTGTTCTGCAACAAGCTCTTATTTTAGAATTACAAATTATTTGATACAATATATCTCAGTATGGTTAGTACACAGTATGTAAATATTTGCCTCTTTGAATAGATATCATCACAACATTGGATTGTAGTCATTAATATAAATCAATTCCTTCCCTGTAATCTTTCTTATCTTCTGACACCTGTTTTTCTAAAGTCTGCAGTTAGTCATTATTCAATTCTCAAATAACTTTCTCAATGCCAAGATCTATTTGGCAAGCTTACAATCCAAATGAAGACTTGTTTTGATGTGGCCTATATTTGTTTTTCATTGAATGCTTCATGTTATTTTGCTCTCATTTTGAAATGAATGAGAAGAATTGAATTTCAAATATGAACCCATCACATACGGCAAGTAAAGTAAAAAAGCTATTTGAAATAGTGAGACAGTCTTTCAAATAAATATTACACGTTCTTCGAATTAATGCAAATTTGGTGTAAATCTAACTTTTAAGGCCAAGTTTTAAATTGACATGCTCAAAGTATCTCAGACTCTTCAACAAACTCTCTGTCTCTGAAATTATATTTGGCATATTGATTTCTGGCTCAAATAAGATACAAACAAATGCTAAATAAGAATCCTTTGGTTTGATATCTGTATTATGATCTTTGTTATTAAATCAATTTCAAAAAGCTAGTGAATATTAGGAAAGCTGGAAATAGCATATGTCATGGTGTATATTGTTGATAAATCTAATTGGCATCTACAAGTGTAATGTGTTGGCCTTGTTTTAGAGATTGCTCTGACGTAGACTTGATTTTTAACATGTTTAATATATAATGTAACTTCTGAAGATTTCCATGATGAAGAAGGATAGTGAAGAAGGTTTCACGATACACCATGTATCTTTCTTGGGCAAGTGTTGGTCCTGAAAAGAATCTTTAATATAAAACTCTTTAATATACAAACTGTTTGATATACATGGTTACCAATTAGGATTATTAGAGGATGGTTAATTATTTTTGGCATTTTTTCATGTGGCTTTCTCATCTCCTTTTGTTTGATTTGTGTTTTATTTTTCCATCCTTTTTGGTTTAGATTGAAGGGGACTCAACTTGAGACCTCTTTAATACTAGAAAATGTCACCTAATTGCAATCACTCATATTTCCAGCCATTTTGATCAAGTAAAAACACATTGTTAGAAGACAAGTTTCATCAATTGACGTGCCAGTCTCAAGTATTTGATGAATCCCTGTGTGATCTACATAATGATTTTAAATATGTACAAAATCAACTGCCATTCATACTGTGTGTTGACTTCAGAATTGTTCATAAAATTACTCTAATTTCATCAATGTATTTGTTACATTCCACCACAAAATAAGCAATAAGTCACAATAGAAGTTTTGTTACTTTCTAAAATGTTAGACTAGTCTTTCATCTGGCAAAATAAGATCTACTGTACAGATTTATTTTATCAAAGCTGATCTTATTACAAGGCATAAGTCATGAAATCTTAATCTTCTTTGTCATGAAAGATTTTGATATGGTGTTTAAGAAATTACAGGATGAAAGAATAGCTATGCATTTTTTAGTTTAATCTCATAACATCTTGATACTATGTGCAATGGTATAGGACACAAGTCAGCATGCTTCAGTGATCTCACCTTGCTTTTTATATTATTTTGAGAGTAATAATCTACTCAACCGTCTCACTTTCTCTGTGATATATAAAATTATTATTTCAATCTAGTTTACAGCAAGTTATGTATGATTTTAAGGATAAAGATGGTATTCATCTAAAACCAAGACAAGTCTGAATTGTGATTTATTGGTTGCTTTGTGTTGGAGGGTCACTGTTGACTTCAGGAGAAATAATTAACTGCCTTTTACTGTTCCAAGATTTTAAAATTTCTTCTAAGAATAAAAAAAAATCTTTTGAATTCTATCTGATATAGGTGTATCTTATAAATATTTGAAATGCAATTTTACACTCACATGATCTTAGTTTTGTTGTGCATAACCATATTATTAACCCTTAATACATTGATCATACCAACTGTGCCCAGTTTAGTTTCAGACAATAGTTCTAATATTATGAAGCATAGTTTGTTATTTGAAATATAATTTTTCCTTGCCAATAGTATCGCTTTGCAACTACCATTTTCACTACCAATATTTCCTAACAAAATGTGTAGCTGTTGAGACAACCATTTAAGGTTATTTCCTCAGTAGTGAAATTGTCAGAAGTCTATTCACAGTTGGAATGATGCATTGTGGGATGTGTTGAAAATCATGAATAGTCATTTGCACATTCACTATGATAAAATGTTGTATATCGTCAAATATCATGACAGAGCATTTCCAAGCGCTGCAACACACATTAAGGTCATCCGGTAAGTTACCCTAGCAACCACCTAACAACACGCTAAAAACACAACTGCTCTAATAGCTCTAACATCTTATAAAATGTAAATAAAAAAAGGTAATCCAAATTTGGACTGGTAATATGAAAGAGTCATTGAATATTATACCGTAATATGAAAGAGCAAACTCTAATCTTTTATTAATACCTTATACCACCATGCAGGAATGCATAAATTAATTTAAAAGATAAAAGAAAAAGATTCAATTTTGGTATTGGTACATGTAACTCTGAATAGAAGCCCTCGAAAATTGGATTACCTTTTCTAATAAAAGATATATAATGCACTGTATAACTGCTACTTATAACGAATGTATCTAATCTCATTAATGCTTAGTGCATACTTGCGTCTCATGGAGACTTGGTTTGGCAAAGATCAGCAGTGCTTAATTCTTTGTCTAGAAATTCAGAGGGATATACATGTAAGGCATAGCAAGTAATGTCATGAGTTATTCCATGGAAATTTAAACAATTTGGGGACTTGAGCACTGCTCACTGATTAGCATAAATGAAGTCAGTTTGTATCATCATATCTTAACAAGACTTCAATTGAATTGACATTGATGACAATTCACATTTGTGTGAAATATTATGAACATAATTTTTTTAGTTTTTTTGCGTGGCATGAAAACTTTTCTTCTTATTTAGTACATTTAATTTGTTCCAATTATCTAAGAACCTTTAATTGAATGATAACTTTAGCCATGTATTAATACTGTTATTAATACCCCCATTTCAAGGTGCATTTTTGTAATGACTCTTAAAACTTATAATGGAATATTATTGTGCATAAATTATTTGAGATAGTGAAACAATTATGACAAATTATAAATTGTCTTGTTTTTAAGTGCAATAAATGGGTATTTTTTATGTGCAATAAATGGGTATTTTTTATGGGGATGAAATGAATTGATTGTGGCTTCAGTTTCATTTTAACTGTATGCATATTAAGAAAATATATAGCCTGCTACTTATAACATTTTTATATTCTACATCTCTGCACTTTCTCATTTTCATTCTGTACATATTGTATGATAAACAATACTTATTCTTTGAAATGTATATGAATATATCTATTTGTTATAAAAATGAGCTGTGTATATTGTATCATTTCAATAAAATACTTGCTACTAGTACTATAATACTAACACATTTGTATTGGAGGCTTCTCATTGTCTAATCTGCACTGGTATTACAACACACTTCTTTCCTTTTGCCAAATATGTATTTCAGCAAATTGTCTCACATTTTTTTCTCATTTGATCACATTCAATACAACTTCATAAATTTGATCAATATATTTCCTCTCACATGATTCCTAAAAATGAAACCTTTGTATGTTTTTATAATATGTACATATTAAATGTCATTGTATTCCCTCATGATCTACCATATATTCATACATAATTCATGCATGGTTTTTTTTTGATGTTCAATATTATTGGGTTGTTGGACTGTGCTATTGATCATTTTTAGATGTATGATGTAACATATCTACATTTTTCATAAGGAACTTTTTTTCCAACATTTCCATAACGATTGCATTTTGATTAATCATGTAATCCTTGTTGTTATTTTCATTAGCTAGGACTTTTTCTTCAGTAGTCATCTTAACATCAACATAATATTTGGTGAAACAATAATATTCTACAAGAACTTTTTCATATGTATGATAAACATTGAGATAATATTTGTTTTGCATTTTATTCCATTTCTACCAGATTACTCATCGTAATATTATCATTATTGTAGATTTTCTGTTATCTTTTCTTTTTACCAGTCCTATTTCATTGTATGAATGCCTTAAACCTTATTTTTTTATTATGATTCTTTGTTTTTGAATTGTTTCTTTTCAATCATCTTTATTATTTTTCATGATTTTTACACCCCATTCACACCAGACCCTCTTTATGCAGCAGTGGAAACTCCTCCCCCATCTCAATCTAATCAGGCCTCTAAATATGTTCGGGCGCGTTATGATTATAAAGCACAGGTGAGAATAACTCTTCTTTGAAATGTATTCACTAATGTGTACTGGATTGAACCATGGCTTCAAATCAGTTGTATAAATATTGGTAGCCAATCGCTACACAAATAAATATGTAGTTGATTTTCATCATTATAGGTGATCAAACCATTCAAACTGACTGAATATGATACTAATACCTATATTTAGTATTAAAAGTATTAAAGATGCGTACAGTAATCATACATTGAATATAAAAAGAGTAATGATAGTTGAGCCTGAGGTTGAAATCATGGTCAAATTTAGTACACTGTTGTGTATACGATCCATTCTCTCTCTTTTTCACTATCTGTTTTGTCTTTTATTACTTCTATTTAGAGCTCACATCACTTCACATGCAAAGCTGGAGTGCATTCCATTATTATCACATTCATGGTTTTGGCTCTCTTGAAGAATATAGACCGACAAAATAATGTGATAATCATTGAACTTGCTTTAGGGGAAAAAAATATAACTTTAATCAAAAGGTAGTCATATTTAAGCCATGCCAACTTTTTTATGAAGTATATATTATTAATAGGTATTCTTTGATATCCCTTATTCAGCTTAAATGGTGCCTCATTTTTTGCTCATGTGCATGATATTCATCAAAATTACTCAATTTGCTGAATCAATTACCTGAGTTTTAGACTTTGATTATCAGCAAAATTTATTTCAGTTGTTGATTTAGTGAGATTTATTTTTGGATGATGATTATCTTGCAAATATTGTTTTAGCAAAAATCATAAGAAATTACCATGTTTTTATCATCACCCTGGGTGATGTTTTTGATAAAATGTTATAATAGTAATAATAATACCAACATGCTTAATATATAGCACATATCACTGCTAAATACATGTACATCCAAATGAGCACTTTGAAGAAGACAGAAAAGCTAAGAAAAGAAAGTTGCTGGCAATCATAACACTAACAAAATACTTTTTAATAAGTATTCTTTTAAGATGGATTTAATTTTGAAGGAGAAGAGTTCTTAACATAATGATAGGGTTACAATCAAGAGTGATGGGACAGCATGGGCAAAAGATCATTCTCAAAATAACTTGATCTGAGGCACCCATTTTTAATCCGAAAAGCTCCAAGTCTGAATATTGTTTATAACACAATACTCCATATATTACCAAGCCAAGCCACTCCCCACCCCCCCCCCCACCCCCTATTTCCACTCACTCCTTTCCTTCAAACTTGCATGCATTGAAGGCATATTTTTAGAGTTCTGTTTTCTGTTCTATTCTGATGATGTGCATTACATACTGTGCATTTCATACTTGTATGATAAACAAGATTAACAATTTAAATACTGAAATACAAGCCCAATACAAAACATCACCTTCAACATATTGTCCAATTAGCTTCGCCAAAGCTTTGCAAATATTTGATGTAATATAGACCTGATTGCATTTTCCACTGATTATTATTTGTTTTATTATTGGTTTTTCCTTTATAGATGTTATATTAGTTGTAAATTCATGAATCAAAATAATTTGCTTTAAATGATTTTTTTAATTATGTGAGATTTTATATTCTTCCAAACTTTCATGAATTATTTTCAATTTTAATTTTCCATACCATTGAGATTTAGGACCTCTGAACAAGGCCTTTTTAGAACATACAACCATTGTTAGAATAAATTTGTTCCAGAAGTATGTAATTACAGTGCATAAAACTAAAGTATTGAATATGTTAATCTAATGGTATGTCATGTGGAATCCTTGATTATGATTGGTTGTTGAGCATCATTACCATGGAAGTTATTATAAATGAACAATTTATTTAATAGGGTCGGGGGGGGTGAAAAATGTGAGAGATACCAATGCCAATTGTCCCTGCTAATTATATTATTTGATTTCATTTATGATGTATTTTTAGTTTATCTTCATTTCAAGTTCATTTCCTTTTTGTTTTGTCATAATCATATTATTTAATTGCATTGTTTTACATCACATACATTCATAAAGTGATGTAAAGGATTCACGGTAAGACATTATATTATTTTAACAAAAAAAGAGCAACTTCAAAATTAAAATGATTGCAGCAAAAAAGGGCTACTCGTATGGAGAAGGATTTTGCAAGATGTTAAATAAATTGGCTCATTTTTTCTTCTCCCTGCATTTATTTTTCTTCACTAAAATCTATAAATCTCTAAGCTCACTCTTTCCTCTCCACACATGTACAAGACCAGTCACATTATTTGACTACCTGTTTCACAATAGATGTTGTTTGAAGTTTTTCATGGTGGCATGTACAATTGCTGATGTGGTTTATGGTACACCATGTGGAGTGTTATAGAAACAGTAGATAGAAGAAGAAAAAAAGTATAGGCGAGGAAGTGGAAATTTGAGAGTAGAGTAATATTTCTTAAATGAAGTCCTGAAAAGGACTGTAAACCAGAAGAGATCGCTTAGTTGAAACAGCTTGAGTAGTAGGATGGATGAGGAGATGCTAGCTTGAGTCGTTGAGTAAAGATGATGAGTAGAAGCAGTAGAGAGACTCGACGTTTTTGGGCAGGTTGACTGTCCGTTTCCTTGAGCAAGAAATTTATCCACATTGTGCTGCACTCAACCCAGGTGAGGTGATTGGGTACCCGGCAGGATTACTTCTTTGAATGCACTGAGCGCTGAAAGGCAGCTCAAGCCAAAGCCGGGGGATAAAAATAACTTTGCACCTAGGAATAGATTATTTCTAGATAGATGGCGCTCTATAAATACCTATTATTATTACTATTATTATTAAGAATACTCAACATCCAATTAAAATCAAGGATACCATAGATATAATCATCATAGTAATGTTTAAGGGCCTAGCATGCAGTGATATACTGATTGTGGTTAAATAGAATGATGGTGTGATAGAAGGGGTTATACTTTTTAATTCCGAAGGTTCGTAATTCCGAAAGTCCGTAATTCCGAAACACATAAATTGCCTATACCTTGATGTTCGTTAATCGAAGACAAAAAAGGGTTCGTTAATCCGAACATTTGTGGCGTAATTCCGAAGGTTCGCTAATCCGAAAAGGAAATGAGAGTCATAATTCCGAAGGTTCGTTAGTCTGAAAACGAATGAGGTTCTGATTCCGAAGGTTCTTTGCTCCGAAAACGAAATGAGGTTCATAATTCCGAAGGTTCGTTAGTCCGAACATGAAATGAACAACGAACCTTATTTTGTTTTCAGATAGACGAACCTTATTTTGTTTTCAGATTAACGAACTTCGGAACGACGAACCTCATTTCGTTTTGGATTGTCGAACCTTCGGAACAACGAACCTTATTTCGCTTTCGGTTTAACAAGCCTTCGGAATAACGAAGCTTCGGAATTACGAATGTATATGGATAGAAGGATGGTGTCTTTGAAGAAAGAATGCTTGGGATGGATGGAAGGATAGACTGATGAAAAGTGATACATTTGAAATGAAGAATGGTAATTGCAAAGGGAAAAAATTGTAAAATATGGGTTAAAGTGGTCAGGAAAGCTATAACCAAAATTTCATCCTGCTATAAATCTTCACTGAAGACTGAGTATCAAACATACATGTATGTCCAGAATTATATTTTACGGAGAGTTCATCAGTGGAGTTGGAGGACCTGAAATGAAGTGAGTTGCATGTAGAGTGGAATGATTAATAACTACATTGCTATGACTTTCTTGATAATATCCACCTGTCTGCATTGTATGTGTTAAGGCATTTCACACATTACAATTGGTCTGCCAAACGATTTTGGATTATGCCATTCATTTGTACTTCTTTCTTGTATTTATTTTAGCTAAATAAGTGATAATAATTACATAAAATAACATATTGCCAATAGTTCTGAACAGTCACATGAATACTCAAATAATAATAATACTCAGATATGATTTAAAGCCAATTTGGCCTTACTCCTAACCCATATTCAAATAGGGGTATTTCTGACCCGTTCCCCCCCCCCCCACCCCCCGCTTATGATGATGAAAAGTGCCCTCTCCCTTCTTGAAAACAGATATTGAAAGCAAAAAAATGTGCGTAAACAATTATTTGTGTATTTTGTTTTGCTCTTGAATAAGATTATGGAACCTTTGATCCTCTTGATTTCTTTATTCTTTGACTGGCAATTTACTCTCAATCTATCAAGATGTTTTGGTGTCTAGGGTCATCGCCATACTGTATGCACACTTAGTGATAAAATCATTGCAAGACATTAAAGTAAACGATAATAAATAGGGCTTTTTTTAGCATTATATGCATTGTTTTGAGAAGGCATTAAATTATCAGTACATTTGGATTTGAAAAGAAGTAAAAACCATTATTTAAGAAGTTTTTGGCATATTTTGTTCTATGGTACTTCATGGAAAGCTGAATATACAGTCTTTAATATTTTGCCAAAGAGTTATATGTCTCTATTGTAAGGTCTATTTGAATTCATATGACAATCTTAGAGCCAACATCCTTTTCTAACAAAGCATGCTATCAATGACAATCACATCTAAGTTTTCTATAATAAACTTTTCTTTTAATTTGCTTTTGCTCTATTAGTAATCTTGTTCTTGCCTTCACTTTCCTTATAGCCAGCACTTATTAGCTTTATTCAGTTATAAAGGTTTGTTATTTTTTTTAAATTGTGGTATGGATTTCAGAATGTTTTTTTAAGATCAGAGAAACTTGACAGTGACCAACAATATTTGTTCCTGTGACAATTACTCTATATAGGGCTGTCTGCACCATCCCGAGTTTTCAAATTAGCGCGCTATTTCTGATCCGGCAAATTATCCCGATCTGAACAATCTCAAGATTATTTACAATGGAGACACAATTATGGTGCTAGTTAGTAGGATTAATCTCGAGATTGCAATCCCAAGTCAACTTGGGATTATTTGCAAAATAGCACGCTATTCTATTTTACGAATTATCACGCTAATTCGTAGGTGCAGACGCAATCGGGATTATTTATTCACGGCATCAGACCATAATGCATCGATGCCACGCTCGAGCAGGAATCGCTCTTCTTGCGATGGTGGAGACGGGGTTTCTTGAATCTCAAGATTAATCGCGAAGAGGGCCGATCGGTCTAAAATCTTGAGATTGAGCAAACTCGGGATGGTGCAGCACCACCTGATTTGTGTAGGTTATAGACTGGAGTGGGACAGTGCTAAGGTTGCTCCCCTTCTAACATTCAACCTTGGTACAAGCACTTACATCACTGTCAACTTCTGGCATCTGTCGACTCTTTGGTTGTTAATTAGAATCAGATTTCTAGATTTTTTTCTTTCTCCTCTTGTTTTTGATTTAACTTATTGCCTCCTGAGCCCAGGTTATATGCCCCATCCTCCTTGTTTAAATCTTAGAAGTCAATTTGAATTTGAAATAAGGCCTTTCATAGAGTAATTGTCAGAGCAACAAACAATTGACACCAGATCTTAATTGCATCTTGATAACTTTGCATCATACCTAGAAGAAAGAATGTGATATGAGTTGCATGCAATGATGCAAGCTATATTGTTGTATTTTAACATTCACTTATCAGATGCATTCTGAAACATTGAGAATCTATTGAAAATATCTGTCAAATCACAGTTGACAGATTAGAGGTTATTGATGAAAGTTTTGGACAGCATTTCATCTTAAGATTTGGAGTGGACAAAAAATTGAAGATAAGTGGTTTGTCAAGAGTCCATGATGACACTGCTGTTTTGATTCACCGGTTTTCAACAAAGGCTGCTTTATTATGAAGGGCTTTTTACAAAAGATTATCTGTGTTATAGAAAGCGTCTGCAAAGTGATTGTAGCTATCACTAGTTATCACTAGTGATATCTCCTATTATGATTATTACTAGTTGACAAGACCTAGGAATTTTTTTTTTAATGATAATATATCATTTAATATCTTTCTTTAATAGCAGGAGATGTTTCACCAAAAGTCAAGAATGTCATGCTTTATGGTACAGTCACATTTTCCCTACAACAGCCGTACGGTTGTACAACCATTTCATTCAATTTTATTCAAACCACCTATATGTAGCTGGTACGAAAATTGCTGAGCTGCTTTTGAGTTGCTGTATGGCAGTCATAGGGGAAATGTAACTGCGCTATAAGCACCAATGCACACCCGATGTTTCACATAATCTCGTAGATTATCAAGCGGTAGCATGTGTCCCTCTTACCAACACGATGGAGTGTTAAATATCACTCAGCTTTTTTAGTGTGACTGGGAATTTAAATGTATTTATCAGTCAAACTTGATCTTAGTTTCAAAATTTAATTTATTAGGTCACCTCAAAGAGAATTGTTATCTCCTCCCATCCTGTGCTATGATAGCCATGTTACACCAGTAGTATTTTATACTGCAACCATGTGTTTGATGTGGGACTATCAAATTTACTTGAAAATTTAAATTTCTTTGTTAAAGATAAATTTAAAAGTGAGAAATTGTAAAGGCATCTAATAGCTAGTACATAGCCTTTTAGAAACAAAATGAAGTGCAGTAGAAGATAAAGACACATTTCTAGACTAGAATAGTATGCTTCATATCATTTGCATAATTATGATGTCATTATAACCTGAGTGGTTTTGGATTCCTTTGTTAATAATTAAGACTAGTTTGGGGTTATTGCCTTGTTAGTAATATTTATCTGCTATTCTTTCAATTCATTTTTTCCACCTTCCCTTATTTAATGAGGAAGTATTTAGTTTCCTAATTTCCTCACGTTTTCAAACAAGGATTTGAAATGGAAATAGATAGGTTAATGATAATTTGTTAGTTGTTTTATTTATTTTCTTACATGTATTTGAGGAAATGTTATGGTTGGAATGGATATCAAATATTTCTTTTTTGCTTTTTTGAAGTAAGGATATCAAATATTGATTTAAGTGAAGTAATGAGTCAGTCTTAAATGTGGAAATAAAAATGTGATACTAAAGAGGAAATATGAAACTATTTTAAAGTAATATACCAACCCTAGAAAACATGCCAGCATGACTGTGGTCCTACAATATTTTCATTCTCAAGAATCAAGTGTTTCCTATTTCCAGATAGCAAAATAAGGAAATGTTACTTATTTTTTGCAATAAAAGTCAGTTTGAATCTTGATGAAATCGAAATTGTATTGAAATTTGACATTAGAAATGTAGTATGATTTGCAATGCAATATTTTACAAATTGAATGATCTTTTCTGGTATGATTAGCTGCAAATGAAATTACGGCCATCATTTAGATTCTCAAAGTCTTTTCTTTTTTTTTTTTAGATTTAAACTTTCTTCCAAAGCTTCAATCAGTTAATTCTTCACCTTCATTCTGATACTAACACTAGTTATCAACAGATTATGGTGAAGTTTTTTAAAGGAATATTTTGGGAATTTTGTGGCTGTTATAGCTTAGAATGTTAAAAACAATTAATTTAAAATCTTGACATGTGTGAAAATTCAAGCAGTAGGTAGAATAGTTGAATATTCTTTTTATATTGTAAAATTGTGTGTGGGATGATTGTTATGGAAACAGGAAAGCGAATGTAATGGAAAGTCTTCTAAGTTCACGATGACTCTCAATAGAAGAACCTTTATGAAGCGACAGAAGTAAGTTTGTTTAGATGATGATTTCTAGGCACATACTGCAAGCTAGAGCTTTGCCACCGTTTTAATCCACCCTAAAGCGTAAAGGGGTATTCCATTCTGAAAATAGTCGTCACTTAATAATAAGATTTTTAAAATAAATGAGCCAAAATAGTGTAAAAGTCATTAAAATCCAATGAAATATAATGAAGTTATCGAATTTTTCAATTGTAACAATATTTTGTGAAAATTTTATGTGCATGTTGCTTTTATGAATATTCATTAGATGGATTGGTGATATCATGTTCCCCACTTTTCCTTTTCACATTCCATTACATAGAATCATAATTATTTTCATACATGTGTGTAAAACATATGTCCATTGTATCAAAATAAGTTTTAGTAATTACTATCTTTCAAATTAAATTGTTTTACCAAAATAAAACAAGCTTGGTATTCACCATCCACTTTTGATGATTTTTAAAAGTATTTTTTCTGTCTGATTTCACTGGTTAGATAGTATGGAGTACCCCATCCCTTTTCACATGTAGTAGACAATTTTCTTTTCCATTCTTTTATTTGATGCTATACCTTTAGGAATATTGATTAATGTTATGTTGTAATGATTATTGACTGTGATTGTTAGGAAAATAAAGTTATTGTTTGTGAATTTGGATTAGGATTTATGCTATTGTGAATATTCATGATCATAATTTTGATTGTGATGATAATTGGGATTGTGAGATGATGATTGTTATCATGGTTGTGGTTTTGAATGAAATTGTCATTTTTATCCCATTCAATTATGAATGTGATTTTGGTGATAAAGATGATTGTGATAATGGTCATGGTTCTACAATAAAACTAGGTTTCCTTAACCGCACATTCCATGTTTGCTATGTAGCCATTATTGTCAGGTTTGCATCCGATAAAGGTTGATCATATATATCTGTTTGACTTGTTCTAAGAGGGGAAATCTCTTCATTTGAAGGCAAACTCTCTAAGCCGGGTATATGATCTTCATCTACTCAAAGCATTGATAATGTACATTTTCATATGTCAAATTTGTGCTTGTAGTATACTGCATGTCATCACACATGAATGTAATAAAAAATTTAAATTATAAATTACATTTAACTAAGATGATCTTGCATTTTTCTTCAGTTGGTAATTGGATGAAATGTTCAAATTTGTCAATGGCATAGGTCATAAAGTCATAATTTTTTTTTTGCATCAGCTTTTCATTTCATTTATAGCATAACAGACTGCATGGCATGTTTTATTTAATACTCGTAGAGGGCTCATTGGTTCAATAAATGAATGCATATACTGATTTTATTGCTATGAAGTCAAGATTTCTGCACTTTAGATTTGTAGCTGCCTTTGCAAGATTGTTTTGATTTTGTAAATCTTTTTATTTTGTTTTAGATTGTTTTCGTATCCTGTATATCTATCCATTTTGTCTCGCCTGCATAGCAGCGCAAGACTATTAAATAGGAGCCACTTTTCTGACTGGTGGCGGCGGCAGCATTGTCAACATTGAAATCTTAACCAAGGTTAAGGTTTTGAAATGTCATCATAACTTAGGAAGTATATGGACCTAGTTCATGAAATTTGGACAGAAAGGTAATCAAATATTACTGAACATCCTGCCTGAGTTTCTGTTCACATGACCAAGGTCAAAGGTCAAAAAGGGTCAATGAACTTAAACCATGTTGGGGGAATCAGTATCGAAATGTTAACCATGGCAAAGTTTTGAAATGTTGACATAAAACTAAGAAAGTATATGGACCTAGTTCATGAAACTTGGACATAAGGGTAATAGTGTATCACTGAAAACATGACAAAGGTCATAGGTCACTAAGGGTCAACAAACTTTTGACATGTTGGAGGTATTATGGAATTGTCTTCATAAGTTTGATATTTCATAGAACTAATTTGTGAAACTTAGAAAATAAGAGAAATCAAGTATCCCTGAACATCCTGGGCGAGTTTCAGGTCACATGACCAAGGTCAAAGGTCAATAGGGTCAACAAACTTTGATAATGTTAGGGTTATTTGTGGAATGTCATCATAACTTAAATAGTTTATGGATATATTCATAAAACTTGGACATAAGAGTAACCATGTATCCATGAATACCCTGTGTGCATTTTAGGTCACCTGACCGAGATCAAATAAGGTCTATGAACTTTTGCCATGTTTTGGGTACTTTTTTTTTTCTGTCATAACTATGAAGGTTTATGGATCTACACATGCAGTTCATGAAACATAGACATAAGGGTAATCAAGTGTGAATGATTGTTTTGCACATGTCTTAGGCCACATGATCATGGTCAAAGGTAATTTTGGGTCAATGGATATAGTATGTTATTATCATATGTCTTCTTTTGTGATTAATTATTCAATAGCTGATTTCAAAGTCAGCACTGCTGCTATTATCTAATCGCATAATGCAGGCGAGACTGCCAGAGGCGTTCCACTTTTTTTGTTTTTGTTTTTTTAAGATTTTGTTATTATCCTATATCTCCATCCCAATCCTATTATTATTTCTTATGACAAGGCCTTTTCCTGTCCTTATGTCACAGGCCCACCTTTTTACTAAAAAATCAAAGAATTCCTTGTGGTCTGTTGAGCCTCCTATTGTGCCCCATTCCCTTAAGAGACAAAGGATCACCTTTTTTAATTCATGAACTCTTTTCTCTATTATTTGTTGAAAAATTGTCAAATTCTGAAATAATCCTAGAACATGCCTCTATCCTCTATGAATAATGCTTATTTCCTGCTTTTTTTTTGTTACAGGGACAGTCAGAGTTAAGTCTTTCCGTTGGTCAAATACTGAGAATACTTAATACAGATGACACAAACTGGTGGTTAGCTGAGTACGAGGGACAGACAGGACACATCCCAACTCAATACATAGAACTTTGCAATCAAACAGAAGAAATGACTATCATATAAACATTTGATTACACTTTTTTTCTGTTTTGGGAAATATTTAGTCTATTTCTCAGATTATTTGTTGCCTGTGACAGCCAGAATGTTTTTTCAAGATTTTCTATTCCTAATATTTGCATACATGCAAATGTTTATGTTAAATATAAAGTAAGAGCTCTGATTGGTTGGAAGTATCTCACAGTCATGATATATAACTTTCTATTATGTTATATTAAGGAGGCTAATATGACATTGATTTATTAATCCTATATGAAAGAAAAATATGGTTACTATCTTTTTGGAATAACTAGAAGGGGATTACGTTGTGACAAAAAAATATATCTTTATGCTTTACTTTGGATTTAGTTTGTTCAATCTCATGCAAATACCTGATCAAATATAATTACTAGGCTTAGTAAATTATCCAAGAGAGCTGTGTTGTTAGTAAGTGTAGTTAAATAACTGTAGATGCACAAGTGGAAGAAACAGGGTAAGTCCTTTGGCAAGGCATCAATCAAAACATTGTCGCTCTCCACCCAGGTGTTCAAAGAAAAAAACTTGGAAGGATATATGCATAGCATTTGAGCTTGGAAGCTCTCATTGGAATGCTCCCCAGGGAGTGGAGAAGATGCATACATTTTGTTCGGGCAAACCAGAATCTGATAATCGGGAAAATCTAAATCACTAGTAAATTGCTTGTAGACATTGCTTTGGTGTAGTTGAAATGAATATGTATTTTGAAACAGATTATTATCATTAAATGATAAAAATACATCATTATTATATTAAATAATTCAACCTATGTTCATTTTATTAGGACGATAATAATTGATGTAGATATCTGAACTGATATCAGCCCATTATGTGGTCACATTTAAAAGGTCATCGTTCGGTTGAAACACACTCGCGCCATATATTTCCTGATTGAGGAAATAATTGTGTTTAAACAATCATGTGTGGGAGCTGCAGAATGATTTTGAAAGTGGAAGGGGGGGGGCTGACCATGCAAAAATATAGATGGTAATTTTACATTTTTTGTACACGTTTGTTGAATAAAGTGGGAAGCCCTCCCCCTGGCTCTGTGGCCCCTGCCTTCATTATATATTTATATATCTATTTTTTTTAATTTCGTACTGATCTGTCTTGTCTTTATAAGACAAGTAAATCATTGCCTTTTATTGTGATGTTTATAAAAAATTGACTAAACTTCATTTTGGATGTATACTTCTATTACAGTCTTCCAACCATTTCTTTTGCACTGTGATTATGTATCAATGTGCCTTTTGAATTTGTTACATTCATTGAGTTTTTATTCACTGTTTAATGCAATGGTGGAACAGAAAGGTAAGCACAAGAAACACAAGAAGTCAAAAACTTTGTTTCTAATAATAGTTTGGATGGAAACAAGGTCATGTTGAATGCCTGAATACATTGTTTATCATTTAAGTAATAATTGAAGAGTATTTAGCAAATTAAATTTAGCAAATATTTTTCATATATGATCCACCATATCTCTATTACCCCAAACATGACTCAACATAAATATAATATTGGGTGATGTGGACTCTCAGTCTATACACTATAACATTCTTTTCAGTTTGGAAAAAAATATTATTAAGAATTATATATTGGTAAGTTATTTTCATTGCACTGTGAATAAAGAATGACTTTGGCATGTTATATTCAATGAAGACGTTAGTTTTTTCACAATCAAGAGTTTTTGCTTTTTTGTGCAAATTTGAATCATGGTACAGTCAAAAGACTGCGTGTATGATAGTTATAGTTATTATTTCTTGAGAGGATATTCTAACTTTAAATGTGATTACAATACTGATTTGGTAAAGCAAGTAGAAAAGAACATTGATTCCCCTTAAAAGCTTGTCCATGAAGACTTAGTTTACAGGGGCCGCAGGAGAAGGGGGAGGCTAAAGCCCCCCTCCCCCTCTTTTTTCCATAACCGACATGTACAAAAATGTAAAAATGACCATATGATTGTGTTTTGTGCATGGTCAGCCCCCCTCCCCCTCACTTTGAAAAACCTTCCGCGGCCCCTGGTTTAAACTTAAAAATGTTCAGCTTAAGTCCTCAATTTTGTTTTGAAAGAGTTTGAAAAGGTGTTGGTTTGAAAGAATTTGATGAGGTCCAAGGCAGAAGGACTACACCTGCAAAGTCAATATGAAACAAAATGTAAGTTTGTAGATCTATGTACAACACACTGCCTAAATAATGCCACTAGTCTATTGCTTCAAAATATCAAAGTAGTATGGAATGATTATTTTCTTGAAAAAGTGCTAAATATTATATTTTGATCATATGCTAATACTTTACACATAAAATATACTATATCAAGATAATATACAATTGCCCTTTTATGTTAATTCTCATTGAATCATCTCTTTGAGAGATAGAATTGACAATAATAATTACTTCGGTCACAGGATATTTTTTTCATTTGATGTTTTTTGGAACTGTATCAAGAAAGAATTCATAATCATTTGTTTTTGTCATTGATGTTATTCTATGAAGTGAATTTTATTAGCAGTGATTTGGTGCTTGATACACTGTACATACATATTCATTGACAGAAGTACACTTTTTCTTGCTTTCCTTTTTTTTGGTCTACTTCACATATTATCCTGAACTACTACATCGAATAGTAGATAGAAGAACAGTAGATAGAAGAAAAAATATTTTCTCATTTTAGATGGGTTTTTTTCCTCTGTATCTGTTTTTCTCCCTCCCCCTCCTATTCTCTTTCTCTTGCTTGTCCTCCACTCACTCCACTCACCCCCCCCCCCCTCTCGCTCATCCTCTCGCTCTTGCTTGCCCTTTTTCCTTTCATATTGCTGGGGATGGATGAATGTTCTACTCAACTCATATTGTTTTTTTTTTTCTGTAACAGCTTGCATATTCATGTACATTTTCTTGATGAATGTTACAGAAAGGGGGAGGAGTCAAAGGAGTAGTGTTTTAAAAATGTTCCCAAAATAGTTATGTAGCCATTTATGACCTTATGCACATCATCATAATAGGATAGAGATATATCATCCAAGGATCAAGTCCTAATTCAGGTTTTAGTACTGGTTGATACAGTGCTCAAAAGCCAAATAAATGCATATTATGCCAGATATTGGTAAATATTTATAATTATATTGGATGAACTTATTCGCAGCTTTATACAGATATAGAAGAAATAACAAGCTGGTCTTGGGATAATACTCACACTTATAAAAGCTTATTCTTTTTTCAATTGTTAAATATATATCTATACATGTATATGCAAACAAATATATTTTTCAGATAAAATTTCTGTAACATTACTCCATTCATCAAATTATTTAGGCATATTGATGAAAGATAAAATTGCAGTATAAAAAAAATCTGTATTTTGTTAAAAGTTGTAACTGTTTCACTTGTCAGTGTGATTTGTATGAATATGTAATATTTGATATCTTTCTTAAAATGTATTGCATTGTTCAAATTCTCATTGTTTAATAACTGCAAAACCTGTAATGATTATGGAATATGAACTAGAAATAAGCAGACAAATTTTTATTGCATTTGTGTTTTGCCATTTAACATTTTGTTAAAGCCTATGTTTAGTAACAGAAGAAGAGCTTAAATATACATTGCTAGAAAGGTTTTTATTATTTTCCTATTTATGATATATTTGTCATGGCAGTCTTGCATTTGTTCAATTTGAAGATGATAAAGAAAGATCCATCTGACAGGCATATTGGTAAAAGGTTGGACAAGATTAAATGAAAGTAAGAAGGGTATGATCTTTGTAAAAGTAAAAATCAGTATTTATTTTTAAAGAGGTATTTTTCAAAGATTTATCTCAGAATAATTTTTATGAGGTCCTAAAAATGGTTAGAAATGACATCTAAAATTTAATTTATTCAGGAGAAAACGACAAATTAATGATGATAAAGTTGAAAACCCTATATTTATCAAATTTACACATCAGATCACCATTTTTTATTGCCCTATAAACAAAGGTCTTAGTAACATGAAAGCTAGCAAGTAGTGTGTGCAGAGATAATAATGAAAATATTGTAGCTCATGTTTTAAGCAAACCATGGAATACAATATCATTAGCTCCCTACACAAGAAAATTCATTGATTTGAAAATGCTTTCATTAACAGGTGATTGATCAAGAGCAACTCGGTAGAAAATATTAATGAAATACCCCCTTGTTTTGGATGTTGAAAGTATGACAGCTCATGATAGTAGTATGATTGGTGGATAATACAAGAGGCTAAATATGACCAATTTTGGAGGGCCATTTTCCATTGATTGAAAATACTGTGTATTTTCTTTATTAGGGATGAAGTTCATATTATTTTAGATTGTGAAAGTAATATTAAGTTAAAATAATCTTATAATTATGATTGTCTTTGTACAGAATAGTGCATGTAAATAAGGGTTTAATGGGTGTCACATGCGGCATGTATGTGTTTGGTATTCTGTCAGGCTATTTTACATTCCAATGAAGATTTCATTGATCATATGAACTCAATAATATTTTGGACATTTACTTCTTATCTTTCACTCAATTCTCCATCATCTCATTCATGTTCAGATCTCATATAGATAACCTTGCATAAGTCAGATTTACAGACATTACACTAGCTTCAAACCAATGCAATGATTTATTAATAGTCTCTCCAAAAATTTGAATAGATACCTTTTCTTTGGGACCCTTAATAGATTTCTATTTCAAATGTAGAGATACTGTTTTAAAATGAAAAGAATTATTTTAACTTGTTCACAATCTTGTGTTGAGTATATATAGGGACCTATAATAAGATATTTTTACTAGTTTATTTAAAAACGAGACTGTAAAGAGGAAAACTGGATAATTATGACAGGATTTACTTCAACTTATGTGAATAATGTAAATTTGACATATGCAAGGTTAACTGTAAATGAATTATGTATATATATATGCACTCATTTACTAATACAATGATAGTACTATATTTTTATGAATGCAAAATAATCTATATATCTGTATTTCAATGAAATGTTAATGTCCATAATTCTTATGTATTAAAATACAAAATTAATTTGAAATCCAACAATTACTTGAACAATGATTTTATTGTGTCTGTTATTTAGGTCCATGTCAATGGCTTCAGTTTTTGGTGGTGGTTACATGTTCAATGGTATTTCAGGAGGGGGGGGGTATATTGTGTGAAAGAATTTTTGTTGATAATCCTGGATCTGCCCCTGTTCTCATTCAGCAGACTTACAGACTCAATGAATCAAAAGTGTTCTCCGAATAATTATCCTGTGTAAAACATTGGAAAACCAAACTGGAACTGCCCCCAAAACATTTCTTTTCAATCTTTATCAAAAACACCTAGTAAATTCAATAAACTACATAGAAAATCTGATTAAAGCTGCATTTATTGTACACAAAACAATACTTGCCTGTATATTTTATAACTAGTTCATTGTGGCCAAATCTCCTCATGAGATATATAATGATTTATAACACAGAAATCTTAAGATGTATGTCAAAGGAAACGATAAAAATTACTAATTCAATAAACGTTATCTTATAGCATGTATAATGTAAATTCCATGAACTTAGAAATAAGTATGTTATAAACCATCCAACGTGCTTCCAACCTGAACAATTATAGAACAATGATCCTAATCTAAAGCCCGTAGCACAAAGCTTAGCAATGATCGTACAACTTTTTTCTGATTGCATTGACTACATATTAAGTGTACGATTAATCGTTAACCTTTGTGTTACGGGACACAGGCTGACACAAATACTTCTTAAGAACTGAGCATTAATCACTTTGTTCAACTAAGAAACTTGTTTTTATGTAGAGAATTGTGTCACAAAAAAAACTTAATACAGGCAAGTCTGCTTCTTGACCTCAGAAATCGGTTCAAATTAGAATATTAACATGTTTTGCAATTTCTGGTCTGAAATTAAGTGATTACAGACCTGCCAACCAGTATGATTTTAGCTGTATTACTTAATACCGTTTTGTCAATTAGAATACAGGCATACAATTTTTATGTATTTTGATACCATTATCTAAAATTATCATGATCTACATATTTTTTTTAGTGTGTCTAGAGTTCTGCAGTTTGCATTCCATAGTACATCATATGTGTAGTGCTCTATGTGGATACAATTAGAAATTTTCAGTATGACATTTTTAAAAAACTAGATACATTTGTGTTTTTTACCAATCATAGCTAAGTGATGTGAACCGATTTTATAAAAATCCTAGCTGAGCATGCACAATATATCATAGAATTCAGTTTTGGGGAAAAAAATACAGTTTTGTGGGTCAAAGATACAATTATATTTACACAGGTTGGCAGGTCTGTAGTTACTAGACTAAAAAGTTAAACTCAAGCAGAGTTTACAATATAGTTCATTCATTGCATTAAATAAAGGATCATTATAATTAAATCTAAGAAAATAAAGAGTACATAAGCATTGTAAACAATGGTTAAAATCAGAGCAAACATTAATGAATCTGGGTTAACAGGAGTAGACAAGAAATCTGTATCATAGAGTATACATTTAACATCTACAGTATCTGTCCTTTACAATAGTTACTCCTTTTAAATCACTAAGTACCACACATACATGTATGTATTTAATATCCCAGACATCAGCTTCATGTCTTGCTTTATTTCTTATAATGAGGCCCTCATAAAGTAAGATAGTTTGTGGGCATTATCTTTTGATACCGGGTAAACATTATACGAGAATTTATCATTTTGGTACATGTTGTAGTAAACATATCAGGGAGCTTATGAGACCAGAACTGAAGGCAATTAAAATGGACCTTCGTCCAAATATTACATTCATCCTCTTCCAAAACAACACTCCTTATATAAAGTGCTTTGTTTGTTTCATTCCATCTCAACTCTACCCTCTTTCCTTTTCTCTGATTTTCAAAAGCTCCCTATCAAATATAACAGTTAAATACAGAAGGTAAATCACCTTTCCTATAACAATTCACAACACCACTGTATTAATGCTTAGTAAATGAAAATTGTCAACATCATACCATCATTGTGTGTGAATCTTTGATAAGCCAAACTATCATGGAGCAATGATATCCCCAGTCATTAAATCACAATACACAAATAAAATTTGCAATACACTCATTGTATATTCTTTTTGAGAAATACCACAGTTTTCAAATGAAAAGGACAAAATAAACTCAATTCAGAAATTATAGTAAGCATCAAGTTTTGCAGATTAAGCATAAAACTATCAAAACTTTCATGTTCTGCTTGTAGTAAGCAGTGCACCTTTAATCCTTTATAACATCCACACAATTTTTAAATATATAGTATAAAGACCCCTTTTCAAGTAATGTAGCTCACTTAGCTAAACAAAACTTTCATTAAATATATTAGACCAGAGGGGATACTGTTTGTAATAAAATAAATGACTGCTACTTCCTACGTGGGCTCAAGTTATATTTGAGACAAGTAAATAAACGCTTGATTTATCTTTTTCAATTCTGGTTCAGCATAATCTAAACATTTCTTTCATTTTTTACATTGATGGCAAGCATGAAGAAAGGCACAATTAATATCAACAAGCGTGAAGATTCATAAGCAGTTGCACGTTTACATTGTTACATAGCTGTAAATAATATTAATATACATTTTCCTTTAAGTTCAATATCTAATAATATATATGAATATAACGTGAAGCAAGAGGGATGGATTTTAAAAGATATGTAGTCATAGCTTAATAATGATAACATATGATAGATTTATAAATCATGAAAATTCTACATCAATATATATATAGTAAATGATTGCTAGGCTGCTTCTATCCTGAATATATCAAGCTGATATCTTTACCTAATATTAACTTCAGAGTTATGTTCAAATCAAATGTATTTACACATTTGTTCAAGCCTTTTGTATCAGTGCATTAAACAGACTTATGATTCCTCATATTCCATCTTCATCTATGCTATAGACATTTATCAGGTGTACCTGATTTAATGAAAACAATCCCTGCACTGCAAAACAGAAGAAAGTAATCAAGAATACCTTTGCGATACCATTTTACAAACCATTCCTGAAGCATGTATTCTTTACTTCTAAATGACATTGAGAAAATACCTTTCAAACTCCTTTATTACAATTATTTAATCCCTCAAGTTTCTGAGCTTTGGTGTAAAACATCACATGAAGCTGTCATAATGGGACTGACAATAAACATAAAAATAACTCCTTACATATAAAGTTCATTCTTCAAGTTCCGGGCATTCTAGGTTCCTGTCTTACAAAAGTAACATTGATACAATCAAACTTAACTATGGAAAGTCAACAGTACCATAAGAATTTGTCTATTGACCTATTTCCTCATCCCCTCCTTAACACGAATTACATTAACAGACCAAAACAAAGAAAGTGTATATTTCATTCATTGTATTTAAAGGATATTACAGGTATAATGGCAAATATTCATTGTAGATAATGGAATCGCTTTCTTTCTATAGTTGAGATCAATTGGATCAATTACTTTACTTTGTAAGACAGAGTACAACTTTCCACTGGAACCATCATTTTTAATACAAAGTGATGTCTCCCAACTACCATTTAAGCAAAGAAAAAGAAAGTAATACACAATATGGCATAAATCTTGTATGTTATGACAAGTCAGTGAGTCCAAGAATCAGGTCTTCCATCCGTTACTCTTCAAAATTATGATGGACCTGAAAACCATATATTCAATTATTATTCAATTCCAGAAATATTTTTTTCACTTCGGCAAAAGGAAATATGACAACATATCATGATAGTATACTCTAAAATCTTTTTACAAGTTGTACATTTTAAACAACATACTTTATCAAATTAAAGAAATGGTAAATAATTACATGCAAAAAAAAAATACGACATTTTATTCAAATATACATGTACATGCACATCAAGCTATTTTCAATGTTAATCATAATAGCTTTCCAAATATTTTCTTTCAATGCTAACATGCTAGACCATGTTAGCTTTATGAAACCTAAAAGGAAAACATATAACAAAACAAAGACCAATCACTAAGGTGTTAATTTCAACAACAAAAGTAATATCCAAGGACTTGGCTTCCTTTTACTTTGCTGCTAGCAAATGTACACAAACTTCATTAACGGTTGATCAATTTTGATATTGTGATAATAATATCTAGTTCAATTTAGAGCAGTCAAACACGACCTCATCAATTATCCGCAATGTGCTGCACTTGACCCAGGTGAGGTGAATGGGTACCCGGCAGGATTAATTCCTTGCATGCACTGAGCGCCGGTGATGGCAGCTCGAGCTAAAGCCGGGGTAATAATAGGAGCGATTTGGATCCTCAGGCAAAAGGCGCTTTATAAATACCGCTATTATTATTATTATTATCACAAAGATAAATCAAACTTGTACTTAAATGTTACTGTGGAAGAGAACTCATTATTTTAATATCATGTAGTTTGACTGTGTCTGAATGTATGCAGAACAATTCTGCCCAAATGGAAAGCATGCCAATTCTAATATCATACTATAATTGCCAAGTTCTCCTTGAATTCAAGCAATTGCAAAGACTAACGCTCCAATACACAGATTTTCAGAGTTTTCATGTTTGTCTTTTTGAAAGACGTTTAGTCTTAAGAAAGAAAACATTGCTTGAATGAAACATCTTTCATACAAAACTTTTCATTGAAAAATGATTCCATGGAAGTAAATGGCTACTTTCATGCAAATCAGGTAACTTCAGTCTTAAAATCTCAAGGATAAAGTCATGAAATAACTGTGAAAAGAGTTTACATGCAAACAGATAAAATACATCCAATAATCCACATGGTTATTTGACGATTCTTGATTAAAATAGAAATACATACATATTCACATAGCATTGAATCACATTACCATTTTTTAGTCATATTTATATTACACAATGTAAATATCAAATTCATGCACCATTTCTTGATTATTAACACTATATTTGCATTTGTTTTAAACGTATGTGTAGAAGCAAATAACAACATTCATATGGGAAAAAAATCAACACTTATTGAAAACCCAAATATGTACGAACTGTCTTTCAGATTCAAAAGAAAAACACATTCTAACTTGGGAAGATTTCTTCCAAAGCAGCCGAGAATATTACAGGCATCAGCATCATGCATTGATAGCAAACAGAAACGTCAAGTCCTGTATCTAAATATGTTGACTACAGTAATACACGCAACAGTGGTTCACTAAGATACTTGTAATCATTCATGAGTAGCATCCAGTAACAAAAGATGTGATCCACATGTCTCTATCTTACACAATGTCTACATACATAATATATTGAACATCATATTACATTGCCATACATGATTAGCATAGGATAAATAAATGTGTAAGACAATAATAAGTACGTCTTTGAAAGAACAAGTATTATCTATAAACAGTGTTCTAGGGATGCCTTAACACGTGTATTTTGGTCTGCATCAATTGCCCAAGCAGTATCAGAGCTTATCCCTAAAAGGACCGAAATCCGCCGAATATCCCATAGGCTCCTGTACAAAATTTGCTATTGAAGGTGAGAGCATATTCAACAGTTAAATGAGCATGGGAAAATAAAAACAACGCGTACAACAATAAATGTGCAGCGTAGAGCCACGACTACGCTCGATGACGTTGTAGTGAACTACATGCAAGTCGCATGTCAACGACCAAAATTGATCTTATGAAGTGATAACGACAAAATGTGATAAGTGATATGACTTGTTAAATCAAACTGCTCCCTCTTTTTTTGAGAGGGGGGGGGTGGAATAGATGATAATAATTATATCAGATGGCTTTATTTCATGAAATACCAGAAATATTCCACTCGTTAGGGCCAATATTCATCTGCGATTCGTGGAATATTTTCCTGAACTCTTGGAATATTTCTGGTATTTCATTCTAAGCCATTCAGTATAATATAACTATTACATCAGATAAAACTAAGAATATGTCCAGGGAATAATTGCATAACAGATTATGAAATGAAATACACATGTTATTGATAACCAGACAGCCATTACCATACATTGACTCAATGTAGCAGCGGGGAATCAATGCCAATATTTCCTTAACACATGTTATCACAAAGTAAGCCTTATTTTGGTTTTTTACAGAAGAATCAAAACAGTAACTCACTCTAAACCACAAACAAGAAACAGTGTATATGTCTGTTGTAGTAGGCATTTTACTGCTTTGCTAGGGTGAGTTGTTACCGGATTTCTCCTCTTTCTTGTCCTCTGTTCCTTTCTTGGTCATATCACCACCACCATCTCCAGTATTATCATTAACAGTAAGACTTTCAATACATTGCTGTGCTTCAGCAACCCAATCAGCCACACGCTTCTCAGGAGCACCATCTTCCGGTAGAAGGATACCGGTCTTGATGACTTCTGCCTCCTCATCATCGTCTTCCTCTTCCTCCTCTTCTTCATCTTCATCATCATGATCCTGATCATCTAACCCAGCTTCAAGCTCTTCTAGTTCCCGTCTACTGACATCTTCTTTGCTCCCCTCCTCTAGATCTTGATCTCCTTCACCCGCTGTCAAGGTACGTGAGGATGTCTCAGACATGACATAGTCTTTACCAACGCTGCTGCCTCCTCCATCTTTCTCTTCCTTCTGGATGGTATCATCTGTAGAGTTACTGATCACGCTACCAGTACCAGTGAATGACAGGCTTCTCATAGGAGCACCAGGATGTTGACCTGTATCACTACTACTACCCCCTCCTCCTCCTTGTGGACTATAGGTAGGTGTAGTTGGTGTATCTGGTTCAATCTCTCTTCCTTGGCTATCTACCTCAGGTTCAGGGTTAGGATAATTCTCAGATATTGGTTCAGAGATGACAGAACTGAATGAGATGGCACTGCATCCAGAGAGATTACGATTGTGACCCATGTGATGGCGATGTTTGGCCATACGAGCTGCACTAGCAGCATTGGCCGCTTCCAACTCCTGTTGGAATTTACGTACCATGTCAGCATAAGCATTTCTAGCCCGGGTAGATAGGTCCAACAGCTGCTTGTATGTATCCTGAGTAGGCAAAATGAAAGTGATGAAAAGAAATAATATTCCTGGTATCACATGGAAATTTGCTAATTTTTTTCATTTTTATGACTGCAACATAAATTGACTGGTGTGCAGCTGTCTGACATAGAATTATACAGCACGACTTAAAAAAAAATAGTCCCTTATTGCCAAAACGGCTTATAAAATTTGAAAAACCATTATACGTGTGACATTCATACATATATACTTTGTTTTCAAATTCTTGATTAAGCTTTTTTAACTTCACTCATACATGAAGACCGCAACACAATGCGTTTCTAAACTTCAAGCCAATTTGTCAAGTCAATGTGTAGGGCCAACTATCATCTCATTCTACAGCCTCTGTCTGCTTTGTTCATGATAAAAAACAAAGATCATTCAATTTCATTTTACCAGTATTCATAATTTTGAGTTTATTTCTTCATCACTAAAAAAATCTTGAATTAAATCAATGCATCATGATCTATGATTAAAATGAAGAATGAAAATATACCTCAGCACCATCATAATTGAATATTCCGACTACACTGACTGGTACTACTTTATTGACTGCTCTCCCTAACGCCTTCCGACCCAAAGCAAAGATCAAAGGAACATTCTGTTCACTGGCTAATGCACTGATTCTATCCATCGCTTCATCAAGACCACCTAAACAAAAAAGAGAAAAGAATAAGGGAAGATATGTTTTACATTTCTTTGTGGAAATAATTTCATCATTTTTTAAACTTCTTTAAGAGAATTCAGCAAAACTCAAGAAAACTTCCATCATTCTGATGCGTGGGATATTGCAAATGTTTCTAATTTAGTATAAATTGAACAAACGAAGCGCCAATTTTGGATTTCAAACTCACCTTTTGATTGAATCCTCTCCAGATTAGGAGAGACAACGACACATTTGATCTTCTTCAATTTGAGATGTTTGGTAACTTCCCGAAGACCCATCACCAAACGGCGTTTCATCTTGGCCTACAGATATCAGCAATGAAAAGAAAGCAGTCATGCAGAACATTCTGTAACAAAATTGAACTGTCCATATTCCAAAACAAAACATATTAAGTCATTATATATTATCCAAATATTGGTTAGATCAACACTAGCAGCTTTCCCCTTTCCCTTGCTACAGATGTAAAGAAAACTAGGCCGCTTGGATTTGGCTCGGCATGTCTACTCTATTTCAATTTATTCAAATATAAACTATAATAAAATATAACATAATTAATTCAAATACATCAATCATAATACAAAATGGTTGGGTTAATCTTTATAGCAGTAACACATGGTAGGGGCCAAAACATTATAATAGAATTTATCATGCAAATTACAACAGAAGTTACTATGTATGCATTGCTTTAACCCATAAAATAAATGGTTCTTTTTTATTTCAACGGTATTTTTGGTGACATTCAATTTCAAACATACTTGTGGCCAGAATAATAGAAATAAAAGTTAAAAACAAAGAAAGTTAATTGGGTAATTTTTAAATGTTCATATACTGCTCTACATTAACATGGATAAAATTATGAAAATTAATTTAGATTCCACTATCTAATTAATGAAGAGTTGTATTCAGTCCATCTCAGATCAAATATTCATATAACAATATGTCAGACATTCTTCTTCCAGTGTGTGCTTTGTCAAGATGCTGTATGTAGATATGAACTGGTGGAGTAATAATTGGAGATTCTTCTTACACCTGTTTAATAATAATTATATAAAAAAGTTTTATTCTTGCATTGTTGGGGCATATGTACATTTACAAGAAAATTTATTTTTGATTTTGTGGAGTTGTTTCCTACCTTTGCTGGGTCTTTGTGATATTGTCGGTCTTGAAACTTGACGAGAGATTGAAGAAGAGTTGTACAGCATGCATCTATGTCTTTATCCAATACTTGATTGCAATACCTAAATAGGTAACCAACATACATCATAACTAGTATGTTAATAACTCCTTTGTGCATTGACATGGGCCCAATCTTATAAAGAATTGAAAAATATTCCAACTGATCTAAAATACAGAACCACAATATCTATATCTAAGCAGCCTGTAATATCTGATTTATTTCTTACAATTCATTTATTAATGTCCGTTTATCTGTTTATAACACAACATTACACACTATTTGAAGATCTCTTGTATCAATGGCACTACTTGTTTAAGATGCAAGCTGTACAAGTCTTTTAATTACATCTAAACCATGACAGATTAAAAAGGAATTATATGCACAAGATATGTCCAAGCAAAGGAGTGAAAGAAAATAGAGTGAGTAGTCTTGGCTACACAACTTTGGTCAGTGGATAGTGCTTCCTTCACAACAAGTACAAGACTTATATTAAAGTACTCAAAACAATAAACAGGACTTCCTTTGTACAAGCTCTCACAAAAGGGAGCATTGATTTTTTTTTTTGTTTTGTTTTGTTTCAATGGACTCCCTAACAAGGCTTTCCCAGGACCATGTAGTACATTTCTTAATCCCTCGTCATGTAAAGAGGTGAAGCTCGAAATCAACATTTGATTTACAACATTAACAGATTAAATGACTGAATTAACAATTCATATTCATTTAATGGCATATAAACACCAATAAGAAAATATCTATACTTGCACAAAAAGTGAGAAAACCCACAACTGTAGTAAGCATAATCTGATGAATTAACTGCATGTAAAATGGTACATATCTGTTACAAATGGAAAGAGATATTGTACACTCACTCTCTAAACCTTCTACTGTGTATCTTTGTAGCAACTTGGGTTGGATTGCTACGTCCCATACCAGTAGCCGGGCTTGATAAGCCTGAGCTCAACGGAGACCCAGGAGAAAGAGGGCTCATACTCAAGGGTGACATCTGACTCAAAGGTGAAAGGTCACTCTGAGATGCATTGAACCCTGGGAAAGAACCTCGATCACTTGGAGCTGTGAAGGAAAAAGAAAGCAATGTATAGTCGATGTTACGGTCAGTGAAGAGAAGTGACATATGATAAGTCTTTGGCTTGACAGCATGGTTAGGAGGTCAAGAGGTTCATTAATGTCTGAAAGGTCATCTTGATTTATGAACTAAGGGCTATGAAAATTTTCCATCATTTACAATACTACTGCCATCAATCATCATCTTCATCATCCATCATCTATCATCACCACCATCCTCCTCCTCCTCCTCATCTTTCTCCTTTCCATCATCATCACCATCGTCATCATCATCAGTATCACCATCATCATCCATCATCATCATCCATCATCACAACAATCATCATCCTCCTCATCACCATCATCATCACCATCATCCTCATCATCATCATCATCATCCTCATCATCATCACCATCATCATCACCATCATCACCACCACCACCATCATCATCATCAGTATCACCATCATCACAACAATCACCATCCTCCTCATCACCATCATCATCAATATCACCACCACCATTATCATCATGAACACCATCATCATCATCACCATCATCACTATCATCATCACCACCACCACCATCATCATCAACGTCATCATCATCATCATCAGTATCACCATCATCATCATCCATCATCACAACAATCACCATCCTCCTCATCACCATCATCATCAATATCACCATCACCATTATCATCATGAACACCATCATCATCATCACCATCATCATCATCATCATAACATCTTGTGATAATCCTTGTGTGAATCCATGAGAGAATCCATAGGAGAACCCTTGTGAGAATCCTTGCGATAATCCTTGAGATAAACCCTGTGATAATCCCAGAGATACACCCCCATCATTGCTCTCAGTTGGATCAACAACTTTTTGTGTTGCTTCTTCTTTATCATCCTCTCCTTCCTCCTCCTCATCTTTCTCCTCTCCATCATCATCATCATCACCATCGTCATCATCATCATCAGTATCACCACAATCATCATCCTCCTCCTCACCATCATCATCATCATCAATATCACCACCACCATTATCATCATGAACACCATCATCATCATCACCACCACCACCATCATCATCACCACCACCACCACCATCATCACCACCACCACCACCATCATCATCATGATGAACATCACCATCATCATACCATCTTGTGATAATCCTTGTGTGAATCCATGAGAGAATCCATAGGAGAACCCTTGTGAGAATCCTTGAGATAATCCTTGAGATAAACCCTGTGATAATCCCAAAGGTACACCCCCATCATTGCTTTCAGTCGGATCAACAACTTTTTGTGTTGCTTCTCCTTTTTCATCCTCTACTTCCTCCTCCTCATCTTCTTCTTCTTCTCCCTCCTCTTCTCCTTCCTCCTCGTCTCCATCCTCTTCCTCCTCCTCATCATCGTCATCATCATCACCAGCTGGTTCTCTGCAATAAGTAAAAAGAGGTAAAAAGATAAGGACTGATGTCGCTTCTCCTGCTTGTTACCTTTACAAATACACACCTACATACACTGAATATATTTAGTTGTGTTTTTTTCCCAATTCAGCCCAAATCATTGCAACAGTTCTCATAATTATGACGTTAACTATTACATTTACTAGACAACATACCGTTGACATTCTTAAAAGCTTGTTAAGAATGCTTCATCAAAACGTATATCCATAAGTCTATCCATAATGTAGGTATCCAAAAGAATCCATAAGTTTTGTTATAAAGCACTTAATAAATTACCAGGTATGCATAATTTTATGAATGAACAATGATACTTTCTTTGGTGACAAAGAAGCATCTTAAACATTATTGAGTGCATTCAAATCATAAAATATATTTCACATTACTTTGTAATAGCGCTAATTACATGCTGAACAATAAGGCCACCTCAAAACTTTTTTTTAATCAGGACGTTCATATCTCTTTATTTTGTTTATGGATTTTTATGTGTATATTGTCACTCTTGTTATTACTAGTGTGACCATCCAACAAGCTCCATTTAGATCAATTTAAGTTAAACTTATGTTTGAAAGTTGTCTGTTATGGTAACATGAACATTTATGATACCATCCAGTTAGTTATCCATGTTCTTTACTTGTCCATCCATTTATACACTCCAGGGCTACTACGTATAGTCCGTGAGCATTGAGCCCATGAGCTCTTGCTAAATCAAAGAACACTTTGAAAGGTGTTCAGTGAATGAGAAGACAATGGAAGCTTACCACCATTGTGTTGTTTGCTAGTGTGTTTGAAACTCTGTGAAACACTGGCACCTGGCCATGCACTACATTGTTACTACGACCGCCGACCCGACCGTGCTGAACATTGTTAGAGCACCCCTAATAACAATAGATAATCCACCATGACCAAGTCCCTTATGAAACAAGTGCTGAATGTGAATGTCACTACACATTGTACACATAGCAAAATCGGGTATGTCCTACTAAATTCTCCCAACATGGACATCACTGATGGACAATAGTACAGTCAAAGAATTTCCTACTAATCAAATTCCTCTAAAACATTTCTATTACATACATTTCTAGATATATTCACCATACGCCTGGCCCTCCAAATCTGTAAAGACACCAAGCAAGAATTTCACATTGCTCTTCTAAATACCAATAGTAAAGTGAGTAAACAACTCTAACTGCAAACATTGCCTGTAACTGATAAAATACATTTTCTTCATTACATACCTTACCCAATGCCCAGTGTGTTAAAAAAATGGGGGGGGCCCTCACTTCTCACAATATAGGGTGACAAGCCATGTGTAAAGTTAACAGCTAGATGAAATAGCCCACTAAAAGACTTCTATAGCTAAAGCTGGGTAACTAATCAAGCATGTTTTGACCCATAATTGACAAAGAAAACTTTAAATATCCTCAAGTCACCATGACAACTTAAATACTCACTCATCAGAGAGGCGACTCTCTTCAAGGGTTCGCAACCTTTTCTTCTCCTCTCTTTCTTTCAAGATAACCCTTTTAAGAGCGCTTGGTTTCTTCTTTGTTGGTAACTCTCTCTCCTTCCCTCTCTTTAAAGGAGCAGATAGGTCAAGAGGATTATGACCCTGTCAATAAGAAAAAATATGAACGGGATACAGACATGCTTAAAGGATACACACAAAGAAAATTCACGAAAGTGATGATTATAGACAAATTATATATGAATGGAAAGGTCTTGTCTTTTTATACACAAATATGTCACTAAAAAGTCTTACAGATGTTGTGGAAATGCAAGAAATGAAATTAATAGAGACCCTTCTCAGCCCCCCAGCCGCCCCCAGGCAGACATTCACGCGATCGAAAACAGTCGAGAATAATGACGTCACATGATCGACTACACACTATCTCTCTGTGCATAATACACTGATACACCTTCCTGGTCTCTATTTTTCTTCGAATTTACCGTTTTCTTCATGTGTTGTGATATCCGATTTCGACATCTTCAGACTATAAGAGAACCAGAACTGTGTTACTTTATCCATTTTTATTGAATTATGAACTGGAAAGACCGATTTTGTCCACTCGACAGTCTTCGTTGTGTTGCTCTGATTCCAAGCTGTACGGTCCCATTCACTTGCTGCCGATGCAGGTTACGCTGCACTGTTTGATCCAGTCAAAAGTCAAGGTAAGCATGTTTGGAAACTGTAGTCTGTACTTGTTCTGACGATGCATTCAGGTCAGATGACAGATACAGATCTGATATAATTTTAGAATCATGCATTTTGGCATGACTACTATTAAAATTAAAAAGTCTTTATTTTAGAAATAATGTTTTTGCACAATTCCAGCAGATTTTTCTTCACAAAGACTTCAGTCAGATTTCTAAATAAACTGGTCAGGACTCAGGCGATTAAATTATTTAGGAGCACTGGCATGGACCATGGCTGAAAATATGCTGTTTCAGAGGAATGTTTGGCATTATCGTAGTTTTTGTCACCAGTCCATTCACTGCCGTTTATTTCGTCAACGGCGGTGATCCACTCCCATTGACTTTGTACACAACGAGCGCACAAACACCAAATTTCACGATAAGGCCGAATGTTTTCACGATAAGGCCAAATGTTTAAGTTTTTATTATACACAGGTCTAGTACCCAATGCGTTTATGCTCAGGAGGGCCCTGTATCGTATACATCCAGATACACAGAATTATATCACCATAATGCCGATGTCATGAAGCAAGACAAATTTTCAGCAGTGGTTACCCTGATCATGCTGATTCCTGGCCAAAACTAGAGTCTGGTGTTTCTTTCTGATTAGAGTGCTTCTACATATGAATGCGTAATGCCTTCAACATAAAACAATGAAGATAAATGCACTCTTTGTAATGACACAGAGTACCGTACCTCAAGTGATTCACTACCGCTAAGCGGTAAGTAGAGTGGGGCCTACACAAACATCACTTGAGCGTTGAGGTAGAGCACCAGTGTTCTGAGTGGAATTTTTCAGGTGTCTAAACCTACTATTATTTGTTGTTGACCGGGAATTACATGCCACCGCACGTCGTCAATCATCAAGATAATGAAATTCATACTTTGATTTGATTATTTAAATTATTTCTTTATTTTTTCTCTCTTCTACACACAGATCTGCACACTTGCTGACTCTGGTGACTTCTGGTCTCTGCTCGCTACTTCAATCTGGGAGATTCCATCATGTCCTCTTACTGATTTGGATATAGCCATTTTTTTCTTCACTCTTTCCAGGAGCTACGGTGCAAGTTTTGGACTGATAATGATGCAACAGAAAATTTATCTTTATCGATCTTGGAAACGATTTTGAGCACAGTTTTGGAGAGAACTAAAAAAATTGACTTGGACAGGAATACAGCTTGTCGAAAATAAGAACACACAACTTAAAACGAAAAAAACAATTTTAATGTTATTAGGGCATTTTGCAAGAAATTTTCTAATCAATCACACGTCCCAAATCAAGGGTAAGTCCTTTGATTAAAGACAAACATGTACATGTAGTTGAACTGCTATTGCAACTCGACCTTATTACGCTTGAATTTGAATTTAAGACTTACGCTTGATTTGCAATGGAACATAAGTTTCTTGCAGTGCCCCATATTTGTGTTTTGTTATCAGATATCTAACGTGCTGATTTTTCTCGAAAGGTATAATATATTTGTCCTTTTAAACGGTATTTGAATATGGGTACGCCTTTTATTTGTTTTCCACAATATTTATTGCATGTACATGTATGAACAGAAGTGAAATATTTATTGTGAAGCACTGAATGTTGTGTGCTGTTGTGTGATGGTTCATCATTTTTTTTGTTCTAAGACTGTAAGCCTGGTGGGTGTGAGGAAGTGGCCTGGATGAAAGAAAAGTGAACATGTGCCCAATTACAGATTTGCATATTTTAAGACAATTTTGTTTCTGGATAAATATTGCTATGCATTCCCTACATTAAGAGTAAAGGAGAAGTCCACACAATCAAAAATTCATTTGAATTTAAAGAAAAATAAGATATTGCAGGAAATTTCATAAAAACTTTGATTCAAATTTATATAATTACTACTCTAACATTGAGAAATTTTGCCTAATTTATAAAACGATGATATGCTCATCTGTGTCGATGTGCAAATTACACTAACCGTTATGTCACACGCACTAAGTTCTTTTGTATTTTGTTGTTTGATATATTTACATGACATGTAGATTTGATATTTAATTTTCTATTTATTTTCTGAAAAATTTTCAGAGGGATTTTAATTCCTCCAAATAACATTTAGAGTTACAGTTCCGTAAATGTAACCTATTGTGTTCGGATGAAGAAATTCCTATACTCAAATCTGCAAAGAATTAAAAAACAAAATGCCACAAAAAAATTAGAAACGAATGTGATGTGAGTGACAACACTAATTTGCATATCATTGTTTTGTGACTGTTTTGAGTAAAAACAGCAAGGGAATATACTCTATTCAAATAATTTTTAGTTGATGTGGACTTGACTTTTAACTCATCCTGTACCCCTCCCATCCCAAATAAGAGTAGAATCTAATCAAGAACTTGAAAATCAAAAGCAGCAATTAAATAAGATTTGATAAATACAGGTCTGAATGGGATTTCACAAGAAAAAAAGCTGGGTAGGGACGAGAAGGAATAAAAAAAAATACCCAATTTAATCCGAGTTTTGAACCAGGGTCCTCGCACACGACAAAACGATGGCCAACACGTTTGGCCACAGACCATTCCCTACATTACGGTGGGCTTTTAAGATATATGAAACAAAGTCCGCTCGCCGCTGTGGGCTAATCATGTTTCGGCAATTCAACTGCAATTTCAATCATTTCGCGATGGATATTGCCATGTTATTTTGTGGTTCCTGACTTTGTTACGTAATGAAATTTCATAATTTTTTTTCAGTCGTGACGAAGAATGTCTATGCTTTATATTGATTATAATATCAATTTGTCGCAAGTGTGATTTCTAAGTGAAAATATGCTTTGTTCAAATATATTTCTTGAAAAAAAAAATCATTTTTTCTAAGCTAAATATCGGTTACCAAAATACGTTAAATGTGCACTTTATTTCACTGTTCAGTAAATTCAAACTTTTATCTATATAACAAGACCAATCTTGTGAGGAATAAACAATTCTAAGAGCAAAAAACGCTGATTGGAAAGATCGTCTTCAATGGGCTGCTGTCAGCTCAGCTGCTCACGCTCATTGTGTGACGTCACTCAGCTGGAGCTCGCAAGAGGACCGATGGAAGGCAGAAATATGGCATGAAAATAAATCATTTTTGAGAGCTGATTTCTGCAAACTCTAATGACTATTTTGAAAAGTGAAGTTATATATCTGATTAGTAATACTTCCCCTTAACAATGATGACCACAAAAAGGCATTATAAAATACTTTGGATTCTTCGGGTGTCTCCTTTAACAATAGGTCAAAATAACTCACTACATATATCAAAAACCGTAGAGATTTTTCTTTAGTTAACAGATACCCTCTAACATCACTTTTGGCTAGTATTTTAGCCATTAGGCTCTAATATGTACAGATATTTTAAATTGAGATGCCAATTTGTGTGAAAGTTTTTTTTATCAATTGGGTAGCACTTGCAAATATGTTACTATTAGGAGAAAAGGCTTTTTTTTTATTACACAGATGTTGTGAACAGAAAGAGAATATACAGCTTGATAATGTCTCTAAGTATTAAGGTTGAACAAGAGCCTTGTTCCTTTCATAAAGGCGAAAAGTAAAGAACATTAGCTTCAAAGGCATTGATGCCATGTGATCAAACCAAGCTAGATTAGTGTTTCATAAGACTTTAATCGTGGCTTGAACCAATTACTCAGTGCTTAGACATCTACATATGAGTATACCATACCACGTAAAATGGTCACCACTTTTGCATGTAACAACACACACATCTGACAAACACATTTATGAAAAGACCCCCTGGTGAGTAATTCACTTTGTTACCTATCACATGGGGAGGGGGATGCAAGGAAATTGTAATGGTCCCAGAATCAACCATAAGTCTTCCAATTGCCGATCTCCTTAAAACAGTAAAAAAAATGAATTTAACCATCGATTGATATTTCGATTCACTTGCATATAAATTTCTAGCAAAGTCTTGCACAAATATTTGTTTTATTTTTCTTCAGTGCTTAACACGTTTTTCCTAATATTTTTCATATTTTATAGTTGAAAGATAAATACCTTTTACAATGATGTGGTGAATGTTCACCCTTCACCAGATAAAACATTAGAACACTGATGCCAGATATATCAAGAATCAATGTAGAAGTAGACCTACCCTTGTTACATCCTTGACCTGTCTTGTTTGTGAGTATGGAGCCATTGTAGCTACAGTCGGGGCAAACTGGACATTTCTACTAGGGGCTACTGGCCCTCTATGCATCATCTGCTGCTGTTGCTTGGCTCGTATCTCCTGCTGTTGTTTCTGTTCATGTATATCAAGTTTATAACAAGGACCATTAGAGTATATGGCCCATATTCTGAAATCGGATTTAACTTCAGTCTAACTCTGTGCTCAAATTATGGGGAGCCAAATATTAAAAATTCTGTTTATATTGTATATTTCTTATGTTTACTATTTTGTTTCATTTTGCTTTCATAAAGAAGAAAAATAATTCAGTTATCATTCCCAGACAAATATGAACAATTTGGGTGTCATATGAGTTAATGAATTAAATGTGTACTATCAAGGATTTGTGCCCTAATTGGCTCTCCATAGTTAAACCACAACTTAAAACCAGGGTTTGATTTAAACCGGAGTTCAGAATACGGGCCTACATGTTTTAATTCATCTATCATGGCATTGAAGGCTAATTACATGTAATGTATGAAGCAAACAATGATTTCATGACAAAGTCATGTAAAATTAAGTTTAACTGTCACTATATCATTGTAGATATACATGTAGATAGAGTACATTAAGTTGATAGAAATAATTAAAAAGTCATTCAATAAAATGATCACCCAAATTCTTTTGCAGTATAAATAAATACCAAATCGATTATGTTATGAAATGTATAATGGCGGATGAATTATATAAATAAGGGTGTTGTGTATTTTTTCAAGCAATTATAATACATTCATTCATTCATTCATTTTTCCAACAAAATTTATAATGCAATAATTACAATAAGTAAAACATAACAGAAAATATAAATGACATAAATATTCAAATAAACCATATATAAAGAATATACACCTGATACAGAAGATAATATTTCCAATTTGATAAGAACATTATGCAAGATAATGTTGGAAAAATACACTGTCCTACATGTGCTTATCTGTGTTGGTAATCTTCAGTGTGAAAATTTTCAGCTTAGATTTCACAAAGTTGGGTTTATGTTAATCAACCCTGGCATTATGCTTATTGCTCCATTCAGACTTCATGAGGAACTAAAATCATCATATGAGAATTTCACTTCCAGTTCAGATAATTCATAACTCCCTCATCAATATATGGACTTTTAACTGAAATTAAAACTGGTAATAATTTTCTCCTTAACATTAATACCAAAGTGTCCAACAAGACTATTTTAACACACTTCTCCTAGCATCCCATAAATTTAAAACATTTACGATATCGCCTTTTAGGCCTCGAAATAATCGACGGCCATCGACGGCCATGGCCGTCGATGCCCCCATTACTGGCCGTCATGCCCTTCTTCTTTTTGCTAAAAGTTACGGCCACTAAAAATGTGCCCTTTTTTATATGGCCGTGGTGCCCTTTTTCTCATAAATGTGCCCTTTTTCTGATATATAATGTGCCCCTTTTGAAAGTCTGCACCTTTTTTTCTGAGCGAGGAAAACTTCTCCGATCTCAAAAAGTATCCAATATCTTAGCTTTACCAGCAACGTCCAGTGCATGTATGCAGTCTAGTCTGAAGCCGCGCCGAACGATGAGCTAGCTATACACCGCTAGCGGCCGGCCGGCAGCTAGTGCGCTTTACATATGCTATGTAAGCTGCAGCATAAGAATGGACGAGCCCTTGATACACAAAATGAGTTCATTGTCTGCGTGCACAAAACAATAAGAAAACACACAACCAAGCTCACTTGAGCTGATTGGACCTTCGGATAGCCAATGAAACTTTTGGGGAAACAAAGAAGAAGGCAGTGGTTCCCTTATCAGGAGAGGTCATGACTTCAGAAATAAATTGACCCCTCCCCCATCTGTGTGTGTGTGAGGGAGAGAGAAAGATAAGGGTGGGAGCCGGAGAATTCCTTTCATGTTTCAAAACAATAATGCAACCTTTTTTCTATCCCCCTCACACAATGAAAACTACATTCCAACATGTGCCAGTCTTCACCGGTACTTTCTCGACTAGTCTCCAAAAATAGACCCAGTTATACATGTAGGTTCAAATGATAAAAAATCGTAATTTTAAAAGGTATTTCAAATTAAATATTTTGCAAAATATTTTTTTGAAATACATGTGTAGAATCGTGGGCAGTGCCACAAGTGGGGGCGGGGACATGGTGTGGGCAAGGGATGTAATTGTTCAAGAAATGCTCCACCTGGGGTCAGTCTCAAAGAATAGTTCATGAATGAGTTGTTTACATCTTTGGGCTTTGGACTTTGAACTCTGATCTGGGCTGATTCATTCATATGCAGGGGTGTGGCACTTGGAGGGATGCATGCATAATACCAGAGTACCAGCATGGATTTAGGAAGGATTTTCATTGGAACAATAAACTGAAAGTTTTAATCTCATTTCATGTAGTTTCTTTTGATATAAATATCATGGAGAAGGGGAAAAAGGTCCTACTTTCATTTATTCTAAACATGTGACTTTGATGGAGATTTATTCATGGGGTGGGGGTCACCATAAAGTAGGTCAACTATTGTGACCTAAAAGACCTGATTCCCGACGAACAATCGAATCATTCGATTATTTTTTCAGGAAATTATTGAATGGTAAAAATGACAATCGTCCCAGGCCTAACATCCATGCACCATAGCGGTCACGCACAGTTCTCAAAGTCCTTTGCTATTCGTTCATTGTGTGCAGAGAGGGCGGGATAAAATGACACAGTACAACTCCTTTGCTATTCGTTCATTGTGTGTATAGAGGGCGGGATAAATGACAAACACAGTACAAGTACATGTTCCTTGTATACAATGCATTTATTCCAAGTTCCACTCCCATCATATCAGCCCATATCAATAAGCGCAGCTACCGCTAGGTCATGGAAGTAGGTCAATTTTTGAGTGCGTGATTTCTGATATTCCAGGAATCTCGATTAATCGAACTAATCGAATGTTTCCTCTGGCAAACAATCGAATGGCAAAAAGGGTATTCGTCCCAGGCCTACTTGGCATGCCATGAGGTAATTTGGATAAAGAATTAGATGAAATTTACTTCTACCAGAGGTACTTTTACTTGATTTGTTAATATGTACATGTTACATGTTGGATGTCAAATTCAAGACTCAAAGCAATGCAATGATGTGTTATCCTGTCCTGAAGTGATTCTGAAGAATAATGAAACTTTCTTTTAAAACCTTATACAGTGAGTGTTGTCAGACTATTAAAGTTCATTTTTTCTTAAGTAAATAATGTGGTTTGGTAATGAATCTGATGTATAACATCGACTGTGGAAAGCCCCCCCCCCCCACGCCGCGAAACTGTAACACCTACAAATAATTTATTACATGCCCCTTAAAAAGTGGCCTTGGTGCCCCTCTGTATGGCCTTGGTGCCCTCTGCTGCCTGGCCTCAGTGAAAAAGTGCCCCTCAAAAAAGTGGCCTTGCCCCCCCAAAATCCTATTTCGAGGCCAGATATCGCCTTTTACTGCTCTTGATAATTAGTTGAGTAAAAAAAACTCTTTCTCTGGAATACCATTGGTTATTATCTTAAAATAATGCTGATCTGTAATACATCAAAACTTATTTTTCAGATGGTGTCTCAACTGCAGATCGGGTTGAGCATTACTATCTTCACCCAAGTATTTTAATTATCATTTTTGAAAGACCTCAATTACCTCTAGAGCAGCGAGCATGTCTCCAAGGTCAAACTCAATAGGCATTTTTGTTCTCTTTCCTTGTTTCTTCATATTCTCATGCAACTGTCTCTGTTCTTCTGTGATCTCAGAGTATTCCTAAACAAGGACAAAAAATAATGAAATGAAAAGGCATTTATAGGTCATGAAAATTGTGATATCCTTTTAGTATTCACATCATAAGAACTTGAATTTTCTTACTGAAGAACATTATTGACCTTAAATCTACAGTTAGCAGCATTATACATACATTTTACACAGCACACACAGTAAAATCTCATCTCTAGCTGTTTATCGAAGTTAAAAATTATTGCTTATAATACTAGACTAGTGAACCAGTGAAAAGGAGCGTGTTATGAAACATTGCTCTATTGTCATTAAACCAGTGTTACATGGGGAAGGTCAGGGTTGCTTCGGATGTTAGGGTAAAGTTCTAGGTGTTCTGATTGACTCTTTCATTTGATCAGGGAACCTACACAGAAAAGCTGGCATAGGATGATTTATGGATCTGATCTATGACCAGTTTTAATTTAGCTTTCCTTTCTAAATCAATTCCTTACATTGTTTCTTTAAGCCTGTCATCAATGACATGTTGTCATTCTCTTCTGACAGTATAAGTCTGAGACCAGTGTTTCTCAGCCAATCAAAACCAAGGATTTTACTGAAATTGTCGGTGGTGACAGCTTTCATTGCCCCCCTTAGCTAGTAATGATGGTTACTCACCTTAGCAGCAGCTTGTGTTGCCATCATTGCTTTCTTACGTCTCTTGCGTGCATTCTTGCCTTCTTTGATAGTACTCATCACATTAGCAGGACTAAGGAGTTCTTCAGGTTTAATTATACTTCCTTGATCTCCTCCATCTTCACCTTCTTCCTCACTAGAACTCTCATTCACCTGAGAACAACAAACTTTTCATCAGCATTTCTGCATATGACTTTAGTTTAGGGGAAATAATTGATGACGCCCTACAGGCAAGAAATTAAGTTATGCCATTGGGATGAGACAGATCTCAATCAATTCAATTCAATTTCAATGTATTTAAACATTACATAATACAACCACTCAGAAGCCAGATCTTCTGACAAGGAACAAAATAATGTATGTAATATCAATCAAAGAAGTATGGTCAGTTCCCCCATGTCTGCGCGGTCTCCTTAGTCTGCACACCCGAGTATCTGCGCGATTCTAGTAAAAGAAGATATGCAACGAGCACAAACTTTACACATGCAATACATAGACAGGTATTCATTAAAAATCTGACTCAAAATGGTGGAAAAATAATGAATTCAGGGCATTTCATGTGACGGCTTCAAAATGCAGCCTTTCTCATCAAAATCCCTGAATCGTGTGCAAAGTGAATGAGTGCGCAGACATGGGGTACCATTTTTTTTTTCAATCTGAAAATGACTGCCCGAGGTTTTTTCAAGAAAATCTTTTCTTTTCTTTCATTTTTTAATGAGAAATTTGGTACACTTACTCTTAAAAACATAAGTAACACTAATAACCAAAAGATTTTGTGAAATAAGAAGAAATTCATGTTAAATCTCAACTCAAATTGTTAGGTGCGCAGACTTGGGGCCCACCATCATAACTGTTTCAAAAAGCCTAGTAACAGCTAGATAGCATAAAGAAGGCAAAGGATAACTATAACATTAAAATTATAAAAAAAATCATGGAAATATAATCTCAAATTGATGAAATGTACCTGATGGACAGGAGGTCTTTGCTGAACAACAGAACTGTAGCTGATTGGACGTCCTCCTTGATTCATTCCGAGCTTGTTTGCAGCAGGACTACCCATTGGCAAACCAGGATATTCTTCTTGATCCTGTATCTGTGGTGGTTTGCAATAGGAGGCTGCATTCACCATCTTAGGCTTCTCCACCTCAACCTCAGCATCTTTCCTGCCTTTGATTCGTTTCTGCTTCCGTTTCCTAGGAGTGTCCTCTAGAGTTGCAGGTGGCTTCTGAGGGGCAGGCACAGGAGACTGCATTCTCCTCTGTTGTTGTTGGAGCATTGGGGCTGGACTAACTGCCATGTTTCTGTAGGTAGGCGGTGGTTGAGTTGGGAAAACATTGGGTGGTCTCTGTTGGTATCCCAGATTGGCCAATGGTGGAGGAGGTGGATGAACAGTCCTAGCTTTAGTCAGCATATTTGCGTAGCTCATTGGCATTACAGGTCTGAATGTAGGCATAGCAGGTTGGACAGGAGTGAAGGGCCCTCTCTGTGGGACTGCAGCAGGTGCTGGTGGAGGTCTTTGAGGGACTACCATAGGGTGAGTTGGCTGGGTAAATGTTCCTTGTTCCACTGTACTGCTTGTCTGATGAGAAACACTCTTACCACCCATGGCTACATTGCTATAAGTTGGTTTCCCAGTTTGAGTTGAATAACTAGACACTGAGCTTGTATTATTTTGTTGAGCATGAAGGGGGCTGTAGTATCCACTATCACTATCATGAGGAGTATTCTCAACCTCTGAATCACTTGAACTTGAAGCATCTCTACCAGTCTGATTACCTTGGGACTTCTTCCGTGTCTTGGTTTTGGATCGAGATGCAAGGTTACTTGTTTTATCTGACAGTGGCTTGTTTGCTATAGATTCTGGAAAATCTATTGATGAAATGTATGAGAAAGAAATGAGCAAAATTCCATAAGAATCATAAATATAGGACAAATTGTTTCATGGTAGTCACATTCTGAATGTTGAAATACTATTCCTAGTAATGTGATTGGACTAACCCTGTATCGGCATGACACAAAAATTAAATTACATAGGTTAAACTATATAAATAACCTCCCCAAAATTGACCTGTAATTCAGTACGATTTAATTAACATTATATATATGTATACATATATGTAGGTCAACATAAATATTCTATTTTCAATATAATTTTTCTAAACAATAGACTCACCTGTTTGTGCACAAGCTTCAACAAAAACCACTGTCTTTGTTTTAGGTTTGGGTACATCAGTTGGCGGTGGGACATAGGTTTGGTACTGTTCTCTCCCCTTATTTCGATATCCTCCAGGATTTCTAAAGTCCTTGTTTGTTGATCTTTGCCCACGGACCTTAAAAAAGGGGGCCAAATATATGGTTCAATATAAACAAACTCACTTGTTAGAAAAAGTATTAAAGTAGAGCTTTCTATATCATGATATAACAACTGGTGAGTGTTTCATAAAGCTGTTAGTAAGTTATGATGAGTGACTTTACAAATGACTGGCGATCCTTTCTTGAGGTAAGTTATATGCAACAAATTGCCATTTGTATGGATGTAGTTCCTGAGAAAGGAGTTATTCGCAAAGTCGCTTGTCATCTACAAACAGTTTAATACCCACCTGGTTATGGAGCAAATATACCTACTGAGAAAAAAAGGGCATTCAAAACAATGGACCTACAAAAGATGAACATTCATCAGTTAATGAATGACTTCAATTAATACCCACCTGTAATGGTCATTGTTATCTGAATAACATTCTCTACATTTTCGTCTACTTTGATCCTATGATCGTCACTGTGAATAAGGCCATGGGTTAAAAGCAGTTCATGATTAAATATTGATATTGCAAAGAACTGTGTGCATAGAAGATAATTAATCACTTAAATCTTGGAATATCAACATTCAGTTTTAGTTTAAAACATTTAATAATCTTAGTGCCATGTGTTTTAAAATTGGAAAATGTATCCATATTTCAAGATACATGTAGAGGCTATAGTGTGATTCATTGTTTATCATTTATAAACCAATAACAGTGTCCTAATATTTAAGAGATATATGGTACATGGCTTGTAGAGATTGTGTTTCTCTCATTGTTACTGAGATCATTATGTGAGTGCAAAAGTTTGCGCATCAACAACAAATTTTAAAATCAGAAAAAAATCGCCTGGAATTCAATTTTGTTGCTCTAGATCTAAATAATATCAACTGAAAGGCATATTCTGATTCGAGACATCGGCCAACAAAAACCAAGACCAAGAAAAGTGTTCCTTTGTAAATTATCAGAGAAGCCTTGGTTATCCCTATTGTAAAAACACCTGTATGTTTTCATTAAGATATAATCCGCAGACAGTGACTATCATTGCATCAAAGGAATTCTCTTGTTAATACCTGTGCCATCTCTTATAGGTCCATGACTAAAGCCAACATAAATAGTGCGTAATGAATCAGAATTATTTTCTGTCAGTTGTAGCTGATGATTTTGGAACAACTATCCAGGAGGGTGTTTCATAAAGCTGTTCGTAAAGTTACGCACAACTTTACGCACGACTAGAACATGTTCTTAGGTGATAAATCAATTATACAGGGATATCATTTAGCACAAGAAAGGGTCACCAGTCGTGCGTAAAGTCATTTGTATCTTACGAACAGCTTTATGAAACACCCACCAGATATAAATGTTATTGAACATCTTTTAAACCAGACATAAGAATATGTGTCCACACCAGTGTTAAGAATGCCCTTCCCTTCCTATCTATAACTGTAAGTATAGTTTGCTGGGCTTGCTCTTTCTTTAACCAGTTGAGAACATAATACAAGTGGAATGCCTCTGGCCGTCTCACCTGCATCACGCAGTTCAATATAGCAGCAGTGCTGACTTTGAAAACTACTCTAACTCGCACAAGATGTTCAGTGATACATGGTTACTATTATGTCCACTTTTTATGAACTAGACCAATAAACTTACAGAGATATGATGGTTATTCAACAAAAAACCCCAACATGGCCAAAGTTCATTGACCTTACATGACCTTCGACCTTGATCATATGACCTGAAACTCACACAGGATGTTCAGTGATACTTGATCACGCTTATGTCCAGGTTTCATGAATCAGATCCATAAACTTTCAAAGTTATGATGGTAATTCAACAGATACACCCAATTCGGCCAAAGTTCATTGACCTTTGACCTTGGTCATGTGACCTGAAATGCGCACAGGATGTTCAGTGATACTTGATTACTCTAATGTCCAAGTTTCATGAATCAGATCCATAAACTTTCAAAGTTATGATGGGAATTCAACAGATACCCCCAATTCGGCCAAAGTTCATTGACCCTAAATGACCTTTGACCTTAATCATGAGACCTGAAACTTGCACAAAATGTTCAGTGATGCTTGATTACTATTATGTCCAAGTTTCATGAATCAGATCCATAAACTTTCAAAGTTATGATGGGAATTCAACAGATACCCCCAATTCGGCCAAAGTTCATTGACCCTAAATGACCTTTGACCTTTGTCATGTGACATAAAACTCATGCAGGATGTTCAGTGATACTTGATTAACCTTATGTCCAAGTTTCATGAACTAGGTCCATATATTTTCTAAGTTATGACGTCATTTCAAAAACTTAACCTCAGGTTAAGATTTTGATGTTGATTCCTCCAACATGGTCTAAATTCATTGACCCTAAATGACCTTTGACCTTGGTCATGTGACATGTAACTCTAATAGGATGTTCAGTAATACTTGATTAACCTTATGGCCAAGTTTCATGAACTAGGTCCATATACTTTCTAAGTTATGATGTCATTTCAAAAACTTAACCTCAGGTTAAGATTTGATGTTGACGCCGCCGTAGAAAAGCGGCGCCTATAGTCTCACTCTGCTATGCAGGTGAGACAATATAAAACTAAAGATCTTGGGTCCCGTTGCATAAAAGACTATCATAAAACTTTGCTATCCGATGGAATCATTGATTCTGATTAGCATTGTTACCATGGTAGTTACCATTGGATGGCAAAGTTACTATGATAGTAACTATTATGCAACGTGTTCCTGGCCCATTTCCAACTTGATCAGGTGGTGAAAAGCTAAGAGCCAATATCCTGCTCTGAGTGTTAGATTTGATTTTCTATAATAACATACCTTTACTTGGTGTCCTTGGTATATGCCATACCCATATTGACCATAAGATGGTATGGTAGATTGATTGCCTTGTAAGGTAGCATCATACCCCCCTGAGGGTGCAGCTCCATGAGGGGGTTGTGGGGGTGCATAAGGGTAAGGTGATGGACTCTGTGATGGAGGGGTCATCATAGCGGGCGGGGCAAACGGTGGGTGTGATACAGGTACTCCACCTGAAAAATGGTATACAAATATGAATAGGAAATCTTGTATTCATCAATCAGTATCTTTCATTCTTCTGTATTATTTTATACCTTTGGCAATATTCTTATCAATATTCTACATATATTTCCTGGATGAAAAGTATATTCACAATATCAGGGTAGTGACTATTCAATAGATGCATTTAAGAATGGGTCCCATTTCATAAATGATAGCAACTCTTACTGGAATATCATCTACCATAACAACAGCGTACAATCTGTTTCCTGATTGGTTCTTCCAATGAAAGGTGACATTCAAACAAGATTTGCTAGCAGAATTTCTCAAAAAACAATGTCTGAGAAAAACAAGAAACCACTTAACCCTTTATCATAATATAACCTTCAATCGTGTGTCCCTGAGCAAATACTGCCTAAAATTTGAGAGTATTTTGGAAAGGGGCAATTCTCCCAAACTTTAGGCAGCATTTGCTCAGGGAAACATTACTCTTTGATCTGGTGATAGAACAAGAGTTTGATATTTCAGTCATAACATATTCTTAACACACTACAAACAAATAACATGTAAGAATAGGTTCACTAGAACATAGTAAAACTAAAAGGGAGAGTGAATTGACCAAAGACTTTGTGTAGTCTATCACTGACTGTGTATTATTAATAACTAGTCTTCATTTAGAGATATACCTTTTTAGATAATAATACAGAGAATATAAAGGCCTATAACATTATTCACAATGAGAAACTAAAATGTTTTTGAAAAGAAAGTAGTTGTTTCGCATATGAATGTACAAAGTTTTATTCAAGTGTGATCATTTACGTGGGCCTCTATTTCACAAGACGACCTAACTGAGAATCTTGTATTATGATGGCCAGGGGGGGTGTTTCACAAAGATTTAAGTATGACTTAGAGTCGCACTTAAATGTCTAGTTGCGCGCAGTATAAAAGGCATGACAGCATTGGTCAGATCACGCTAAGAGGACGCGCACTACTGCGTATTGATCAATAAGATTGCGCGTTGCATATCATGTACGCATTGACATTTAAGTGCGACCTAAGTCATACTAAAATCTTTGTGAAACACCTCCCAGATGTCAGGTGTTGAGGAATGGAGGTGGTGCTATTAAAGTTTTGTTGCTGCTTTAAAAAGAAAATATCACAACCTATGGAATGTTTATATATTACAAACAGGAATTAGATATCTAATTCAGAGAAGAAATTATCAGATATTCAAGACGAGATGTGCACTATTAATTACACACATCCTGTAACTTCTGAAGGTTTCCATTGCAAAAAAGAAAAGTTTAGTAGGTTTCATGGTACATCTTGTATCTTTCTTGAGCAAATGTTGTTTTTAAAAACTTTGCTCATTCTCCTGAAGACAACAAAAACACATTTGTTGAAACGTCAAGCTTGGGTGGTCAGGACCAACACTTACCTAAGAAAGATACATGGTGTACAGTGAAACCTACTAGACTACAAACATCCTGTTCTTTTCTCAACAAAGTAATAATAGAACAGCTTAAAGATTCCTATTAAACAAACTAGAATAAATAATGAAAAGAAAGATTTCCATCAGCTTACAATGCTGAATAACACAATCACAGTGCAGAAAGCTGACTCTTTTTAACCCTATAGAAAATATACTTTTTAAATCTAATATGAATAAAATATGCAAATTCATTCATAAAAAACATTATTTGCATATATCTAACACCCGACTTCACTTCAAGTTTTCAATCACTTTCTCAAATGTCATCTTTGTAATTTTATTTAAAGGTTTCCACAAAAAAATATTGCAAAAGCCAAATTTTCAATAATGTATTTCTTTGTTTTTAGAATTTCTCACATGTATGTATTTCTTTGCTTTTTACATCTTTTGTTTTTCATTGTTTTTTTCAATGGAAATTGTTACAAACCATTTAAAGGACAAGTCCACCCCAACAAAAACTTGATTTGAATAAAAACAGAAAAAAAATGAGCCATTTTTGGCATGACATTGTCCCATAAAAAGTCACGTGGCATCACAACACTATACCTGTACACTGTACATCACAAAATTTGGTGTCAAAAGATGCGCGAGGCTTTAAAGAAAGAAGTCATAAAATTTTGTGGCTATGTCTGTTTGTGTTTTGGAAATATCACACAAAGTGTTGAGGGGGGCATCATGCCTCCCCGTCCTTTTAGGGTTAAATGGTTTTTTAAAAATAAGGCTGTCTTATTTGATTCTTAAAAACCTTTGACTTCAAAAAGTCTAGACAGTGTCACATGAGAAGAATAGAAAAAGAGTAAGTATTAACCTGTAGGTATGGATGGTTGTGATGGCATTGGTACAGGTGATTGTGTAGGGTTGTGATGGGCAGGATGATTGCCTGTAACATGTGGTTGGTAGTTGTTACCATGTTGTTGGTAGCCACCTTGTTGATATAGTGGTCCTCCTGTTGATACTGGTTGAGATGGTGTTTGATGAGGTACCTGGTAAAACAAATAGAATACAATATGTTCAAGACCATTTCAATGGGCATAACAAGAAAAGTGATCACAGATCATGCCGACTAAATACTTTCACATATTGAGTTTTGCTATCTCAAACCTGTTACCAAATATCTGCTTAGCAGTGTAAAAATAAATCAATAATGAACCCAAGAGCAGGTCATTGAATCATGGAAAGCTGGCAAAAAATTATGTAAATGTACCTGTTCTTATCAATTTTAATCCAGCCCTTGGCAGTCCTCCAAAAGCCCCCAAAAGACATGTTGATACCAATTCTGTGTTTTTTACCTGGTTGTAACCTGGATGGACTGGAAAGTACTCCTGGTTTTGTTGTTGAGTCAAATGGGCAGTAGGAGTTTGGTGACCTGGAGGAGGCGTGTACATGGGTGTGGTCTGGGGTGTAGCTTGGGGATGTTGATGGTGGCCAAGAGGATGCTGGGAGTTTGGAGGTAGCGATACTGGTGCTGACTGAGGAGGAGGATGTTGTACTTGCTGCGATTGCTGGGAGGGGTATCCCATCCAACTTTCAGAAGCAGGAGCTGCTCCAGTTGAACTGTACAAACAAGATATAACCAACTATCAAGCTCTACTCTACTGATCATATTTCTCTTTCCAAAAATGAACAAGCACATGCACATTGTCTTAAAGACCCTGACCGGTGTAAAAACAATCATATATTAAAAGAAAGGCAATGATTCATACAATACAAATATACCAAAAATATTCTATACATCTCCTTCCATTTTTAAGAAATATTAGATAAAAATCAAAGAAACTGCTCCTCCAAAGTACGCTTCGATTGAGCACCCCACGTCGCCTGGAAAGGATGACGTCATGTTGTGTCTGGAGGGTTGCGATTCCATAGGTTTGTGTACAAAAGCATTGGGTATTTTCTTCCATTTCTATATTATGAATCCATTTTTTTTTTCCGTTTTCAGATGAAAATGGCACTCACAATTATTCACTGTTGAAATTGATGGAAACCTACAACTATTCACTGCCTTTTTTGTGACTTCTTTGTTTGGCTCTTATTGGGCCTAAATTGCTATGTCAGGAAAAGTTGTGATACATAATCTGAATGCAGATAGATTTGAAATCTACGCCAAATAAGCAGGAAATAAAATATGGCAAAAACTAGTTCAAAACTGTAGATTTCATAATTTAAGCATGTGGGAAAAAATATATATGATATCACTCTGTGATGGAAGTGAAGAAAATGAAATGCGTAATCTGGAAAGCAAAAAAATAACCCAGTTTTTCTGTGTACAAACCTATGGAATCGCGACGCGTCTTACACAACGTGACGTCACGGTCTCGAGGCATTTGAAAAGCATAATAAAGCCTATTTTCTAAGCTGGGTTCGAAGTCCGATAATTGGAATATTCTTAAGCAAAATACTCAGCTGGGAAGGGTGAAAATGAATAAAGCTCACAATGCTGTATTTAGTAGCTTATAAGCTTTCGATTGGTATATAATTTGTCAATTTCATTTTTGGGTCCGGTCTGGGTCTTTAATAGCTTCAATTTTAATTTCATTCAGCCATCACAAAGATAGTGACGTATAATACAAAACAAGACAACAAAACAATTATGTAATCTAACCATTTAAAGCCAAGGTGTGCAGTAGGGGTCAAAACACTATCACAGGACTTTAGATAATGACCCAACTTTTATATTTAAAAGAAAGAAATCTTTTTAATGTTCTGCTTTCTGAACATAAATATGAAAATGGGTTATGAGCACAAACTATAGACAAACCTATCTTGTACAAATGGGTAGCATGTTGTGATGTAACGAGGCAGCTCTGTCAGGGGAACTTTCTTGCCATTCATGGTAGCCACAGCTCCTCCACTAGATGTCTGGTACTGCTGCATACCGCTAACACCACCCTGTAGCTGGGATGGAGGAACAGGTGGTGGTGGTTTGAAACCTGACATAGCAGCAGGTTCTTGGTGCATCCCGGGTACTATCTGAGGTGTCCCTGGTGTCTGATGGTGGTGGGGTTGATGGGGATGCAGTGGTTGTGGTGCATGTTGGTGGTGATGTTGTTGGTTGGTTGTAGAGTTATAATACATGGCTGTCATAGTGGAGGACTGATGTGATGTAGAGGTCAATCCTGGGATAAAAGGCTCAACTTCTGCAGACAGGCGTGGTGCCTAGATCAAATGAAACAAAAAACAGGTACACATAAACAATATACCATGGCAGTTATATTGAATTTAAATACAGCACTGTATTGTCACCGTTGTCACAAACTATCCCACAAAGATTTTATAAACAAATATTGAAACCGTACATGTACTTCAAGTTAAACTTTTGTTTGTGGCTAGTTTAGAAGGTTACATGTATGAATGTGATTGCACTCATTAAATTTGTTATGAATTACATGATACTTTTTAAGACCAATATTTGTGAGATTTAGACACTTGGAAGTTTAGATAAATTTTAAGAAAAACAGTATTATTCATTTTTCACAGCTTTTGGGGCTCCCAGCCCTTGGACACTTCATAAAAGCTATCATAAATCAGGAAATTATTTTTTTTAATCAATACACTGACATAAAAATAATAATAAATCAGATGAAAAAAAAGAAAGTTATGGCATTTTAAAGTTTGGCCTATTCTTTCACAAAATAGTGATATGCACAACTCAGTGAAATGCAAATGAGTGAGTCGATGATGTCCATCACTCACTATTTCTTTTGTTTTTTATTGTTTGAATTATACAATAATTCATTTTTTTTACAGATTTGACCATAGGGACCAACTTGACTGAACCATATAGTATTAAACAATGCTAATTTCACATGTTCAGGGAGGAATTAATCACTGTTTCACTTTACAATGAGGAGAAAATAAGAATATTTCATATGTCATATAATAAAATACAAAAAAAAACAGTGATTGGATGACGTCATCAGTCTCCTCATTTGCATATCGACCAGGATGTGCATATAACTGCTTTTTGAAATTAAGTGAAACTTTAAAATTTCATAACTTTCTTATTTACATCCGATTTTGATGAAATTTTCAATGTTATACTTGTTGGATTTTTCTCTTTATATTCAAATAAATTTTTTGTTGGGGTGGTCTTGTCCTTTAAAGGAGTATACATGTACACGTGCAGTTTCAAATGATGCATCATGGTAACTTATAATCAATTAAAATTGAATGAGTCAATATGTGTACATCTACATGTAGTGGTTTGATTCACATTCGTTCATTTTGTACAAAATACTAGATGTGTGACTTTAAGAGTCAAGCCGCTTACACAACAGGCACATAAGGTACATGTAGCATCTTACGCGGAACCTCATTAATTACTATGCAGATGAACATGTCTTCCAAGCATGATTTGTATAGTGCGATTTGAATTCAAGCTATTCGTTGCTCGAGAAGTACCCCCAGGTCTACATTATTCATGTATCCACACTTTCAATTATTCGCATGAACTGGGTGGTGCAAAGTTCTGTAAAATCACATCATGTCCATTCAATTTCCTGACCTTATTTTAAACATTATTTTGAAGGGGATACATCAAGTATGGCACATACTTGAACTTGATATAGAACCAAATTAATTTTGTATTGTATATTGTACATACTGGACAAAATGATCATGACATGCATTATATCGCAGTTTATATGTCATGACAAAGCACAATGCTAGAACAAAAAGAAACTACAGATGCTAATATGAATACGCACATCAACCTTAAATAAATCAGCAATGTAAACAAGCTTGGTCAAATGAGTCAGACAGCTACATCCTGTGACAAGAAATGGGTCTTAATCATTCACAGAAGACTGTCAAACCACATCCTATACTTAAAATATCTTAAACAGAATGGCACCACTGAGGATACTTGGAGTTGTTCCCATGGCTCAAATAATAGAATCACACATGAAATGTTTCATATTTGAGGAAAAAATGCACTTTTACTTCACTTTTCTTTCTATACATCTGTTTCTCTCTCTTTCTTAATTTTTTTTCCTCTTACATGTAGTCTTTACCCCTTTTCCGTTTTTTTCTCTTTTTTACCTCGTCACAATACATGTGGTAAGCAAATATGGTAATGTTTAATAGATAAAATCAGCCATTAGCACAAGTTAACACAAAAAATGTGTACAAATGTTGGTAAAAGTTTAAACTGTTTGGGAAACGGTGACCAAAAATACCTCAAAAATGACAAAACTTATGCAATTTAATGGACGATAATGTTTACTCTTTCAGATTCTTGAAGTAATTTTAGCCTTTGCATTCTGTTCGATATGATTTTACTGTAATTTCTCCCCAATTTCATTTTCTTCGTCAAGAAATTCGTGCGTACAGTTGAGATGATCAGCAGCTTTGTCATGCTTTCATAACCAACACCAAACATGAAATCACCCAATCAGTCACCAAAATAAAGAAAAATCATCCAAAATCATCACTTGAAATCAACTTCATAATGCGAGCACTCAGCAGCCACGGTTAAACGTAACTGCCCGTTTTTGGCATTTACATATTTATAACATTTAAATGTTTTTTAAATAAACGTACAGACTCAGTTCAAGTGTGTGGTCTGTGGTCTCTTTGACCACTCACAGTGCAGTATTCTTGTTTTCAAGCTACTAAATGTACTTGGGCTATGAAATGTGTAATCTGAGCCATTTTGGGGGTGTATCATCAATATTGCCAGTGCTGACAATTCAGTTTCACAAAGCTCTCTGAGAACCTCTGACTATTGTTACAAGATTTTTATTTCACAAATCGTACTATATGCAAGTCGTAGCTTAGCTACTAACAAAAAAAGCAAGATAGCAACGGACTGTAAACATCAGTAAGTTACATTGTACATCCTATCTTCTCATAAATTTATGGCTGTTTTATACTTAAAATGTTTTGAAAATGTAAAAGATATTGTGTATAAATTTTGGAAATGAAGTTCTAGCCAATTTACATGATTTGAGGCTAGAACTATAACAGGGAAAGTAGATATCTTGGGCGTGAAAGTTTAATTTTGCTCGTCCTACATGTATGCACATAATATGGGCACAATCCATGGAGAGAAAGCACACATTAGTGAATGATTTCTACTCTCTAAAAGCCTCCTGGCTTATCAGGGGGTAAAGGTTTAATTTTTTCCTATCCTGCATGCACAATCCCTGGCTCCATAGGGAGTAAAAATCATTCAGTAACATGTGCTTACTCTCTAACAAGCCAGGGATTGTGCCTATATCATGTGCACACAGGATGGGATATAAAATGAAACCTTTACTCCCCGATTTTCTGCGTTTCCTATCATGAATCCAGCCCTAAATTTGTAAATGGCTGAAAGTCTAATTCTTTTTAGATCGACTTGCCACTGCACTGTTCACTCCTTCAGCTGTAATTGAGCTGACTTTAGCTGACCATTGCTTTTTGAGATCAATTACGGTGTCGTCAAAAACAATGAAATTTAAAAGGAAAACTTTTATTTGATTATCAAAAATGTTGATTTTTTTCAAATAAAGAGTCAGAGAGGATTATTTTCAAAAACAGCTGATGGAGTAAACCATGCAGTGCAGTGGTGAGTGGATCTCCATCTTCTAAATCTTTTTTTTTATAATTATTCTAAAAAATAATTATTAAAAAACAATAAATAAATTCATCAAACTAAAGGATTAGACTTTCAGCCATTAAGATTTAGATTTTAGATTCCAACCTCTCGCTACCGAACGAGGCATCTCCAGTCTGTCGCCTTACTCACTGAGCTACTGTAGCAGGATTGTTGAAAGCCATGGGTTTCGTAGTGTTTATCAATTGATATTGTCTAAGGAAAGTGATTTTCTGCTATCACAGAAAACAGACGGAAATTCACGGAAATTGCGTTTTGAAACGGAAAATGGCATTTCAAACGGAAAATCATGGAAAACAAATTTTCCTCAGAATATACAAAACAGCAACAGAAATTACTTCAAAATCTCAACAAAGTACGAATATTAAATGGCCACAAAACACGATCGCACTTCACTACAATCATGACAATCCACACATCGTTACTGCTCTCGACTCAATCACACTTGATTGTACCCCTCGCCCCGGCCCTTAGATTGCCGGCGCGGCCAGCGGGGTCGGCCGTATCGAAAACATTCACACATTGTTTGATTACGGTCGTGTGTTGCTGCCCTCTACGTTTGAAGATGTAACAGCACGATCTCCCAGTCTTGAAATCCAAAATGGCGGATAGTCCGAAATCGTTGACTGCTCAAAACGATGTCCAAAAATTATCGATAAAATTTCATTCAACCGTAAAATAATGCTTATGGTGTGAAAGGTGAGGATGTATTCATGTTGAACGTGTTTGTCTAAATATTTTGTGTACCTACATGGATGCAACAAGAGCAGATTCTCTGCATTGTTGGTACAGTAGCAGATACAAATTTTGACCAGCGCGAGTGTTGTGGTATTGCTACTGAAAGGGTTAACGGAATTGTAACGGAATTTGTACACAAAGTCTATGGGGAAACAGAATTTCAGTTTTCTGACATGCTGAAACGGAATCTAAGATTTTCTGAAACGGAAAAGGCAATTTTTTTAACGGAAAATCACTGTCCCTATAGTCTACTCTCCAAGAGTATCATGGTATTTATTTTTCTGACTAAATAAACTGATGCCATTGGGAATTACACACACTCAAAATTTTGAAGGAATAAAGCCATATTTTGGTATACTGTATCAAACTTTTCCTTCTTAAAGGTCAAGTCCACCTCAGAAAAATGTTGATTTGAATCAATAGAGAAAAATCAGACAAGCACAATGCTGAAAATTTCATCAAAATCAGATGTAAAATAAGAAAGTTATGACATTTCAAAGTTTCGCTTATTTTTAACAAAATAGTTATGTGAACGTGCCAGTTACTGTACTGTACATCCAAATGAGAGAGTCAATGATCTCACTCACTCACTATTTCTTTAGTTTTTTATTGTTTGAATTATACAATATTTCAAATTTTTACGAATTTGATGATTAGGACCTCCTTGCCTGAAGCACAAAATGTTAAAATAATGGAATTCCACTTGTTCAGGGAGGAATGAAACTTCATGTATGACAATGACGAGAAAATAAAAATATTTCATATTTCATATAATAAAATACAAAAGACATAGTGAGTGAGTGATGTCATCAGTTCCCTCGTTTGCATACCGACCGAGCTGTGCATATAACTGTTTTGTAGAATGAAGCGAAACTTTATAATGTCATAACTTTCTTATTTTACATCCGATTTTAATGAAATTTTCAGTGTTATGCTTGTTGAATTTTTCTCTTTTTATTCAAATCAAGTTTTTGTTGGGGTGGACTTGTCCTTTAAATCTCTTGTTAGATAATTCTTGATAAACCTTCTCCATATTTTTTTTTCAATTTTAGTGGAGGGGACATATGGAAGTCTTGCCTATTCCACTTTTGTTAAAGTTGGCGGAGTACAGCAAGTCTGCATATGCCGACTTAACCCAAGACAAGACAAGGGTGCTATTGCGATCCCATTCTACCCCATTTCGAAGAGTACCTGCTGCCTAATAATGTTAGTTATTGCTGAATCACACAGGGGTAAAAAGCAAGTTGATATGATTATGCTGGACTTTAGCAAAGCCTTTAACAAGGTCCCACATAACCGTCTCATCCTGAAGTTGAGACATTATGGGATTCAAGATCGCAACCTCAAGTGGATACAGAGCTTCTTAACTGATCGTGAGCAGTCGGTAGTTCTTGAAGGCACAACATCTAAAGCATGTATCGTTGCATCAGGCGTCCCCTAGGGGACTGTCCTCGGCCCCACACTCTTTCTGCTGTATGTTAATGATCTTCCCTAACAAGTCTCATCTGCAACCCGGCTCTTTGCCGACGATTGCATGTTGTCTCCAGAAATCTCAAGTAGTTCTGATGCACACAATCATTATATTGATTAGTATGGCATATGAACATCAAGATTGTCTTGACCTGAATTTGCCGGGACCGGCAGGTGCAATACACTGGGTGAACACCCTACTCTTTGACGAATAGTGTATTGGTTTTAACGTGCATAGGTTGTGACTTTCCTATACACGGGATCAACATTTGCGTCCTTTCCGATGGACGGAGTGTTTTCCAACTGCATTCACACCTGCACTGAATACAGTGGTGAGGCACGCTAACACACGCTATAGCATCAGATTTTTTTGTCAAACGCGTTTCGGCATGAGCGGGACTCGAACCCCTAACGTTGAGATCTACGATCTTACCCGAAACATGCGCTCTAACCAACTGAGCTACGCTGCCTCCTTTAGCTGATTACCGTAGAACCAGCAGCGTAACCAGCATGCTCACTAAGCTGAAGTGGCCTAGTCTGTCTTCATGACGCACTGTAAGCAGACTCAGCATGGTGTATAGGATTGTGAATGACCACCCCAGGGGGGAGGGGTACTCGACCAAAAAACTAGTAGGTATGTGCCGCGGGCAAGACAAAAACGGGGGCCTTGGAGCAGGGTTATTGTAAACAGGAGGGTCTTCGGAACGGGCTTCGGAACTACAAATGTTTGTAAAAACGGGGTCCTTGGAACGGGTCTCCTGCGTGTGAGTGCAGCACAGGCGCCGGGTGCGCTAGTGCAGAGGCAATAGTCGAACAGCACTCTGCGGCTGCTTTCCACCAAAATTGCGGCTCATTGTAGCAGATAAATGCGGTCGGAACGGTGTAACGGAAATATGCAAAGCTTCGGAGCGGATTTCTTTCTTCTTTTTTCACGATAAGATAATTTTATGCTTTGGAGCGGCTTTCTTTGTTCTTTTTCTCAATAAGACAAATATGCTATGCCTTGGAACGGAAATTTGGGTGTGAAAATGGGGGTCCCCTCCGCGGCACTTACCCACTACGCATTATATACTGCGTCTGTAACGTTGGCGAGGCTAAGAACAATAGGAAACAAGATGGTGGCGTAAACATCGGGCAAGTCTCTTCCGTCTTTTCATAATATTTTTCTCATGTTTTGATGAATTCTTGTTCAGTAATATAATTGATTGTTTAGGGCTAGATCTTTTAGAAGTAGAAATCTCGGGGGTGAAAGTTTCAGGTTTTGGGGCCCTTCGGGCATATGGATGGGAAGAAATACCTGGCTTCATTGAGAGTAAGCGGCGCTAATGCAGTTTCGCACCGGTCGATTACCAGCATACCTCACCACCAGCAACTGTTAACAAATGTCCTAGCAAGTCTCTCAGTCACATTTCGAGGTCAATATACCCACCGCTTTTCTAAATATCGCAATCAGAAACGGCTAGATTTTGGCTTCGCTCTTGACATCGTCATGCGAATCATGCATCGCTTCGCTTAGTTTCGTGCAGCATAATGATGATATGGACTGAAGTTAGCGACTAAAACTTCAAAATAGACTCCCCTGCCGCATGCCGGCAGTTTATTCGCAGCATGTTCACATGTTTTGGTTGCTAACTTCAGTTCATATCAACATTATGGTGCACGGCAAATCCACGCTAAAGCACAGCGATGCATGATTTGCATGATGAAGCCAAAATCTTGCTGTTCATGATCGTGATATTTAGAAAAGCGGTGGGTATATTGACCTCAATTATGTGAATGAGAGACTTGCTAGGACATTTGTGAATAGTTACTGGTGGTAAGGTATGCTGGTATTAATCGACCGGTGCGAAATTGCATTGGCGCCGAGTAGGCCTAAGCTACGTTAGTAAATGATTTTTACTCTCTAGTAGCCGCCTTGACTACAAGCCTACATGATCATACATGGGCTATGCCTACTATGGCTGCAAAATCACCTTGAACTTCGTCTTTAATTTAAACTTGAAAATATTCCTCACTCCTCCTCATGCGTCCAAGTTTGATTTCATCTTCGAAGTTCGATATCGGCTGCAGAGCTAAGAAATTTGTAAACTTTGATGCTACTAATGTGGTAGAGAAACAAGTTACAAATAATTCCAAGTGTTTCTCAATAAGACATTGTAACACAGAGCAGTTAAGAAATTCTTTTTTTGTGAATACAACGTTGGCCTGGAATCAACTCCCTAACGAAGTTGTCAGCAGTACATCACCAGGGGCCCATTTCTCAACACCCGGACGAGTTAGTCATATCTTTATCCACAAACCACGGAGTTAGTTCCAATCTTACTAAACCTGTTTCACGAAAGGCTTCCTAACTAAAATACCTTGATATCGATACTATCGGTAAAAAGAGCAGACGAGACGTAGCCTTAGTCAGAAAATAGCATAATTTTCAAAAAGAAAAATTATGACGAAATTGCAAATATTGTGATGAATTGGGAATTACATTTTTTTAAAATAATAGCACAGGTAAATTATGCATCATAAATACTTATACCATGAAGACTGGGGCATTCAATTGCTGAAAAATGGAATTATGAATAATTTATTTCATGACTAAAAAATCACATGTTTACGTTGAGATGGGTACCCCCGGGATATCCAATTTTAATAGTTTACGAAAGTAAACCAAAACGGTTTTATTTGTAAAATTATGATAATTATACAATGTTTTACGATTCCAAACATCATCGAAATATAGTTTAACATTTTTTTTTTATAAATCTTTGATACCGATCTTACGATTTGACAAATTCTATGCATAAATTAGAGATTAGAATTTATCCAAATGTCAATAGGGTCTGAAAACGACAAATACAAGTCCAGTTATGGATGGCCTGACGTGGTAGAATTTTTATCGATTAAATTATTTTACTATTTCAAAATGAATGGTTTTGTGGCGTTTTACCAACAGTTTTCATAGTTACTTTGTATTACAATGATCATTGAATGCATTATCCCACTTATTTTGGGATATAATTTCAACCTCTATGATTGATTACGTAAGATTATAATTTTCAAATTTCTCAGCACTTTTGCATGTCATAGTCTACCCACATGATGCCACTACGTCATTAAGAAAGAAGTTATGACAGGTTCGGAGGTGTCATAAATATTTAGTGAGGTTGTTGTACCCGATCTTGGTAAAGAGGGCTTCGTGAAACGGTTAGCGGACAAGTAGCTCACTATCTCCGATTTAGTCAAGAAGTTAGACTTATGACGGTGTCGAGAAACGGGCCCCAGAGGTGTTTAAAGCCAAGATCGAGGAAAGCCACCTACGTTTCGACTAAACTCATTTGCGCCCTCTCCTAACCCGGTGCATTATACCTAACGGTCTAGACAGGAATAACCGTCGTTTCTGGGGATTTATTCAACAATTTCTGACATTTTACTACAATCCCCATTTACCGACGGCAATGTGTCAGTACGAGCCTTCATGTGTAATCTGGTCCGACAATTCGGCGGACGGGTTTTGTCCAGATTTGTTACTTCTTTTAGATTCTAAATGACATTATATTATCTTGGACGAAGGTCCACTATTTTCGTTAGACTCTAATCTTTCTATTGATATCATATACATTTTATAATATTTTGAAAATATACGTTACCGATGAGTTATTCCCCGGGTTATTCCTTATTTTTTTGACTTTCTGCCGGAGAGGAAAATATGGCAGCCGTCAACAAGTTGTGCTTTTATCAAGGCTTTCCGATTAAATTTTTGATATCTTGGCCAATCAATGCGAGCGACAAGTTCCGAACGCACGCACATCAATATGTCCAAGCGCAGCGCAAAGCAGCGGCACAAATCGCGATAGGTAGCGACTGGTAAATACGTCTATAATGATGATGACGTCATCCAAGATGGCAACTTACCTTGACCAACGAAAGGATCGAAGATGACGATGTTTCGATCATCATTTCAAATGAATTAGCGGTTAACTGAGGACAGGTCTAAGGTACGATATTTCTGAATTTTAAACATTTTTTTGTAAATATGGATGTGATTTCTTTTTCATAATATGACATTTTATGTACAAAAAACGATCGGAAAATCGGGTTCCCGCTGTTCGATCTAACGTTACTGCTAAAATACGTTGTCTGTACGTACGGGTCTCCAACTAGCTTTTCAGTCTATGTATTGGTGAGTGAGCCAACGCAGTTCAGCGGAACAACCAAAATACAGAGACTGAAGCTTTTGGTCTACTAACGGTCCTGCACTGTACTACATCCAGATCCAGAGCCCTTTGAAGATTACAGTTGATGATGATGATACACAGACGAATCCCTTATCCTGGGCTCCGGCCCGCGAAGCGGGCTTGAGGCTGCAGCTGCACTGCAGAGGCTGAGAGGGCAACGGTAAGGTACGGTACCGGTAACCCAACCCAACCAACATGAACGAAGTCCAAGAAAGTTACTGTACTTACCGGTACCTGCTGCACTGTTCTCAATAACTTTGTATTTGTTCCCACCTCTGTCATCTTCTAACATCCATCTAAAAGATCAAGTTCTTTCATAATTGAAAAATAAAGTCCCGACTGCGACCTTCAAGGTGGATTTTTAAATTTTCATTCCCTTCCTTTCGACGACAACAACTTTGTTATCATTGATGTGGCTTTCATTTCTATCAGATGATGTCATATTTCGCACGCACAATTCAAATGCATAAGAAGATTGAGTATCCCAATCTGGTACAAGCGCAGCGAAAATGACGACAGGGGTCTTCCCTCATCCCTCGACATTATCGAAAAGTTGTTGATAAATTATTATGATAATGATAATGAAAGCTGTAAATAACAAAGGCGTAGGCTGGGGGCATGGGCAAAAATCAAATCCCAGGGGGTGGGGGGGACGCACCATCTACCCAAAATAGCAGGTGGCACGACAGGGGCGGAAATCTCTCCCAAAAAGGTAGGGGGACGAAGGGCTGGAAAATTTGACAAGCAAAAAAAAAAAAAAAAAAAAAAGGTTATCACCCTAAATTCAAGGTCATTTCGACGAAAATAAATTTGACAAGCAAAAAAAAAATGTTATTATCCCCCAAAACACGTTTTATTTCGATTTTGAATGATGTATTTTTTACCATAATAAAATACCAAAAAATAGTGGGACATTTATACAGTGTGTCAGGGGCCGGGGACACGTTCCCCCTGGGATTTCCGCCCATGGGGCACAATTTCAAATGTCCCCATACTATTTTTGGTCGTTTATGATGGAAAGCAATACATCATTCAAACTCGAAATTATTTTGGACGAGATGCTGATTTTAACCTTTTCCCCCCTTTTTTCGGCTTGTTAAACTATCTTGGTCGAAATGATCTTATATTTGGGGTGATAACCTTTTCCCCCTTTGGCTCAAAATTTCCCCCGGTTGATACGGTCCCCTATACCATTGGGGAGTTTTCCGCCCTTGGCTGGCCGGGGGGGGGGGTGCACTGGGTACACATGCACCCTACGCTGAGGCCTAGGAGTTTTGACAGTGGCAAGCAAAAACTACATTCACAGGCGGATGCAGGGGGGCCGGACCGACTGGGACCCGCCCCCGCCCCCCCCCCCCCTATATTGGCGGAGCAAAAACATAAGAAAAAAATGGGAAGAAAAAATGGAAAAGAGAGGAGAAAAAGGAAGGGGAAACATAAGAGAAGGAAGACGAGTGAACAAAATAAGATGAGGGGAAACCTTGGAAAATCTTGCATGTCACTATATAAAATTTTCGCTCGCGCTTCGCACTCGCATTTCCTTTTAGGTGACATGTCTTGCTCAATATGGAGCTTAAAATATCAAATTTTGAAGTCAATACACATTAGCTCGGAAATCGAACTTTCATTATTTTATTTGATTTACAAATAATTTAAAAAAAGTGATCTGTAAAAAAAATATGTTTTATGGTCTGAATATTAACATTTTCTACTAGTGCTGCGCGCACGAAATTTGATTTGTCAGGTACCTATTATTTTCTTGTATTCCATAAAGTTATCAAAATATCCCTATTCAGGTCAGATTGTTAAAACGCAGTACTGCATGCTCGCATTTTGATCAGTAAGTTATCATGTATTCCATTCTGAGCCATCCAATCAATATAAATATTAATTCTATTACAAACTACTTAAAATGCCCACTTCATGACAGTTTATCAAAAATTTCTGCTCGCGATTTGCGCTTGCATTGACTGATAGAAATATATTAACTCGTGCATCTTATTCATAATTACAAAAATGCTTTAAATATCCAGTTTTCAGGACATAATATTAACAGATTTTGCGCTCTTATTTGGCTTAGCAGAATTAAGATATTAATTTAATAGTCCCTTTTTCAGAATGGAATATCGACAAGTTTCATCTCGCGCACACAGGAAGAGAAAAGGGAAAGTAGTCATTATTTTCATATGATGACATAATGAAATGTTTTTAGAATGTCCGGGTCCTATGTCAAAACTCAAAGTAATAGAAATGAAGAAAAAATAAGCTCTTTTTTTTTACTGTGATCCATAATCTGGGCCATAATCACTTCACGATTTTCCTACAAAGTGCTTGAAATACATCTTTAAATTGACCCTTTTTCAGATCGGAATATCGGATATTTTAAGCTCGCGCTTCGCGCTCGTTTTATTGACTTTCATGATAAAAAGGTATTTAGAATGCCCAGATTTTAGGTCGAAATCTGAAATATGTTTATTCAGATATGCAGCTTGATTTCTATTTAAATCATTATCCAGTTTCAGATCACAATATCACTCGCATTATTATAGGAAGATTTCCAATTACTCATCCTTATCATGATTTACAAAACATAAAATAGAGTGTCACATTTTTAGGTGTAGATCCCGAATTTTTTAGCTCACGTTTTGCGCTCGCATTAATTGTTTAGGTATATATTGATTTTTACGATTACAAAAAGTGCTTAGAATTTCCATTGTTCTGGTAGAAATGTCAAAATTTTCAGCTCGCGGTTCGCGCTTGCATTATTTTATGGTTGAAATATGTAACGTCTTCATGGCTAACTGCAAGCGGCCGTTAGCAGATCCTTTTTGATCAGATCAAAACGTATATTAAAATTTTCTGCTCGAGCTTCGCGCTCGCATTTATTTAGTTGGATACACATTTCGTTTAGGATCACAAACATTGATCAGAATGTTTACATTTCAGGACAAAATAAATGAAATAAAACAATGAAATAAAGCAGCTCGCGCTTCGCGCTCACACTATTTAAATAAGGATTATGACATTTTTATATATTTATATTGATTTATGAGAATACAGCTTAGAAGTGACTATAAGGACTACCTTCAAAGAAATCAAACGAAAATCAACTTCGAGCGGCCGATCGGGGAAAATGTGGATGAAAAAAAATCCGCCCCCCCCCCCCTATAGGCGAAGGCTGATGGATCCACCCCTGCACATCGTACCCCTTCTTCTGCTTTCAAGAGCTGATTTTTCAAACTTAAGTTTGTCTTCTTTTTTGGGTGTACTGCCCAACGCCTCCACAGTGGGAGCCAACCCCGGGGAGCCAACCCCACCTGAGAGGAAGTTCGCATTGATAGTACGAGTTGGATTGTGATTGTACAGATGTAACGTATCTTATATATTAGTCCAGTCATTTTAAATTTTCACTTGGAACAAATTGCAACAGAATTTATTCCAATGCAGAACGTTTCTTTGTGGTCCATAGAAGACCATACTAAAAGTTCCAGAAAATCCGAATAGGGGAAAGTGTTCTAATTTGCATAAACATAATGGTTAATTTTGGTCATATTCGCTCGTTAAGTTTTCGTAGCAGACGACGCCAGTGTATACTATGTAGTTCAAGTTCAAGTTTATTTTCCATTTCCATTATCAACATTACAAGCAAATACAAATCAAACATACATTATAAATATAGACAAAAACAAATGAAATGTGATAACAATGATTACAAATCAATTACAAGTTACAAAATATTTGTAAAATAGTTTTATGTACTCAGACCCGATTACAAATCATATCAATTCCGGCCTCGATATACTATAAACATTGAATTCCTCAAACTATCGCTGTATCATAAATATCAGTAAGCAAAGATTTATACCTCAAGAACATTGTTACTATCAACATTAAATACATAAATTCGATTCTGTTTGGACTGTATTTATTGTTTAACATGAAAGGGTCTAGGCACGGAAACTATCATATGCTAGTCACGTGACATTGTACACCAAAATAATGACATTTTCTGCTTGCTCGATCTCAAAGTCCAAGAGAAAATAAGATGTATAACTATTAGACCTGCCACATCCTATTATACTACTATTTAACTGTATACCAAAGTAGCACTTTTTCCGTATTTTGCCAATTTATGGGAAAAATCTGTCAATTGGAGCCCCTGAAGAGGGAAGGGGTCGATGCGCCGTATTTTGCCAATTTATGGGAAAATCTGTCAATTTGGAGTCCCTGAAGAGGGAAGGGTCGATGCGCTGATAGACTAAACCTACTCATCTTTAAGTTTCAAATAATAAAAGTGACTTAACCATATAGCAGAAATGCCTTTTGCCCGAATGGGGGGGGTCAAAAACTGCAATTTTGAGACTTCGGGAACCCCTAAGGGAGGTAGGCTTTGCTGAGCCAGCAATTCTTTATTGTAGTTGATAGAGGAAAATCTACTTTTTTATCTCCAAGTGGTTACGAAACAATGAAAGAAGTTTGCTATGGAGCAGAAACAACGTTTCGCCTTAATAGGGGCTCCAAATTGGCAGATTTTCCCCATAAATTATAAATAAAATAAGGAGGGGAAAATAGGCAAAAAGGGTGGGGAGACTTAGGGAACCCCTGAGGGGGTAGGCTTTGCTGAGCCAGAACTTCTTTATATGTAGCTGATATAAAGGATTTTTTTTTACCTCCAAGTGATTACGAAACAATGAAAGTGGTTTGCTATATATATATATATATATATATATATATATATATAATATATATATAACATTTTTGCATCAATGAGGGCTCCGAATTGATAGATTTTTCCATAAATAGGCAAAATATGGAAAAGGGATGGTTGACTTCGGCAAACCCCTGAGAGGTAGGGTTTGCTGTGCCAGCACTTCTTTGTATGTAGCTGATGGAGGAAAATCTAATTTTGTTATCTCCAAGTGGTTCCAAAGAATAAAAGTGGTCTACTGCAAAGGGGGAAACGCCTTTTACCTCATTGGGGCTCCAAAATTTTACAAGAAATGGGTAAAATACGCTTAAGGGGTGGGGTGATTTCAGCAGCTCCCTAAAGGATGTAGGCTTTGATGTGCCAGCACTTCTTTATACGCAGCACATAGACAAAAGGCTACTCTTTTGTTTCCAAGTGGTTTTAAAACGATAAAAGTGGCTTACACTGTAGCAGAAACATCTTTTTGCCCCAATGAGGGCTCCGGATTTATAGATTTTTCCATAAATTGGCAAAATATGGAAAAGGGGTGATTGACTTTAGCGAACCCCGTAGGGGATAGACTTTGCTGTGCCAGCACTTCTTTAAATTTAGCTGATAGAAGAAAATCTATTTTTTCATCCCCAAGTGCTTACTGCAAAGGGGAAACGCCTATTGCCTCAATGGAGCTAAAAATTGTGCGAATTTTCCAAGAAATGAGCAAAATACAAAAAGGGGTTGGTGACTTCAGAAGACCCCTGAAAGGGTAGGCTTTGATGTGCCATCACTTCTTTATATGTAACTCAAAGAGAAAAGCCTGCTCTTTTGCCTCCAAGTGATTTCTAGACAATAAAGTTTTTTTTCTTTGTAGCAAAACACCGCGTTGTCACATTGGGGGCTCCAAATAGCACGATATTTTTAATAGTTGAGCTACGGATAAGAGGGTAACTTTGACAAGCTATTGCGGGACTATGCTGTGATGTTCTTGAACGTAATTGCATACAGCATGCAGATCAATTTTGCATCCTCTAACTTTTTCTAAGAAATTTCATTAACATAAAAGTTACTTTCAAATGAAGAAAAAGCCGTTTGCCCACATATCAATTTAAGTAATATACACCTTTGTATCGCTAGACGTCATTGTATTACGCGTGTTATAGTCACACCAACAAAGGCGAGGCAAGACCGATTTAGTATATTGTACTATCTTCAAAGGCATCCAAGCGATCGCGTTGTAGTCGATATAAAAGAGTGACTGGACACGGAGGTTGGTTTCACTTTATCGCAATATCGCATAATACATTCGGATGTATTTGCCCTTAATCTAAGCAAGTTAAGACATTAATACTGTTATGAAGCATATCAATTTTTCCGTTGATATATCAGCTTTCTTGTCGAATGCTGATATTTTACATTAGTTGTTGATGCTAATGTTAAAACAGAAAGATTTCAATGCACATGCAAATTTTTGACCGGAAACACGAAAATTTTGGCATAATTTCTCACATTTTTCGAAAAATATGAACCGGACAGTCCCGGAAACAATTGCAACCGAGTTATGATATCTTAATCATAGTGAATTGCGTATTCATTTCAAGATTTTTCCATTATCTGTACAAAAAATATTAAGGATAAGGCATATCAATTAATTTTTGCAGCCATCTTGGATTTATGCAAATTAGATGCCTTTCCCCTATTCGGAAAGTTTGGGACTTTTAGTATGTTGTACTAGGGACCTTACAGAAATGCACTGTGATAAAAAAAATTCTGTTGCAATTTGTTCCAAGTTTGGTCAAAATTTGGGCTAAAATGACTGGGCTATATTGTGGCGACATCCCATCGCTCGCGTGGACCTATCCACGGAGGATTATATAGCTATTGTTATTGGGGGTGCAGTGACAATGCTCAGCACCCCAGTGACAATAGAATAATCCTCCGTGGATAGGTCCATGATGGCTCGGTGGACGAGTAACATGAGTTTGAACTTCATTCTTTGGTAAACAGGCAACCAGTGAAGAGAAAGTCAAATTGGTGTGATTGAGGACATATTCTAGGTGTGAAAGTGAGAAGTCTCGCACTGTTTTGAAGATTGTAAAGTGTTTTGCTGCTGTTTAGGATGTCCAAAGAGAATGGAACTACAAAAATCTAAGCGTGATGAAATTAATGCATGCAGTAATTGTTCACCTGCTTTTTAGTCAAGAACCTATAATGATGCATGTAACGTTTCGCAGTTGATATCTTACTGACTTTGAAGAAGAATGTTAGATACTTGCTCAGTAAAGGACGTGTTGCTATATCAACTATAACACCAAGGTTCCGTACACTTGAGGCAGGAAGAATGACTCTTGTGACCTACCAATTGATTCTGATTGGCCTTCATCAAGGAATTCTTGGAGCCCAAAATTATGATTCAGTTTTATTTTCATTTATCTTTAGACTGTTGGAATTCATCCAGCTCTTCATTTCGTGAATACATGTTTCAATATTTTCCAGAGCTTCAGAAATCGCATCTAAGGGTGGATCAACGTTCCAGATCGAGACCCAAAGCTGAATGTCGTCAGCGTATCAATGGTAGCTAATTATATTCATACTTCTTAATTATTGTACTTATTGGTTGAATATATGTAGAAAACAATAGTGGACCACCAAAAGAATCTTGAGACACACCATAAGAGAGACAACACTTGTCAGATTTAGAGTTAAAATTCATAATAAACAATGTGATATGTCCTAATGACAAAAGGGTCAAAATCAACTCCAGAGTTTTCCTTTGGAGACATCTTATGTAAGTAATTAAAACGATATTATAAAATATAAAATATGCCATTTTGATTAGAGTTACGCCAGTTACGGCAAACTATACCATAATTATCCCTTTTTCATATTAGAAGGATGCACATGAAAAATATTTCACATATGTATTGGTAATAATTTTATTATGTGAGAAGTGAGATTTTTTATTAATAGAGTAAATGGCGACAATAGTCAAATATGACTAATCGCCACTCAAACCAATCTAAGAAGAAGAAGAAGAAGATCGGAAAATGTCAGTAATAAAAATCGAGAGCTAGTCCTGGATGTCTTGTAAATGAACTAATATTTTTTTTTTAAATGAAGATTATATTTGATGAAGCCAACTGTAAGACATACTGTTTGTCACTTTATCAACAGTGCTATTTTCGCTTGTTGAGTTTACATTTCAAAGTTTATTAACAAACTTGCACCAGGGCCCTGGGAACGTTTTTCTTACTGGATGTTGATGTAAATTTGAGCCCCCCCCCCAAAAAAATGGATTTCAAATAATTTGAAAAGCACACAAAAAAGTTTTCATTACAAAATGGAGGTCAAATAATTGATCCCGAGAAATTTGAAAGCCCCTCCCCCCCAAAAAAAGAGGGGTTTCCTGCAAAATAGATGTGAATTTGGACCAGAGATATTTGAAAAGCGCAGAGTATCACTACGGCTCGTTTTTTATTACATTTTTCAATTTTTACACATTTTTTTTTGCAATTCACACAATTCACTTGCCCCCCCCCCTATTCCCGGAAGAAAAGTATCCCTTTTCGTAATGGAAAATACATTTCTTAAAAATTAAATTGCCTTTTTCAAAATGAAATACTCTTTTTTAAGTAGAAAATCACATCTTTTTGGCTCGCGCTTTGCGCTCGCATAAATTATTGTTTAGTATTAAAGGTACTCATACTGTTCATGGTTACAAAAATGCTTACAATGTCCAGTTTTCAGGATGGACTATCACGATTCTTCGGCTCGTGTTCCGCGCTCGTAAGGTACTCATTCTGTTCCTGATTTTAAAAATGCTTAGAATGGAAATGCCTTTTTTTTCAAAACGATATGTGCCCTTTTTAAAAATTAAATATCATTTTGGAAGCAAAACATAATACATCTTAGGTAAGAAAATCACAAAAATTTTGGCTAGCGCTCGCATCAATTATTGCGCATACATTCGTAATTCCGAAGCTTCGTTATTCTGAAGGTTCGGATATTCCAAAGATTCGTTATTCCGAAGGTTTGTATTTCCGAAGGTTCTTTAGTCCGAAAACGAAATGATTAACGAACCTTATTTCGTTTTCGGACTATAACGAATTTTCGGAACAACGAACCATATTTCGTTTTCGGATTAACTAACTATCGGAACAACGAACCTTATTTCGTTTTCGGATTAACGAACCTTTGGAACATCGAACCTTATTTCGTTGGTTACACTTCGTAATTCCGAAGGTTCGTAATTCCGAAACACGTAAATTGCCTATACCTCAATATTCGTTAATCCGAAAACGTAAAAGGGTTCGTTAATCCGAACATTTGTGGCGTTATTCCGAAGGTTCGATTATCAAAAAAACGAAATAAGGTTCGTTGTTCCGAAGGTTTGGAATTACGAACCTTCGTAATAACGAAGCTTCGGAATTACGAATGTATGCGATTTCGTTTTCGGATTATCAAACCTTCGGAATAACGAACCTTCGGAATAACGCCACAAATGTTCGGATTAACGAACCCTTTACGTTTTCGGATTAACGAACATCGAGGTATAGGCAATTTACGTGTTTCGGAATTACGAAAATTCGGAATAAAGAACCTTCGGAATTACGAAGTGTAACCAATTGTTGTTTAGTAAGGTATCCTGTTCATTGTTACAAAATTGCTTAGAATGGCCAGTTTTCAGGTTTTCAGGTTCCTGCTATAACATGATTAACATTTCGCTCATTTTATCAACCTCTTCAGTGAAAAGTGCGCCTTTTTACTGCATGCGAGTAGACCCCAGTGACGCCATCCTCGCCGAATTTAAATCAGAAAAATCATGCTTGTATTACTTAACATAACAGACGGCTGCTCGTATATGATGTTACAAATAAAAAAAACACTTCAATTTCTAATAACTTTATACACAAGAGAAATGTTAAACCGTACAAATAGACGATAAAATCATGAAGTATTATCAATAATGATAGTAATAATAACAATAATATTAAAAATAGATATTATTATTATTAACAATAGACTGATAAATATAGTGCAATATAAAACGAACGTTCGTGCCAAAGTGCATTGCAAAAATGAATCAAATTTTTGTTATCGGTTTTTATTTGAGTTATTGACATGAAGACAATCTACAGCTTTAACTGGAGCCAAAACTACACGATGGGGTCATTCTAATAATCATTTTCAATTTACAAAGTAATATATGAAATTCTTTCATCTGTAGTTCTCAACTTGCTCTTAAAAATCAGTGATTGTGCACACCTAGCGTTTTCATTCATTTACTGAGGAGAGGTGAAAAGTCACCTCCATTTCTAGGAGCACTGTCTCGTAAAATATCTGATAAGCAAAAATTAGTAATAATGCAAAATATAAACAAATTCTATATTATAAAGACCATTGGGAGCACTCTACCCATGCCCATTCCCAGGCACGATGTAGTCCTATACAACATGGACCTATTACAACACAAATCATCATCCTCCCTAGATACATCATGTACATGGGATGTGTATATATTCATATATAACAGATTGGATATATGTTTTGTTATAACGTGCAGTAGATTTTTATAGATATCCCATTTAACCACCCCCAAAAATGATAATATAATAAATAAAAAATGAAATAAATAATTAAAATAACAAAAAATAATAATTCAGGTAAATTGTACGTTTTTCGTGATATAATCATGCTGTAGGATATTGAGTGGTGTGTTATTATGGTCTTCCGTTCCATGGTTGCATCCTTTGCTCTTGTCGATCACGATGATGATGTCGGGGATTGTTCCGATCTCGTTGTCGATTCATCTGTTCCTTCTTTCTGTTTAGATGATCGTGTTCGCGTCCAAGCTGACCTTTGAAGTCTGTTAATGCGTTCTTTTGCTTGGATGGGGGTGGGATTAGGCGAGTAGTAGGGTCAGGTGGAGACAAGTTGTGAGCCTGAAACTCTGAAATGGACAATGTCCCGTCTCCTGTAAACAAGGTAAATGAAATAAGAGTTAATGCGCACTGGTGTAAATCCCAGGTGGGATAGTTGGAATATAACCACCCCTAGCTGCCACCTTACTGAGAGGAGGGGGGGGGGTGTACAATCACCACTGCACAGATACTCGTCCTGTTCATGGTTACAAAATGTGCTTAGAATGTTCAGTTTTATCAAAAATTGTAATGATTTGTAAGAGACCCATCCTGTTCATGATTACCAATATTGCTCAGATTGTCGATATTTTAGGTCAGAATATCGAAAAAAATTTTCAGCTCATGCTTCACGCACGCATCAATTATTTAGATAGATAACCATCCTGTTCATGGTTACAAAAGTGCTTAGAATGTCCAGTTTCGGGTGGGAAATTAAACAATTGTCAGATCGCGCTTCGCTTTTCGAATTCTATGCTTTCTGGTCGTATTTAAAGGTGGTATTGCAACATATTCATTAATTTTTTTTCATGAACACATAATATATTTGTATGTAAAAAACAAAGTAAAATTCACAGAGCTGAAATTTCATGTAATTCGGAAAAAACGAAGTTATTGAATTTTAAAGTTTATCAATATTTTGTGAAAACAGTTATAATTATGCACATGGTCATGAATATTCATTAGGTGGGCTGATGATGTCACATCCTTATTTTCCTAGTTTCTTATGTAATTACATGAAAGCATGAATGTTTCATTTTCATTCATACATGTGTAAATAATGTGTCGCCAGTGGCGTACCGTGGGTCACCACTAAAAATTTTGAGGCACGTAGTGAGCGCGCGAAGCGCGCTGTCGCCAGGTATACTGACCTAATAAAAAACATTTTATTACAGTGCCATGAAGCGAATAGGTATCTCACTGATCAAATAATGCGAGCGCGAAGCGCGAGCTGACAATTTTTGATATTCAGACCTAAAAAGGGACATTATAAGCAAATTTTGTAATCATGATACGTACCGGTCTCGCTAAACAAACAATGCGAGCGTGAAGCACGAGCTGAAATTTGTGTATATATTGACCCCAAACAGGGACATTTTAAGGACCATATGTATCTCACCATCTAATGCGAGTGCCAAGTGCTTGCTCATTTGTTGGAATGACATATAACACATGAATGAAGCAATTTTAGTCATTGTAATAATGATTAAAAAACGTGTCTCACTAATCAAATATTGCTAGCGCTTGGAAATTCAGACCTGAAGGGGGCATTTTAAGGCTTATTTGTAGAAGTTCACGAAGACAATACGCATTTTACTAACCAAATGATGCGAGCGCAAATCGCGAGCTGAATTTTTTTTTTTTTACATTCAGATCAGAAAAAGAGACATTTTATGGACTGATTTTAGAAATTCATGAAGAGCAGACATATCTCATCAATTCACTTATGCGAACGTAAGTATGGACATGAATTTATTTATTTAAAGACCTAAAAATGGGGCAATCACTTTAAGTAGTCATGAAAAAGAAGCGTAAGTCTCTAAATAAAACAATAATCTCGAAGTGCAAGGAAATAATATTTGGTGTATATTGACTTGAAACGGGAGGTTTTAGTACAACAGGATTATCTATCTCTTTAATTAAACAGACAATTCGAGCACCAGAAACAATGGAGACATTTTGTTTTCTAATGTATTATAACATAACATAATTATAATATGATAAAACATTTTAAAGAACAAGAATTTATTTTTTCCCACTACTTTTCTCTTCCTTTCCCCCTCTTTTTCTCCTTTACCTCGTTTTCTTTGGGCCAGTCGATGGGGGTTGGGGGCACGTGCCCCCGATGCCCCCCGTAATTACGCCACTGTGTGTCGCCATTATGATATAATCAGTCGCAGCAATAAATAACTAATACACTTCATCAGTTGTCAATCCAATTGTTTTAGTTCTTGGTAGAAAATCTATTAATAAACCTATTTTATTTATATTCACCCGTAAACATATGGCCCTTTATATGGGGGACGTCCCGGCCCCTAAACGAATTCAACTCAATATAAGGTATCATACCCACTGCTCGTACCAGATTTACGCCACTGTTCGTAAGCAAATGGCGTATCTGGGAAATCTCGTCATGATGGGCAACATTCCTGACAACTAACAAAAAAGTCAAAGGTCACCATAATTTCCAGAAGCAATTCTCTGTCAAAAACTTTATGAAAACGAAGAAAGGTCATCAATATTCTGCCAATTGGAGGGGGGGATACCTATAGCCCCGGTCGCCCCAGTCAATGATTTATATGCGAGCAATTGCAACTTTATTCCAATTCAATACCCAGAGAAGTAAAAGAACACTATGAAGTATTGAGGAGGGATGAAAAAGAAAAAGAGAGAAGGAATCGAGAGAAAGAGAGGGAGAGAAAGGAAGTAAAAGAAGAGAGGGGAAGTGAAGTAGCTGTATTTTTCAATTAATCGACTGCTAATTGCTAAACAACTTATGTATATAAAACAAATTTTATTTTGAAGGAGAAAACGCATGGTGCATCGTCGCTAAAATCATATTAAGCTGCATATCAATGTTTTTTGTGTAGTTGTGCTAACTTTTTAATTTTTAGAATCATCCTTTCAACATACTATAGGCCTTCATAATATCAACATAACTATATCTAAGAAAATTATTACCTGCACCTCAACTTTTTCAAAATTTGCTCTTTGAGGCCCCTTGCTGGACTCACTATGATCATGATGATGTACCATCAAAGAGGTATATTTTGGGGTATAATGTGTATTATTGATAATTACCATCTGAATCGTAGATAGCAAGAAGTATAATAAAGACGCGTCTCCATTCTTCATTGGTCACTCGTCCATCTTGATTACCATCGATACGATCAAGATCGGTAGCAGTAAGTATGAAAGGAGGAATAATACTGCGAGTCAAAATATAAAATAAAATAAATTAAACCTTCTTACTAACAACCAGATCTTGAAAGAGATAGTCCATCATGTTTGGAATAAGAAGGGAACTTTCAAAGGAAGTTTTCCTGATTAGGACTCAGTTTGGTTACATTGGAGATGTTCAGACACTTCTAGGCCCTACATGAGATTCAAATTTGACTCGAAAACTAAATGTTGATTTTTTTTTCTTTTTCACCATTCACACGCAGCAAAAAGCGATTTCGATCGCCAGGAAAACACTGATGTTATTGACTTAGAAAAAATGTTAAGCATGCATGGTTTGTTACACAAAAGCATTAATTTATGCGATGTGCATACTGAGAGAAGAAAAAAAACACTGATTTTTCTTATCGATTTTCAAATGCATGTCACTTTTTGAAGTGTGTGTAGACACCACTAGTGAGATATTTATGCCTATACTTAACTTTTGTGGTATTAGGCCTATAAATAAAACAAACTAAAAATGTATACTGGATACTGAGTGCGTGAGGGAGAGAATATGGATAGCATAACATACACAATCATTGTCTAAGGTTTTTTTTAATATATTATGAGAAACGCACACAAATGTTTTCCTTACCTAGATCGAAGAGGAAGCCCCTGTGTTAATTTAAAAGGAAAGAAACAGAGATAGAAATTCAACTTTAGGAAAATAATTTCTAAAAACAGTCTTTAAAAAATAAGTGCAAGAATAGGTGAAAAGGGGACAATTGAAATCTGCAAAGTGTTGGATAAGGTCTGAATTGAAAATTCAAAATTTAAATCAAGCCCCTGCTGTAGTGATGTTTCTGTGAGATAATTTGGTTTGAGTCGTGGTTTGAAATACCCATGCATGTTTTTTGTTTGTTTGTTTGTTTGCTTGTGCAGAGGTCTGTGTGATTCCATGTTAATGTCGATGTTAAGGTGCATAAAACAAAAGAAACCACTGAGAAACTCAACCATCACCACGGAAAAGAGAACAGTGACTTTCAATATTGCTTCATTTTGAAACTTCTAAAATTTGACCTTGCCCCACATTTCAAGGCACTGCAACTCCTTGTGAACCATAATCATATCATGTAGGGTTACATTTTAAAGAAAAATAAATGATGTATTCATTGATATTAATAACATATTGATATTTACTTTAAAAATGAGGAATTTTCGATCAAAGTCAAAAGAAACGACTTAGAAACTTACTCATCACCACGGGAAAAGGAACAGTGACTTTCAATGTCATTTTGCAACTTTTGAATTTTGACCTTGCCCCACATTTCAAGGCACTGCACCTCCATGCGAACCTAATCATATCATGTAGGGAATCATTTTAAACAGAATTAAATGTTCTATTTGTTAATATTAATTACACATTGATATTTACTAGAACCGAGGAAGGATAATCGATCAAAGTCACATTTCCATTTCCTTAGGAGTTTATATACAGTGCGTCCCGGAACAAACGAAACCGAGATTTATCGACGATTTATCATAACTAAATTATAAATACAATAGACAAATGACCTACCATTGTAAAGTTTAGAATCTCTTCTTTCATCTATAAATACTTAGATCATTTCTTTTTCACGCATGAGTGAGCAAAATCAATTTGAAGAGGGGATACCAAAAACGTCATTTGGCGGTCTGTATCTGGGTTTCAAGAAGAAAACCACATTTTTAAAAGTTCAATACCTGCCCTTTAATTTGGTACCTCAATTACAGAAAATGGTCAAGAAATAACGAAATAACAAAATTCTGAAACAAAATTTCATCAAATTAAGAGCTTCGACATGCTAGGGTTCAAACTCACTTGTTCTGATATACCAAGAACAAACAAGAAACTGAAAATAAAGCGCTGTAACATGATACTATTAAAAAAAACTTTATGTCAAAATCTACCACAACTTTAAAGAAATACTGGCCCATACACCACGATCTGCACCCTCAAATGTTCGGCTCATTACGTGATCATTATAACTATTATTAATAAACCCCAAACGGCGAACGCACTATACACTCACACATATAACTTATAAATGTACATGTATAAACCATTTAGTTGCCCGTTAAGAAATCACCCCCCCCCCCCCCCCTTCCCGGTATGAAGACCTGTCTGCACTACTATGACCAATGCTTTCTAAATAATTTTTTTTTAATACTTACATAAGGTGATTTTGGTCCAGTAGCTATAATACGTGAAGACCCGGATGCTTCTATCGGCACGACAACAGCAGCTGGATTAGATGCAACCATACCGAGGATGAGTAATGTCACGACCAATAGCGATGTCGGGCAAGCCATTCTGTATACCTTTCATAAGAATGTGTTATACTTATTTCTATGAAATTGCATTATTAAAAGAAGAAGTAAACCGAAATTTTCACACCCTCTGTCACGTACAGAAAAAAAATATTGGAAACATTTTATTCAAGCTTAATAAAGGGAAAGATGAACCAGTGAAGTTTGACGCTGACCACCAGTTCATGATCAAGCCAACCTAAACCAGGAGACAGAATTCGGATCTGATTACAGAGCCTGCGTTCAAAAGCATCCATAAATATTTGTCGGGATATCTATAAGTTGTAATAAAGTATACCCCTCAAATTTGCTATCAGGTATTCGCAATAGAGTGCTATTGGATGCATGCCGCAAAGTGCAATGTCCTTGCAGAAATTCCCATTCATGTAAGCGCAGATAACTTTGAATTTGTCTCAAAGATGTTATCCAAATAGCAAACGATGTATGCGAACTGAGACGATGATTGTTGTCATTCCCTGCAGTTTTTCACAAGTCACATGTTTCTAAGATTATATACTTTTGAGTTTCATCCTCACTTAACAGTCTTGTCAAATTCAAAGGAATATATCAATTAAGCAAATAGCATCAATATTAATGAACGATCACTGCGCCATACTTCATACATTAATTTTGCAATAGATAAAACTAATGGGATAGTTTCCATTTTATTGTTCTTATTCAAAACTGATCAACGGTCTCTGCTGTATGTTTGATTAAAATAATTAACACGTTACTGTTAAAATGTTACCAGCCATAGAAATTAATGAAAAATACTTGTTGTCATTGAACTTACCAGACTTTGTTTGTTATTCCGAATGAAAAAGAATGAGAGCATACAGAATGGAAGTTTGCTCCAAACAAACTCTGATATTGTTCTGCGGGAGATGATTGGCACTGTGTCATTCAAGGACAGCAATAGGCGTAGGCTTTATACATCAGGGTAAAACCACTGCGCCTCCACCCGTTATTCTCGTATCTCTCCTTTCAAAGTGAAAAAATTGGCGAGGTGGATACTGGCCCAGATAATTATATTGGTTGACTTCATGAAGGTTGACACCATGCATTCCCGGAATTCATCTTAACTTTGGATGGTTGTTTCTCCTTCTAGAATGCTTTCTTCATACGCCACTTTCTTGTTACAGGGCTGTTAAAGAAAGTACGTTTCCATGGTGATTCACAAATATTCTGTAATAAAATCAAAGATGCAGGTCACCGTTCTCAACCTCACGTCGTGTTTTCAGCATGTCCTATATAATCATATTTCAGTTACTCTTTCTTAATGTTTATCTTCATATCGACATGGCAGGTGCACGCCCCCCCCCCCCCCTCTCTCTCTCTCCCTCTCCCATCCTAGTAGGAGGGAGTCACTGTCTGACATGGTAATTTTTGTTGTCAACAATTTAGTGATACCAAATTTGATATTCGCATTATACCAATAAAGTCATTTTGAATACAAATGGCAACGGAAAGTGAAACTTTGATCTGTTTTGTAAATAGGGCTTATAAAACCTCTCATGTTGATAGTTGATATCATATTTAAAAAAAAAAACATGCGCTTACACTATAGTATTAAGAAGTAAATTTGTTTGTGCTTTTTCGAGATTTGTTTTTCTCATACAAAATGACACGCAATTCTTGGGTGAAAGAATAAACGTATAACAGGCATTATTAAATAATGCTACTTTTGTTCAGTGCTCATGGTTATTCATGTCGGATAATTGAACGTTTTAGTGAGAGAGTAATTTCTGACTTAGCAAAACTTTCAAATCATTAAGTTATCAAATGTTTTAAGTAAACACGTAGGCCTTGATATACATTTAAAGAATAAAAATGCATTCAAAGTAACTTTTTAACACATTGCTTCTTACCTTTTTGTCTGATTAGATTTCAGCCATTTTTAGCATATTTGCTGGGAAGAAATAGATAACCCTCTTTCAAAATTACTTTGGGAAAGATATAGGATATTGACCTAGATCTTCAATTTGGAGCCAGTAAACTTTGTAGCACTTTGATCGTATACGGTCTAATAATATTCTTTGAGTGATATCTTGTATCCTCATAAGTTCGGGGGCGTGGGACAGTCATGGGACAGTCATCTATGCTCTCTATTCCTGCTGGGTTAAGCTAAGTAATATATGGGGCATGGCATGGGTGTCGATCGGTATTCTTGGTTGGGGGGATGATTGACACAAATGTTCTTGTGGATGGGGATATTTCAACATTACCCCCACTAAAATCACAAGTTAGGACATTTGGGAGTGGTTGATATGCATGGTGTTCTTGGAAATTCCTTCATTGTTGTACTATACTTGTATAATTTTTTTTGAAAATTCAATTTGTGTTACAAGTAAGCCTATTCTAAACTCATACCGAGAAAAAATGACAAAAATTGACTGGACCATGTGCATAGTGATTTGTTTATTGAGCATGATGTATACACAGGGGCGTCGATCCATTTTTCAGATGGGGGGGGGGCAAAAATATGAATCAACGTTCCAAAGGCGCTCGATCACAATATATATATATATATATATATATAACTCATGAGAAAGAGACACATATCTCACCTTCACCAACAATGCGAGCGCGAAGCGCGAGCTAAATTTTTTTAGTATGTCATGAAAACAGGAAAAATGTACCTGTTTACGTTTGTTTGTAGTAACTCATGAGGAGGGTCGATACATGTATCTCACTAGAGAGCGAGCTGAAATTTCTCTATATTCTGACCTGAAAGCTTGATATTCTAAGCATTTTTGCTACCAATGATTAAGATGGGTATCTAGAAGAACAATAGGCCTAGATGCGAGCGCGAGCTGAAAATTTTGATATTTTGATCTGGAAAAAAAGGACATTTTAATGGAAGATATATATCCAACAAAAGATTATTGCAAAATCAAAGTTCTTTTGAGGTTTAGAATTGAAAACGGGACATTATATTCACCTATATAATCATGAAAAGTATGGGGTTTTGGTACATGATGCGAGCGCGAAGCGCGAGCTGAAAATTTTTATATTCCAATCTGAAAAGCAGACATTTTGAGCATGATTTTAAATCAAGATCGAGTTGGTATCTCAATCTCGCTTGCTGATTTGAGTGTAGCATTACAATCTTATTTTATTTTTTAGTTGCACATGCGGAATTATTGGGGGGGGGGGCAAAACGATATGTTTGCCCCCCAATATTTTCATTGGTGGGGCGATCGCCCCCTGTCCCCCCCCCACCCAGGATCGACGCCTCTGTGTATACAACTTCTCTCTTAAATCTAACCTGACTGGCAATATCTTTATTCTTCTTAATGCATGATGATAAAATGCAGATTCGGACCAATTAAGACTAGCACAAATTACAACCTGTGTGGCTTCTCATGCGCCATCGGGCTTACCGTCATTCCTTTATTTATCTTGCCACCCTTTTACTCCCGTTTATTTTTCCACCCTTTTGAGTTAATGATATTTAAATTAATTTATTCACCACTGGTGGGATGGAACACCCAATCAACAAAAGTTGATTTTCGTTGGGGTCCTTTTATGTCATGTGTTAAAAAAATATCAGATACATGAACATTTCATTCTTTTTCATCTTGAACCTCCACCCATCTGTTTAATAGTCCTGAAAAAGATTGTTTTTATTTAATAACAATATACACAAATTGCGAGGGAAACAAATTGATTGATGGCATACTATAATCATCATGATCAAACTTTTCATTTTTCATCATCATTATTATAATTTTTCTACCCTAAATTATTGGGGGGGATGATAATACAGGCCATCCCCCCACTTGAAATATTGGGGGGGATATATCCCCCCCATCCCCCCCCCCCCCGTGATCGACACCCATGATATGGGGCATCGTAGTTGGTCGGAGGAGGGGTGGGGTTTAAAGCATAAGTAGAAAAAAGGAAAACAGAAGGACATGTGAAGAAAAAGTATGGACTTCTCCCAAGTGCCTGCTTGCTCCCGAAAAGATTTTCCCATCCAGAGTCAGCTACCTCTGTGTTACTGGTACTCTTTAAACAATATGAATGGATGTATAGAAACAGTGATGAATGCCAATAAGATGCAGATTTCGTTTTACATAGAGAAAGGAATTACAACCATCATAAGTGTAGGTGACTTCGTGTTTCAATGTTATTTTCTTTTCATTTTATTCCACATTAAAAAATCATTTACTAAAATCACGGAAAATCACAGAAATACCCTAATACGCAGAATTGCTCTCTCTCACTCTCAATCGTGCCCGGTTTGAAGATGTATGTTTGCACCAAAACAGACACACGTATACCCTCACACTCCTATACCCACCGACACCGTCGCAAATACACCATGACCCATGGCCAGAGGAGTGAAGTTGAAAGTGGGGGGGGGAGACACAGGGAAAAGGGACACCTTTTCTTTCTAAAAGGGCACTATATTATAAAAAAGTGACTTATCTACCCCACCCACATGACTCATGAAACTCTTCAATAATGTAACCCAACAACAACAAAGAGATCATTTTCTGTCAGAGTAAGCATATACTCAACCAAGATATAAACTAAAAAAATAATCATATTGGAATATCATTTGAGACTCATTTTTTGTTATGATAGCAGGACGACATGAAAGAGCTTTTAGTCGTCGAAATACTGTCATTGATGCTATTTTTCAGTAAAATTATCATTAAATAACTGAATTTAATACTAGATTAGTTAAGCAGACCAATTATTGTGAAAAATAATAACCCCTTTATGAATTTCATATCCCGCTGAATTTGTGCACAAAGTCATTACAATAATGCGCCAACTTCGGTGTGACGTTGACTCGTTAAGGTCAAATGGTTGCGTTTCTATACCTGTATGTCACAAATCTGGTCTCTAAAGTTGCGGGAGACTTCAATCAAAATAGTCATAAAATTTATACGCTTGGAAAAAAAAATTGCGAGAAGAATTTCAGAGGGGGGGGGGCGGGCCCATCTGAACGCCAATGTGTTCGATCAATGAATTTATCTTAAAATGCTAGAAAAGGGCTAGGCCTATATTTTACGGAGGCATCGGGTATACTTGTCGAAAGAATCCTGTCTTTTATTAAATTGACAATTTTTACTAGACAAAAAGTGCCATCTCCCTTTTGGCCTAAACGGAAGGATCATTTCATTTCATTCATTTCACCGATCAAATCATTTTTTTAATTCTTAATTATAAAACGCAAGTTTAAAAATTTCGACCCCCAAACATAAAATGAACGATAATCCATGACGGCGTCAAGGACTCTACCCATTTCAGTGTTTTCAAAAAAAATCTTTGGCTCATTCAATGAAAAACAAAATTTGATTCATTACGAAAGAAAATTGTATGTTCTGGAACCTGACGCCTCGTTGTTAGCTTTTGATCGTATCAAAATATAAATTCTGGGGAAAAAACTGTGGGAAAGAAAGAGAAAGAGAGAGGAAGGAGAGAAAAGGGGCGAGGCGAGCGGGGGAGAGCAAGGCACTGGGAACGATTTTTTTTTAACAGGGGGTGCTGGTTCAAATATGACAAGCAAAAAAGTAATACTAAAAACTGCTCGCAGCACCTCCGCTTCCCAGGGCCATTGTGGATTCGGGAGGTGTCATTTTTTTGTTGTACTCACACGGTAGTAATCGCAATACTTGTTTATACCCCACCCCCTGTCGTGAAATACAGTACGCAGCTGATTACAATATTCGACTTTTCAACATTTTGAATTAGTAGTTGTTATTGATTCAGGATGAATACAATTATTATTATTATTATTATTATTTTATTTGGCATTCAAAAGACAAAGAATACAAACAGATCAAAGACAAGATCAATCAAACTTGTACATGATAGAGAAAATAAGACCTGGATGAGAGTTGGAGAGGCTGCCTGGGTATGGAAAAGGCTAACTTAATAGCCATGACCCACAGGTCTTCCTCCCCAAACCTCCCAACCCCATCCAGGTCATAACAGTAATGGTGAAAATAAAAATAAGATATTTAGAATCGGCAAAATACAATGGTCATTCATGTGACTTTGTCACCTCAAGTCAACCCCCACAATGCCTCCCCAATCACATCATTATGTATCTACAAGCATGAGAATGATAAGCATCAAACATTAAAGCAATCGTAAATTTAAATTGTAAATGATATTGCATCTACCATAAATAATGGGATATAGGACAATAAGAATTGTCTACCATAAATAATGGGATATAGGACAATAAGAATTGTCTCTCTTATAAAACCATATAAGAGAGATCAAATGACATGATGTTGAGGCTGAAATAGGCCGGATTAAATTTAGTGTATAAATTATGAATAAACTTGATCTTTAGTTGAAAATGGTCAATGAGGAAAATAATAAATTAAACATTATAGAAAGAAATATTATAAATCAGACATCTAATTATTCAAAAAAACACACAAAGAATTTCACGACGAAGGAGGTTCAGAACTTTTGAGATGTTTCCAGATACAATTTCATCTTTGATATGTGAGGGCATACTTTCCCATATAATTGGAAATCTATGTATTGCAGTTTGATGCAAACGTTCGGTTCTGGCTTTCATGTGGTGGAATAGGATTGTGTGTTCACTCTGGCGTGATCGGACCGTTATATTGTCATTGACTGCCTCACATAATACAATGTTATACAGGTTTTTTATTACAAATGACATCATTGAATACTTCCTTCTATATCAATAGGCATGACAAATTAATCCTAAATAACATAACAGCCTGTCAAATTCATTTTATTACAAATTTATGTTATATTTGAAAAAAAATGTATTTTCATATTTTTTATACCAATGAAGATGTAAAAAGTATCAATAACTTCGTTAGAATAAAAAAATTACTTAGTATTTCATTATTGTATACCACAAAATGTATTCGGGAATATTTAACTGTATCCTAAGTTTGTATTTTGCGGGGGGGGCGTTATAATAGGTAGGTCTAATGCTTGGTTAAACTGTTGGATTCATTCATCTTCTTGTCTCGTTCTTTGATGGTAAAAATTATTGCATGATCATTCTCCGACTGATTGGAAGTGACTTGTGTCACTATTCGTACACGGAGAAACTTCAATTAATAAGACTCTTAAACCATTAAGAATGGCGCCCTCACAAGCTGTATTGGATCAACATCGCCAGTTTGCCACCCCTTACAATACTTCAATGATTGTGTTCAATATACTTTCCTGCATATAACGGATGAAGATGAAGGCAAAAATGGGATTAAGGGTGACGCACTTATGATGAAAGTAAGACTGAGTAGAATAGTAGGAGGGGATGAGAGGGGGAAGATAAGAAAGATCATCGATTGGTCTACAACCATTATCGATTTGTTTCTCACCAGCATGTAGTAACCGCAGCATAAAATACCAAAAATCCTCAGTGTCTCCATCAAATTATATTACATTCTGACATCCTATTAGACAGAGAAATTGCACAATATCTATATTTTCATTTAAAGATTATCATATTGAAATTCCAAAATAGTTAATCATAATTCTTGTGTAAATGCAAAAGTCTATTTTTCGATCTTCGTCTATTGTTCTTCCATGAGAATCAACCATTTTGCATTGCGCAGCGTTTCCTTTTGTTCAGAAGAAGTTATCGATCGGCAGCCATTTCTGGATCTTTGATCGACCCTCATGGATCCTCGGAACAAGATCGAATGGTACGCCCTAATACACCATCTCATTGTACCGTCCTCCTTCCAAAGATAGCTACCGGTAGTAACGCCATACGGTCAATCCGCCATTGCGCATAGTCAGTCATATCTGTTGCAACAAGGCTTTGCTTATTTCTGTCTTAAAACGGAAAAAATCCTATTAAATGGAATAACAACTACAAACGAAGAATCTGGATTCCATTTGGATATATTTCTGGATAATTTAAGATGTGAGGCATTTGTAATGCGACGACTTATCTTCTGACGATGGCTTTAGACTTACTTTGGGATCTGCTCTCCTCGAGTAAGAGGACACAGAAACATTTTATTCTAGGCGCCATCTTGCTTTCTTTTGTCATTTTCGTCACAAATGGTAAGTTTCATCTTGATGTAAGAATAAGAACCATTTTGTTTAGAATACTTCTTAGAGCGATGAAATGTTGTTTTCAGAAAAAAAATGTCGTATGAAACCGTTGGCACTTCTAAAATGGTTCTTTTCAACTTTATGATTTATATTTCATTTTTCTTCTTTCTTTATCTTGATAATCCAATTTTGCTTCCTTTATTTGAATGAATTGTTAGTAATTTTTTTTTCAATTTCGTTCTGTGTTCGAAATTTATCGATTTTTTTTTAATTATTAGTCTATAATTATATTCCTTTTTTTGTAATATGAAAATCGTTAATTCCTATATCAAGGAACACAATTTCCGCAGTTTTTTTCCTTTTTCCCCTGTTCCGTTCCTTTTTTCTTTCTTTTCTTTCTTTCTTTCTTTCTTTCTTTCTTACTCTCTTTCTTTCTTTCTTTCTTTCTTACTCTCTTTCTTTCTTTCTTTCTTTCTTACTCTCTTTCTTTCTTTCTTTCTTTCTCTCTTCCATTCTTTTTTATTTTTTCTTTCTTCCTCTCCCTCCATCTCTCTCTCTCACTCTCTCTCGCCCCCCCCCCCTCTCTGTCTGCTTTCCTTCTTTGACGTGTCATTTAGCCCAACAGGTATTTATCTTTGACAATGATATCTAATTGATAAAAAAATGATCAATTCAGCTTTATACATAAAAGGTAGGGGTTAGGGGATGTAAAATTGTATGATTTTTAGATAATCATTTTTTTAATCAAAACCATTTTTATACATCAAACCAGGGGCCTGTTGCATAAAACTTTTTACCTGAGAAAACTCAGGTTATTTTTACCAGAGTTTTTGCCCTGTGTTAAAGTCAATGGCAGAAATCAGACTAACCTTAGTTTTCAGTTTTTACCGGAGTTTTCTCAGGTAAAATTTTTTATGCAACAGGCCCATGCAGATCCTATAATAAAATGAAACACATATCTTGGTTTTGGCAAACGAATGCCTTCTCAACACCTGTATCCGATCGTTAACAGTTCAGTTTCATGTGCAATTGTTAATTCGTGTGTGTCAAGCTTGCCGTTTTTAACTTCATTTCTCCTTATTTTTTTATACACAGGTGAAAATTTGTATAATTTTCCAACTGTTTGCGAAAGATTTCCTGATATTCACTGTCCAAACGGAGAGTGTACAAGGTACGATTTTATTCTCGAGAAAACACAAGTGGAATAATATAGTCATAGTTATCAAAATGACAAACTCGTAGGTTACAAATAACATTTCTGTGAGAAATGGTGTTATGATCTTTGATGTTTTTTTCAAATCACCTTATTAAGCTGTTGATATCATTTTCCTTAAGATTCAACAATCTCAAAACAACTCAGTTAAATTGACTAGTAGTCAGGTGGGTGCAACTGATTTAGTCACACTTCTGAATTGCATTCTTGTCAGACTCTGTCCTAGTAAAATACGATTAGAAAATAGTTAAATATGACTAGGATAGCAGTAGCACCCAGCTGACCATATTAACTAGTCATTTTATACTGATTTGTTTTTAGTGTGAAGATTTAGAAAAACTATATTTGCATGGGCTTACTTGATTATAAGACAACAATCATACGTCAAAATATTTACAATTTATCGAGAAATATTATTCAAATAAATATATTAATATGATAAATATTTTCCATCTGCTCTGGTACACATAGAAGAAAGCATGCATTGATTGATATCAATCTCTCTTTACAAGGAATCAATATTAAAAATGCTGTACAGAAGCAATCAAATTTCACAACAATTTTGCGTCAAATTGGTCTTTCCTTCCTGACCAAAACACTTTTGAAACTATTCATTATCTTGATCACCGACTACAGAATGGAAATAAGAGTTGCACATAAGTATTAGAAATGTTTTTGATACAGGGAAAATTAACTAACAAGAATCATTTCTGATAACACACACTCACACATCAACAAAGCAAAAGACAAAGGAAAGTGATAAAAAGAGAGAAACAACAATGATGAAATGAAAAGGGGACTAGATAAACAAAATCAATATCAGATATGAGGATTATGTATTTACATTTACACAATCTAATAGAGGGAGATAGGAATATGATTTCGTTATTAGTACTTCATATTTTACTCTATAAGACCTTTACAACTCTTACAAATTAATCTTTATAAGTTAAGATTTCACAATGAAATTGGTTTCAAAATCAGGTATTGAACTGGGCTCTAATATCTCAAAATATATCTGAAAATATTGAAGGTAGCAAATATGTTGTTCTTACATAAGCGTTATTTCTTGATACAATAATATGTTTATTTATTTGTTATTTGTTTTCAGATACGAACAAATAAAATGTGAAAATGGCAAATGTAACAACTCAACTGGTTTGTGTGAATGCGAGCCGTGCTGGGCAGGGAAAAGCTGTGATATACTTGGTGAGTCTCGAATCTATTATGATAGGTCATGATATTTTGTTTTATGTTGAATCATCATCACCAAAAAAGGATGGGTCAGAATGACAATTTTACATGTTATGTTTGCAGTTTCTTCTTGTTTAAAGTGATTGGTTAACATTGGTTTGACTTTTTAAAAATCTGAGCTAGAAGGTCACACTTGTCACCTGTGTCTGTGATATGTTCCAAAAATGAAGCCCAGAAAAAATTGCGTTCGAAAATGATTATTTAGTGCTTAAAAAATTGAAATATAAAGTGACCGGAAACACCATCTTAATTTCATCCCATACACTTATGTGTACTATTTAGGTGTCTATAAGACGCCTATTTACAAAATAGAGGTTTGCCTTGTAGTTTTGGCTTTTCATTCTCAATAATGGTTGTTTTCAGGGTTTATTAGTTCTAATACATGCACTTGTACACATGTTTCATCTTGGTTTGAGAATTTTTTAAATCAGCTGCTCACAAAGTTAAACAATACCTTTAATTCTAAGAAATAGTAATGATATCCATCTTATAGTGTAAGTTCGCAATGCTTCACACAATAATATTTACTCTCTTGTTTTATGAACCAATTGTAATGAGGGAAGCATGATGATATTTGCTGTGTTTTGATGTTCTGACATTTATTTTCCCCTTTTCTCTTTCATAATGAGATGGAATTTTATGTAGATAGTAACATAGTCATATACTACTTATCAGGAATATGTTGACGTTGTTGTAATAGAATGTATATACGCCAATGCGTTTTTTTTTTTGGGGGGGGAGGGGTAGCCCTTATTTCGTGCATGGTATGAATGTTTGTTTATTAATTTTCATTGCATGCATCGTTAGCATTGTAATTACCTTGTAGAAATGAAGGATCGATGTCGTAAACCATGACTTATTCGTGTTTCAAATAATTTGTTAAACTTGTTTATCGAATGTGTATTTTGATTTGAGAGAAATCAATAAAAACATCATTTAAAACATAAAGAAGTGTAGACTATATGATGGTTAAGTAAAAAGGAATATAGGATGAATTTTTGCCCATATACTCCAGTTATTATTTAGCATTTTGGTCGAATGCATCAGTAGTGTTAACACGATGGTACTTCCAATATTATTTCATAACAACGAGAGGCGATGATGTGACGAAGTTAAGCGATAACAGCGGGTTCGTTTTAATTATTTCAGTATATTTTCATAACAGCAATCTGTTCTTCAGTATTTTTTTCCTCTAGCGAATAGATCTTTGAAATTGATGAGTATCATAACCTATGCCGAAAACTCGTCGTAAAAGGAATGATTGTTCTTAAGAAATATAATCGATATTGATATAATCAATAGTCTGTAAACTACTATCATTCTAAAACTATCCATTTTATTTATAATAAGTAGTGGGAACTTCATTCTACTTAGCGTTATAATGACGTAACTGTTCAAAACAAACATACCACTTTTGTTTTAATACTGACAAGAATTCGTTGTCTGAAAGACAAATATAATATTCTACATAAAAAAAAAATCAAAGCACCACTAAGCTTGAAAGTAGGGCCTACATTTGATTGCATTTAAATGATATTTTAATTAGGTTTCTGAGACCAATAATTTTATTCTGAGAATATAATGCATAATTGCAATTGATAAAATGAACACAGTTGACAAATTAATTTAAAAAATAAGAAATAAAACTTAAAAATACTGTCCCATATACCAATGCATGAAAAGTTGAGCCACATTTTATTTACATCTCCCTCAGGAAATATAAATGTTTTTGTTTTCATTTCTACACCTGGATAACAGTTACTTGATTTCAATTCAGTAAATTCTTATTTGATAACCACCTATTGGCATTTGAATATATACGGAAACCTGCGTCACTCTAATTTGTTATCGTTAACACCATTTTGAATCAAATTTGTTACCGCAGAAATAAGATTACATATACATCAATAATTCATTTTTATTTGTATATCGTCAATTCTTATAAAAAAATAAGGTAGTATTTACAAGGTACGGGTCCCAATATTAATTAATGGTAAATGAAAATAATAATAGGGGGAATGCTATGATCTATGAAATAAAACATTAATGTTTCTCTTTGTGTTACTTTTTCCTTGAAAGATAGATACACGAACAAGTCAAAATGATATCAATTTTCTTCCTTCGTATATAAAGTAAATTATGTAATGTTGCAATTCAAACCAGGTATCATATTAAAATTCCACCAACACAAAAACAAAAACAAATTATGACAAAAAATGAATACTTAATTATAGAGAACAATGTGACATGAGATAACGTGGACATTCTCACCTTGCCAGCCTTATTCATACATATTTCAAAATGTTTCTCTTTAAATGTATAGGAGGGGCGCGGAAACAGGGGGGGCTGCGGGGGCTTCACTCCCGCACTTTTTTTCCAAAACCGTATATAAAAACGTAAAAATTAGCATCTGATAATAATTTTTTGCATGGTCAGCCCCCCCCCCCCCCACTTTCAAAAAGGTTCTGCGGCCCCAATTATAGTACCATTATCATCATCATTGCGTAATTGTATTTTCTTTCTGATTTATTTCCTTAAGTTACTATTACTAGGTAGCTGGTTTTCCTTTACAATTGTCATTGACTTAGAACCACTTTACAACAAATCCTTTTAAATCTAAATGTTTTCAACATAATATGAAATAATAACATTGCACATCAAACCCCAATTCGCACTTACTAGATCTCTAGTAAAATGAAATTCTGGTAAACTTTTTTTTCAAACTATATTCCATAACAGCCTTTCAAACTCAATATGTCAACTTGCGTTCTACCGTTAACATAATATTTGAAATTATATTTCTGTGATTTCTTGATTTGTTTTTCCTTTTTGTTCATAGGATATGTATTTTGTTTTGATTGAACATTTTTTTAATCAAGCTGACAAGCTGCAATCACACCATGTTTCAATGAAGTAATCTTGAATCGTTTTACTAAGACACATGGGCCACCCAATTGGAGCCTAGCCTTGTGAATTTTAATCTAGTGAGAGAAAAAAAAGAAAGGAGGGGAGAAAAAGGGAGGTGAATGGTAGTAAGAAGTATAAAAAATAGATTTTTGGGTCGCGTAACTTCTATTACCCTTCGGTAAAAATAATAATGATAATAATAAAGACCTCATTTAGGCTGTCTTGCTCCCCCTCCCCCCTCAGTTATCATGGTGCCTTTTTATGATATGACAATAAATTAAGATCGAGCAATGGGGGAAGGGGGGCAGGTAGGAAAGGCAATAATGTTTCAAAATGGGAAATTAAGGCTTTTTTCAGCAGAGCTAGACTTCAAAAAGCACGTTGTATATTTGTGCACATTTTTCACAATACACCAGGGTACCCTAATTTTTGTTGATTATTTCGAGTCAATATCGTGCTAAAAAATAAAACAAAATGATAGCAAAGGGTATTCTAATACCTTGTTTGGTGTGTATTTGAATGTCGTATAAACTTTGAATCATAGTAATATTAGATATAAATGGAGAATAATTTCTACAAACCACAATCCATAGATTTAAACGGAAAGACTATCAATTCAAGGTTAATTTCAACATATCTATTGACAAAACATCTCAATATGATTGTAAAAGGCCATTACAACAAACAGACCTTATCTAAATCTATCAACGTTAATCTTCCTCCTACTTTCCCCCTCAGACACGACTCGGCTTAACACGTTCTAAAATGGTTCATCACAAAACCTTGATCAATAAATCGAATAAAGTCCCCTCGCTCGCATTAATTCATCCCTTACTCGGCCCTCATTATGTTCGATAACAAGGCCATATTGATTAGATCATACAAGAATGCCCTGTTTATTGTACGATATCACAATAAAATCGTCACAGCCGCCGCTATTGTTTGCTACTCCTGGCTTTTAAATTATTAATATATTTGCTTCTTACTCTAAGCTAAAAAGATGGAGGACTTTCATAACAAGATAGGTGACGTCAACGTAAGATGTAAAATGGGTCTCTATGTAAATTAGACTGAATATATCGAGATGGATACTGCAAGGGTGTTTTCAGAGAAATAAGAAACAACTAAATCCTTACGAAGATGGATATCAAACACAAATACATTACTAATGTTTTTTTAAACACATTCAATTCAATTCAAATTCAATTTATTCTTAATAATAATAAACCATCATCAAATTGTACATTCGTATAAAGAAATATCATTGCAAGAAAAGGAGGACACCAAACAGTTTACACTTGAAAATAAGAAGCCTCCAAACAATACAAGAAGCCTCCAAAGAATACAATAAATAAACATTGGATATCATTTAAGGGCGTTTGATGTGTATACAAGCTACCTAAGGTTAGTAGGCCCTCAAGATAAACAAAATAAAATTTACAAAATTGTCCAAGCAAAAACACACAATCCCATTTGGACATATACTAAAGGCATTGGGGTCTCTTCTGAATATTATTTTGTTATTTCAAATAAAGAAAAGGTGATATATGTTTAAGTTTCAAAGATAAATATGGTATTGACTTAGTCGCCAGTTTATACACAAAAATAATATATTAGCAGGGGTTTCAAGGTGAGTCTTTTGTACCAATCAAAGATACATTAATAATGAATTGATAACTTTTATTAAAAATTGCTGACACTCATCATGATAACAAAAGCTTTTAGATATTCAATTTTTGTGTTTTTTATGTTTTTTTTCAGAAAACAATTATCTTCCTTCTTTTGATGAATCATCGTTGAGCGTAGTGGTGAATAACTATAATGTAGATGACGTCATTACATACGTCACCGCCACGGACAAAGATGGTGAAAAATGCCAAGAGAACGACGCGGATTGTCCATGCGCGCGAATTCTTTACGCCCTTGAGAGCGGGAATGAAGACTCTCTTTTTCATATTCATCCAAAGTCTGGTGCCATCCAGCTCTCGGGTAAAGGGATTAGAAACAAGAGTGAATTCCCGACACCGGGAACGCAGCTGAAATTGGTGATATCTGCACGGAATCCAGTACATCGATCGCGGAGAAGAAGAAGAGAAAATGACAATATCAGTGATGGCGATGATGATAAAGTTGTTGATACAATGATTGTGATGGTTGAATTCGACGATGAACCGGCCGCTGAGGTCAATAAATACAGAAAAATTGAAAACCATGTGATCGATGAAGTCGGCTTTCGTTACAGGAGATCATTAAGTGATGACTCACAGGTTGTACACTCACGACGAAGAAGATCGGTAAGTCTTTACTAAAATCTTTTTTTTTTTAAACGAGTTTTATTTGTAATTCACATTTTAACAAACATATCTCAAAAAAGATACAAATTCTGTACATTCATATAGATAAACATCATGCTAGGTTGAAGTAACATATACAACAGATCTAATTCAAAACAACAAAAAATAGATCTATACCCTTTATTCTTTCAGAGTAATTATATTCCACTTTTTCCTGTGAAACTCTGAACGATTATGTTTAAAAGAAATGAAGCGCTTTTTTTTTCTAACTGTGTTAGACTGCATAAAAATGACTTAAAAAGAGGAATTGTTTTACTATATTTACATGAAAAAATGAAATATTTGCCGTATAGTATAATTGTATTGACCAAATAAAAATGTTCTTTTTTCAACGTTCCAAAACAAATTTCTAAATTAGATAACTTATAAGAACGGATATTTTTTTTTTTTTTTAATAAAATCTTATAAAAAATATTTCATGATTTTTATAATAATAATGTTGATGTCTAATTAAGAGCTCACATCATCCAAAGACGCATACATAATATAATCTTAAACTTCTGATGAGTTGCCGTCAAGCCATCTTAATATTTGGGTGAAATGAAACTACTCTAACATATTTAATGTTGTTTATTTATTGCACATTTTTCTGTTTTTCCTGTATGCTTTAATTTTCGTTGTACCATGGTAACGCCATACCTAATCCCATAATCTATCTAAATCTGTATTTCAATAAATGTTTATGACTAATTGATTAAAATTAAAAGAAATTTATAAGGACTATCGACTCAAGAAATAACTGATTTAGCTATCCTGCTTATAGAGCATAATTCAATTAAATCTTATATGATTGTTCATGCAACACTAATTCGTTAATACAAAGGTATTATATTAATACAAAGGTATTATATTTAGATTCAAGTCGTGTGGTGGGAAAATCACGACGTTAATAATGATTACTCCCAATATTATGACAATGGTAAACGTACATGTTTTGTAATCAGCCAATTGCCTTAAGGAACAAACATTAATTTCATCCGTTTCTTAACTCTAAACAGAATTCAGGAGCACCAAGCGAAGCTACATTTTTCTTGGAGAAAATCGGTGACGCCATCGACATGACTGAAGTAAACATAGGCGAGATCGTTGAACTCCAACTTACGTTGTGGTTACCAACAGGTACCACGACTGATGTCGACGTCGAGTTCCTTTCTGAAAACGATAATGGTGCCGTATTCATTCTATTTGATCCAAGTATCACGACAGTAGGTGGAAACTTTCCGAGCTTCGATACCAATAATGTAGTGACTTCATACTCCGCCTCAGCGGGAGATGGAAGGGTAAGAGGTCCACCTTTCTTGTATAATGGCTTCAAATCATATCATTATCAAATCAAAAAAGGAAAATTTTATTATGTCCTAAAGATGTTTTATGGACAACTGGTTTAAAGTGTTAAAAGAATCGCATTCAGTAGCCTGTTCTTAGTTGGTCATTTTATGATGATCTAGAAAATTGTAATATAAAAAACATTACCATTTCAAAAATGTATTACAAATCAACAATTTTCAAGCCTAAATCTCCAGTATCATAATTATCAACTACATAGAGAGAAATAAAATATTCGGCGTATCTCACTTTTCACAATGGGAGCAAAATAACAAGGACATTATTTCCATTAAGGACGCTTGTTTCATGACATAAATATTTTCGTTACATCTCCCGTATTTTTCTAGTATGATCGGGTAGTGATGAATCTGGGTGATATTACGAATAATGGTGACGATACGGCTGACGACGAACCTAACCAGATCGAACTCCAGTTCAAGGCTATTCTTACTGTCAACGACGCTACCCAGTACGATGACCCTTATGACCTGTCAGCTGCTGTGACCTATGGATCGAGTGACGACATTTGGGCTGGAACCACATCATTTACCCCCGTTGATGACCGTGCTGACTGGGTAAGATCACATTAATAACAAAAGATATAACATAGTAACATAATCTCACAGACAGAGATGACAAATTTAGTTCACTTCATAGAAATTTCAGTTTCACCCATACTTTTGAAAATATTGTTTTAGTAATAAAAAATCCCGTCTTTTTACAGATGTGTTTCTTTCATCAACGTCAGATGAATGGAATATCTCGTTACTGTGTTCCAAAGGAAATAGGAATATCAATACCTAGCCGTTTGATTAATTCAGTTTGTTCCTTAAGTATATACAACAGAGGAACCCTTTGTGATGATCTTACTGAAAATAATAATCAAGAAGGCGAAAGGGATTTTTAAATGGCTTTTTTATATCAAAGAAGAATTTCTAAGTGAAGTTTAGAGTTGAATCTAACGCGTGATCTAGATTTGAAGGTAAAAATCTCACTCGTTCATTTAGTGAACAAATCTCCCTTACATTCCCCAACAATACCAAGCAACCTACCTGATCTATTTTAGGCTGCCAAGAGATATAGAGAGAGGGGGGAGGGAAGGGGGGATAAGTACACGTGAACGTTTAACTGTATCTCCAGATCATGAAAACTCATGAATTGTTCTTTGAGCAGATGAGATTACACATCCGTTTACTTTTTTTTTCAAATTTCAGGCCGTAGCATCACCCCTGGTCTTCATATCAGGACCAGATGGTCAAAATATGAGTGTTGAGTCATCAGCATTATTCGCTATCGACATCGTTCTTCGCAATTACGCCTCTGAAAACGTCGTCGTTGACCTGATCGCAGACAACTTCACCGCTGATCCTGTCATGACCATATGCGATTATGAAGTAACTGGGAAAGGTAAGAAAAATCGCTTATAGTTTATTTTTTGTATGTATTCCTTCAAATATGCATTGTTGTTTCTCCATGCAGTACGACTATAACGGTCGCATAATGCCAGAGGGATTTTTTTTCTTGCAGGGATAGTCGAGTGGCTACTCTTGACTATTTTGAATCTTGCATTACCTGACCGGGAACTTTCAGGTAGTTTTCCGATACAAAATTGATAATAGATTTGATCATAGTAGAATGAGCTTTATTATAGTAATATACAAGATGGTTATGTTAATAACAATATCAATATGGTTTGTAATCGTTAAGGATTTTGTGATTGATATTTGTACTTGACTTATTTCAACTTATACTTAGGATCCAACTACGATTGTATGTCAGATGAATCCTACACATTTTCGACGAAAGAGGTAAATGGGACTATCTGGACAGTTTTATCAACCCTTGACCTCGGAACATGGGTCAACCAAGGTCAGTGACATTATGTTATTAACTCTTACATTTCTCCCGCTGAAGGTTAAACATTGGTTAGATATCGTATATAGATATCACCTAAGAATCGAATGATAATGCATAATATGATGAATTGGTATACGGACAATTCTCATGTCTTGTTAAATATTGAAGAAAAACGTTCACCTGCAAAAATTAGGATTCAAATGCCACGAATTAACGACTTAACGGCTCTTCTTTTCTTACTTGATAAAAGGAAATCCACATTGTGAAACTATTTTATACTAAAATCACTACCATCAGCTTGTATAATGGTAATAAAATAAGTCTAACCCCAGAAAGTCTACATACTAAGAAAAACAAGTGCTGATTAGAACATCTCCTTGTCCTTTATTCACATCCTGTTGTGTTTCTTCATAGCAGATGAGGCTTCTAAAGGGTTTTGTGGACCAATTTTTTGTTTTAGTTTACATAAGACTATTAGAGGTTCTTGGTGATATAAATCATATATAAACCACTAAAGATATCTAACCAACCCATTACAACTCTTTTGTACTTCCTTTCCGAACCTTTAAAACAAGTTTCCAAAATGGGCAAGCAGAGGTTATTTTTTTTTTCTGTGATGGAGATTAAAACTTGTATTTTTTATTCGCCCGATAGGACTTCGGTACGGGTCATCGATCGATGCTAGTAATACAATCAGCACAGAAGCAATTGTCCATCTGACAGATAGTACAGAGATCGAGGATTATTCGACTTACTGGTTTGGTGTGGCCGTATCTGTTAATAATGAGATGATATACTCTAATCAGTATGGTATCCACGCTCAACCAATCAGCTCACCTGATATGGTAAATGATCATAATTATCTTCGACTGACTCCTTAAGGCATTTGGTGCAACCTAAAAAAAAAGAGCGAATCCATAATGCACGTTTTTGATTGATTTTTGGAGTTGTGTTAAATTTTAACAGTCAAACCATAAAATTATGAGGTTCAATATGATAAACGGTATTAACAATTTACGAAAATGATAGCTTTGTATGTTATAACATATATGTAATTCAAAGAGGTAGCTTATTCATGATGATGTTGGGAATGAAAATAAAACCACAAGTATATAATCAGTTAATAAAAGAAGAATAGATAGAGAAAGACTTTCACATCTACTATAGATCAGGTGATTGACGTAGGTCATTGTGACCAAACCACAACGGGACAATCAATTATTATGACTATCATTAAATATCTTCATTTGTTTGTCATAATATAACCTCATTTACAAGAAATTAATCAAAGATCTGGCGATAACATCTTCCAAGTTGTAAACAAAACCTTGAAAATCCATCTAATAATCATTCACTTACAAATTACCCATTAATTATCTCCTAATTTTCCAGACTACCGAACCAACCATCGATTTCTATCCCATCGATGGCAACCAAGTGGTTGTCGGAGCCTGTGTTGGTTTCGTAGTGACCATCGATCTCCAAGAAGAAGTGACGTCACGACTGATTGTTGACCTCTCATTACCTGTGACCTCGAACTCAGAAACCCAAATGAGAGTATGTAGTGCGCAGGTAGTTTCAGCGGGTTATAATATCCCATGTGCCTCCAAAGTCGTACCATCATATGTTGAGCTGGTATGTTCATTTGTCTACTAAAATTCTGTTGATTCTGTTTTACTTCATCGTTTGTATTAGTTTAGTCAATTTTATATATGTATAAGGTAAAAAAATATCTGCTTCACAAGACAGAGGGAAATTGAAGCTCTTTACGATTGATGAAAGAAAACAGATCGATTATGAATAGTGACCAGCCGAATATCAGATTTAGTTTTAAACCTTGTAGATTTAAATATAAATCTTATGAGATTTAAATTTAAATCTTTTGAGATATAAAATAAATCGAACATTCGGCTGGTCACTATTCACAGCCGATCTGGATTTATTTTAAATCCTTGATTTTTAGAGGTGAGGATTATAATAAAGATGATTCAACTTATAATATTGATACTTATCATGATCTCAAATCTACATTGCAGATAGTTAATACCATTCTTTAGCAAAAATATTCATAACTATGTTAATACTTGATTCTTTTCTCAAATGACAGATACTACGTGAATTTTCGTCAAAATGAGCAAATTCTTAAATTAATACAAATTTATTATTTTAGTTTAGGCTACAAAATTATAAATAATCACAACTTCTATCAAATGGTAAGGTAAGACTACTGTCTTCCATAAGAAGGTCTAAAACCATCAAACGTTTTACAAAATGGCGTATCAACTGTCGGTTTATAGTCGGTTTTGTTGGTGGAGTTATAGCCTAATTGATGACATCTTGCTATTCATGGATGCCTTGTTTAATATGTTATCATTATCATACTTTCGTAGGATGGAGAGAATAGGGACTATGTTCGATTGGATTTTGGTAGAGTGACAAATATAGGCAGACGATCAGAAACTGGAGATAATGAACTCAAGGTTCATATTAGTGCTCAGCTACTCTTTGATGCACCCGGTAAGGATTTAAATCACTTCTAAATCAATTCTCTTTCATTCTTTATCGTATGATTTAATATTGTACTTCGTGTAATTCCTTGAATGTATTACTCTGTATCATGAATGTCTTGTACACTGATTTTAATTCAGCCTACGGGCTGCAATAGTCCGTAAATAAACCATACACTAAAGCCTATCGGTTTAAAGGAAAACAAAGGAAGGCTCAATAATCGAAGATTTGTGAACAGTCCATCGAACTCAATATCTCAACCAATGCTAATTCACTACCATCCCCTCCCATTCTTTTAAATCAGATGCTTCAAATGGAACAGAGTTAACGATTACGGCAGGTGTCCGCTATGAGATGGAACAGAATGATCTAGTTTGGATGGTTCAGTATCCTCTACTTGCTGTAGATCAACGATTAGCCGATTATACTTCAGCTGCCAAGGTAATATCATGAGAGAGAGTCATTGGTTAAATTAGTTTACAATAGATGTACAAGATAAGATAGGATTTCAAGACTCTGATAAGTCCTGTGCACATAGAACATAATCTGGAAAATCATGGATTACAGAAAAATATCTGAATTAATAATCGTCGCCATTCACAGCAGTTTGTAAATAAAGAAATCGACGATAAAACAGAAAAAAAATCGAAAATGTTTGTCCAGGTTTGTAATTCTTCAGTAGAGTTTCGAAATATTTGTTAACATGTAACATAGCAACAGCCATTTCGAGAGCCTAGATATATATATTAATCCATTTAGTTCTAATGTGATCATTGCAGATCATTATTCCTCTTTTTCTCCATTCATCTGTCCATGCTTGATACGGATATACAGCCATGTCATTTGTTTTAATCGTTTTGTAATATTCCTACAGCACCCAAGCTTCACGCTAACCAATCGTGCTGACGATGGTTACCTCTACCCGAAGTCAGCTGTATCCTTCGAGATCGAGATCGAGATCCCAGCTGAGACAACCCATCCTGATCTAACCGTGATCATCAAGGCTCCCAAGGATGACAGAGATATGAAGAAACCATTCATGAGCATCTGTCGGGTCGAAGTCTTGACCGTCAGTGACTTGTTTCCATGTTATAATGCCAACAGAACCATCTTCACACATGAGAGTACATCAAATAATTCAGCGGCAATTGACAAGTACGGGTTGTTTCTTTTCAAGTTTGGTGTTTATTCCTAGCCATTTACATAGGGAAAGGCTCCTATTCTGCATGTAGAATTACTTCCATTGCCTCCAGTAAAAAATTACATGTTGATATCGAAAATTAAAGTTTGCCTTGACTTTGTTTCATATTATCACAGACAGAAAAATTAAATCTTCTCTTTCTGACATTGTTATTCTTTAGAATTTTAAGATTAATAAGAGAGTCAAGAAATTAAATGAAATTTTAAAGAGCAATTTCATTCTTCAGATTGCAGAATCATTATGATTATTTAAATTAAATAAGAAGATGCATGCCAAGAAACGAAATATTGAATACCTTTATCATTGTCCATGTGTAGAACGACTGTGAACCTTGGGGTAATCAGCAACACTTATCTTGAAGAGATGATGACAGCAAACCCTGACAGTAAGGCAACAGTCACTCTAGGTGTGTTCATGCATTGGGAAGATCATGAATATCATGAAGATGATGCTACACTTCCGGTTACAGTCATGGCGGAATGGGGTCATGAAGGGTCATGGTCTGACACCATCGACTACGTCACCGAACTCAACACCGACCCTGCTCTTGATAGTGTGAGTAGTGCAGGGGAAGAACCAATGAGAAAGTGAGAGGGGGGGGTAGGGGGACTTGCAAACACTCATCTTACCAATGAAAGAGGTATAAATATTTCTTGAATACACATTTAATGTTTTATTTCTCAACATAAATGTAGGAACCATTTCAATCACAGCAATAGCAGAACTTTTCAGCAAATTTTGATTATCAGCCAAAACAAAATGTAAATGAAGCATTGTAAAGACGAGTGAGATATGGAGATATGTGAAGAGCAAAGTCAAATGATGAATCATCTATATTCGGAAGATACTTGAAAAGAGGCAAATGTTTTTTTTTCATCAAACTGTAAATAAAGTATCAATTCCACTATCTAGTTTTTAAATAAACTGTAAATGAAGTATCAATTCCACTATCTATTCTTTCCTAGTCGGATGAGAGCCCTCAGATTCAGATGGCCCTTGACGCTGGTAGATCTCGTCATTTGAAGGCTGGTTCTACTGCTGTCTATACCCTAGTTATGTATACTCCAGTCAACACAGTCACTACATACGCTCTTGATGTGACAGCACCCAACGATACACTATCTGTCTGTCGTGCTCATTTCCGTTACGGTGGTGATAACATACCATGCTTTGATGAGCGAGATGAGATGTTAATGTCCTATGAGGAAGATGGACATCGAGATCGAGCTTTCCTTGATCTAGGTCCAGTCAGGAATACAGGTAGGGCCAAAATCAATGATAAGTGCTTATTTACCTCGTTCAAATTAGAATAGTCGTAGATTTTGTAGTGGCTTTCATCGTGTTTAATTCAGTTTATTTTCCCGAGTTTATTTTGCAAAATATTAGCAAGGGCGAATGAAACTATGAAAAGAACAAATTATGATCAGAGTTCTTCGTGGTATTCGCTGATCTCTTATCTCTCTAGTATTGGAATAATAGCGATATACATTATAGATGTATCATCAGTCGTTTCCTCTCGCTGTATGACGAAAATATAAATAGTATTACAGGGACGTCTGAGATGATGATTTTAAAAAGATTTTAATGTTCGACCTTCGAATAGACACAAGGTCTACCCATATGACATGAAAGTCTTCAGGAATACACACGTGTTCTGGAAAATATTTATGTAGAATTTGGTAAACATAGTAGAAGAAGTCATCTTTTGAAAAAGGAATGTTACGTCTTTCCATCAAATAATTCTCTCTTCTTGTAAAAGAGAACTGTTGCTCGGCTAGCGCCATGAGCGTCTACTGACGGTGTGTGCGCTCTACAAATATACACGATTATTATTATTATAATTTCGTTTTTGAAGTCAGAAAAACCAAACGGAACTATTCTTTTCTTCGGACAGGTATCACGACCACTAATCAGGCGGATAATCGGATAGTGGGTCAAGTAGTTGTCAAAATGGAGGAAGCTGCTCTGCCACCGGATAACCTCACTTTACCGGATCCTCAAGGGTTTGGTGTAACAGTTCAAGTCGGAGAGACAGATAGTTGGAGCTTTACAGATATACTTACAGTGGATACGAATGAGACTATTCCAAATAATCTGGTATGGATCATATCATTCAAATTAATATGGTTTAAGTAATAATAATAATGTTCCGGTCATTAGGCTTATAAACTGATTATAAACTCTTCATCATTTTGTCAGTCAGTCAAATTTTTATGTCCAGTTTTCTTAATTGGAAAAGGGATTGTCGGATTCATCTATAGGACTCGGCGCAATCGCCCTTACCATCCCACTTGGCAGGATTCAATGTGTCCTTTCTCAATACCTAGCCCTCATTATCTCTCTTCCAATTACTTCTTATATGTAATCTTTATCCGTAATCGCCTACCAAAAACTCTTAAACTCTAACTCCTTTAACATGCCCATTATTTTCTTGCTCAATCTGTTTTTTTTCAATGTTATTCAGAATCCTCTTCCCGTTGCCACGTTGACAAAGCTCAACGCTGCTGAATCTCGTGTCACTATCGGTGGAGTTGTTGAATTCAACCTCGATATCTTCATTCCACCCGAGTCTATCGCCCACTATGAAATCGAATTACAAAGCGACATTGATGAACCTTACAAGACGACAATCTGCGAGGCAAGGATCATCTCAACAGGATGGAATATTCCTTGTGTGAATGGATCATTTATCGAGACTATCTACAACTCTTCAACTGATAACCAGCATATCGATATGGCCTATTTAGATGCTGGTGTGATCACTAATATGAGGATGAAGAGCGAAGGACTTCCGGTCAAATACAACAAAAATGCGGTAGGACATTTTTCGAATTAATACAAATGCATTTTCGTTATAAATATTCAATAACCTTTTAAAATCACCTTTCCATGTTAACAGTACCCAGTAGGAACTGAGAGTCATACGGCAATGGAAATAGATATCTCACATATACCAACTGTGATTGTAATTTCGAAATGATAAGTAATGTTCTCTAAAGTAACACTTTTGCAATTTTATTACATCTTAGGTTCGAGTTCAGCTTCTGACTCGTCTAGAACTGAATGATACGATTGTAGAAGGAGACGAATTCTGGTTGGGTGGAGCTGTCAAGATAGATGGTTTCAATGAGATCATTCTTCAGTCAGGATTCAATGCTACAGAAGAACCCCTCTATCCGGAGGTAAGAAAACATCTTCTTCATCAAGTATGATAATTGTATCGGAAGTGTAGAAAATAAGACTTATCAAATCCACTGAATATTAACATTTTTAATTCATCTTTTTCTGCAACTCCTCCAAACCATTTTTAAGCATAATTAAGGCGTTGATAAAAAGGCTGACAGAATGATTAACATGAGGATATACTTTCAGATAATCCATTCATATAATTTATACACATGCAAAAACCTGCTTCTACGTACAATAGTACAATAATCGCCAACATCTTATATTTGTCTTATAGACGTACACTGAGCCAACGTTCCACGTGAAGCGACCTCGAGGCAATCTAAGTATGACAATCGGTGAAAAGGCCCGTTACTATCTAAACATATCCACCACTGTCACCACTACACCGATGGCTATCAACCTATCTCTACCGATCGCTGGTGATGAAGCCTTTCTAACCATTACTGATATACAGCTTGAACATGTAGGAAAGAACTTTGGATGTTTCCAGCTCTGGGACGAAGAGTTTATACCAACAACGGTGTCGTCGTTGGGTTCATCACAAAACGATACCGCGCTCATTGACTTCGGTGTCATATCTAATCATGGTACGATACATTTCTTAAATTACGGCACTATCATTTTCGATTCGGAGATTATGAACACGTTGGGTTATGTCTTATTTTATTATTTGTTTTATAATGAAATTTTATCAATATCTATCAAGGATGTAAAGCGTTACCATTATACCACAGTCACACTGACTGCTCTAAGCCGACCGATGGGGTGTCATTAAACATAATGTAGTAGATTTGATTGGTTAAAGTTAGATTAGTTGGTCAGCAGGGCCCAGGGAACGCTTTTATATAGGGTGTGCTGAAGTAAATTTGTCAAGCAATCAACTAATAAAAATTAAGTAAAAAGGCTTTCACTACAGAATGAAGGTTATTCTGGTCCCGAGAAATTCCCGAGGGTTTCACTACAAAAAATATGTAATTTTAGCTACATTTCTCTATTTTTAACACCAGAATTCCAGGGGTGCTGCCTAAGGAGAATAATAGACGCAGCAACACAAGTTTTTGCCTTGGGGTGCTTCAGTGCCCCCCTTTCCAGGGCCATGTTGTTCAGCTGTGACATAATTAATGTTAGTCGCTAAAGATGTCTTGTAAATGGATATATTATTTTGCTTTTGATCTGGCACATCTGTATTATAGTTGCGCAGCTATTTTTAACGTAGTAATTATACACTAAATTATTATCCCTCAGATTTTCATATAAAACATTTTTCTCGTCTCGTCTCGTTCTTTCACCAGGAACATCACACAAGTACCAATACCTGCCATCTAATCTTGGTGATGATGATATCATAGTCTCTTTTGAGATCCAGCTAGCTGATCATTACCAGCTAGTCAACCAAACACTTCTTGATTTCACCATCACGTTCCTGTATAGTTTGGATAGAGAAGTGACTTTCACTGAGACAGTAGAAGCTCTTATGATGCCGTGGGACCTACCTATTATTGATATTAATATGACAATAGAAGATTATGACATCAGGGATGTTCACCAAGGGTATGTAATCAATGACAATGATTTCATGGCATATCGTTTTATCTTGCCTTCAAATAAAATGCAAACGCAACAATTCACTTTGCATATTAGATTGTACGAACAGGGGAGCGTTTCATGAAAGGACTTGTCGGATGCTTTATCCGACAAATCCCATTTTATCCGACAGTTACCATAGGAACAGTGCTTCTGAGCCAATCAAAATCATGGAAATATGTCAGATCTGACAATTTGTCGGATGAAAATATTGATGAAACGCTCCCCTGATGAGAATGATTTGAAAAATAAATGTTTAAGGTTCATGCTCCTGTGAAGTGTAATTCTGAAACTCTACCCGATTTGTTTGCAAAATTGTTCTCGTTCTTGGATCACAATAATAATGATGATGATAATGATAACAATAATGATTATGATGATGATTATAATAATAATATTGATAATAATAACAATGATAATAATGATAATGGTAATATCAATATTATACTCGCTCATATAGCGCTCAATTTACCTCACGTCGGCTGAGTTCAGCAGATTACCCTATGGAATTTAGAGCGAATGTTATACTTTACAATATCGTACTTAAACCAACTAGTATGTCGTCCCGAACATTACCTTTTTGGAAGTCTTTTTCGTCAATGTTTGACCTTTGTTGTTATTTCTGATTATATTATAGTGACGTGGTTCAAGGACGTATCTCCTTGAAGCACAACGATAGATCATCATCACATGCTCATGCCGTCATGATAAACCTGATGACTCCTCATTTTATCGGTGTTGATCCCCTGATTGAGATCGAAGGACCTTCTTTATGTACCGAAACCAGTGATGAGGGAATCAAATTCCACGTAAGTCACAAAAGAGATAAATAAACCATGGTAACTTCACGATACTGCTCAAGTACAGGACACTTTTTTTAAAATTTGGTAAACTTGAATAACGATCTAGTAATTAACTTCGGATTTACACTGTACTGATGAGGCCTACATTAGTGATGGAATGCTGCAATCTCGAGAATTCACATCGTTGCATAGATTTGAATGATTGTAGAAAACATTCCATTTCATGAATAACATATATTTCATAATCAAGTTTTTCATATATCAGTGTTATACTAAGTAGAATAAGTTCTTTTAAAAAAATTCTTTTCAGTTCTCCGAGATGTTTTTCACTGATATCTTCACCATGTGGTTCAATATCACAATCGATGAGGATCGCTACATGCCAATTGAAATGGATGTCATCAATACAACTGTACCACTAGAAGTCGTCTATTACAAGACAGGTGGATTAGATGATAATGATTACGTCATTCTTGGCGATGTATTCAGTACGGAACTAGAGCTTCTTGATCTGACATACACGATCGAAGGTACGTGGGGCTAAAGAGAGTTTCTTGTTCATTTCATTCTGAATTGATCATCCCCACTTTGGGGATAAATCCTAGAATTAATAAATTTTATTCATTTTGATTGATTTTAACCAACAATCAATTTATTCCTAGATATTCTATCAAATTTTAATGTGATTGTACATTTGCATATAATCGAATTAGAGCAATAAATGGAGGACAGCAGAAAGTGCATTTGCAAAATAAGAATCTTCCAAATTGTAAAAACGTATATTGATTACATGCTAGATGAAGGCATATTTCATTGACTCATACATAAAACAAGTAAACACAGTTTGCTTGATAACGTTCATGACAGAACGGCATGAATAATTAGGAATAATATAAAGGAAACCCATGCACATAAATAGAATAGTTACAAGAATCGTAATAATTTTTATTGGTATATCATAATTTATCAGATAGCACGAGAATACACCTGGGTAATCATAAAGGATATAAAGTTTCTTACTATAGCTTGACCAGGAAAATGTGAAATGAAATTGAATTTTGAAATATCAAATACATTTCTTGCTATTAGCCTATAATGCTTTAATTTGTTTTTCTTACAAATGGTTTGGATAGAACCTGGTCTTTTTCAACACTTTTACTGATAATAGAAAAATGAAAATGAAATTAAATCATATTGAAACACTTTGAAGCCTAAGATCTGTCTTATATAATTATGAGGTAGGGTAAAAATTGGTTTAAGTTGTACATGTATTATTTTATTAATTCACCGTAATGTTTTTTTTAATCATTTTCTAGCTTGTGCTGAAAGACTGGATTACGCTATGAATAGAGAATGTCAGTTTACAGCCAGTTCAACACTGAACGATTCACATGCTCCTCATACAGCAACTATTAATTCAATGACAGGATGGGCCCCTGGTTCAAGATACATGCTACCATACCTTGGCAATGACTACCTACAGGTTCGTCAATCCTTTACTATTCTATAAATCACATAGGCCTAGACATTTTACAGGCAAAACCTGGCTCCAGTAAGGAAAAAAATAATTCTTCATTTCTGTTCAGACGTGGAAAATAATTATAGAAGAAAGGACCATTATATTTATCATTCAGGAGTCTCATACTGATATGAAATACTAATAAGCTGGTCAACATAAATAACAAGAAAGCAAAGCCTATACAGTCTCGATAGTACAATATCATCAAAATGCGAAATTTTGACAATAATGCAACTATGCTGCAGAGTGCCGACGCACTCTGGAGAGTGTGCAAGTACATTGGGTGATTACATGTTCAGTGTTGACCTTTTGGTGTTGGTGTTAGGTCAATTTTTACACGATTATAACGCCAAAAATAAAATGAAGATAGTCCTGAAAAGTCACTCACTATTTTTTGAGGTGTTCATAATGTGATCTGGATCAGTTTTACAAACTGAATAAGTATTGGAGCCAGGGAAACAATTAAAATTTCAACACTAACACGGTACACCAACACCAAGGCCAACACCGGACTTGAAATCAACCATTGTCGGCCCGGAGTGGTGTCCAATTCAGAGTGAATAAATATATATAATGGTGAAAAGGGAAACGTGGGAATAATAAATGGGGGAAATGCGAGGATTATTAAGAAAACGCCAAGAGATTTTGAATATTGAGTATTAATGATATTGTTTCTTGTTGTTTCATTAATTATTCGATTAGGTGAAGTATCCGTCTCTGATGCGATTCAGTGGTATCAAGATGCAACAAGGACCTAATGGAACTAACTATGTTGATTCATTTCAAATCAGCTATAGTGAAGAAGATGTAGTCTGGTTTGATTATCAGGAAGATGGAGCAGTTGTGGTAAGCCATGATACCTTGACAAACTTCATCAAAATTCATAATTGATTGGCTATTGTGACCTAGCATTCTCGATTATGAAAACGACAATTCAATCAAATGTCATTGCTACTAAACATTTTCCTTACAATGTCTATTCATCGTGTGACACTATTTTATGAACGTTTGCTATTATTGTGATCAAATAAAATTAATTAGGTTCCCTTTCCTGACAACCAATTAATAATCACCCCCCACCCCCTCGCAATAGGACGCATTGAGAAACGTTGGTGCATGGTACGTCTTCTAATTTCAAACGTTTATTTTTATCGTTTTACCGTTTGAATATTGTATAGTTTTATATCGGTGTTAATAATTTCCACGTTGTTCTCTCATTTGCAGACGTTTCAAAATTATGACTACGAAGCGTTTGTCCCGGAAGTAAATGTGACCGAAGATCCATGGGTCATCCACCTCTTTGCCAATCCGTTCAATGCCCGGTTCTTCCGAATCCGACCACAGACACACAAGAACGATACCAACTATCCGATCTTACGTTTTGAATTGTATGGGTGTCTTAGGGAAATTGACAGTGGTGTAGCAGGTATGCATTCTATCCCCTTTACACCCCCCCCCCTCATTTTCATCATGTAGGCTACATGATACTACATAAATCATTGGACATCCCCTATCGTCATTCGAAATTCAACACTACCAGAATTGTTTGGAATTTACCTTTCGGCTAAGGATTTAGCTCAATCATTATTATGCCCCAATTGTAGCTTTAAAGCACAATTTCACTCGTTATACTCCCATTATACCCTTTATCTGATAACATGTCCAATATATGTGGTTACCAATCTCTGAACTTTAGAAATCATCATTCACACATATTTTTTTGTTAAATCTGTAATGCAATTTAATGCAGCTTGAACTGATTACTTTTTTTCATGTGTGGTTCAATTTTCATAATGACATACTTTGAAACTTACAAAATATTTTCAGGGATAAGGATGTGAATATTATATGACTTTAAAACAGTCGATTTAAATAGCAAGAAAACCGGGGTTTTAAGTTGTGTAAGCCGTATTACACAAATATTACGTCATTGTCTGTTTTTATATCGCTTTTTATTATTCAAATGGACTAGTGGTATTGATTTTTATGTTTTAACTGTAAAACACATTCTTCGTGCATGGTTACTAAATAATTACTAACTCAATAGAATTTAATTTGAAACAGTGATGATGCCTTACCAACATTCGCAATTCATCATTTCTGGTGGGAGCTCCCCCCTTCTTTCTCGCTTTCTTTCGTCTCTCAGAGATGCGACTTTTATCATTATTTTAACATAAAACAAGTTTTTTTTTTTTTTTAAATTTTTCTTTCGACACTTTTTCTTTACTTCAAAATGGTTCGTCACTTCTCTGTTTTGTGATATTCTATTTTTTCCCCTTCATATTAATACTGGTGCATGCAGTAGAGTGATGGTGGTGGTGATTGAAATAAGAATTCATCTGTTTCAAGTTCCAATTTTTTTTCATAATGATAAACACCACACTATACAATCATCTTATTAATGTTGAAAGAAGATTTTAACAAGAGTAGATTTGTAATGACGTGTTTAATTCAGTTCTTAATCACCAACAGAATGACTTTTGTCTGTATTATAAAGCAAGCAAATTTACTCCAGTTATTATTCTAATATAAATCCAAACTGGATACGTATATAAGCACTATTCTATCATCCAGTCGTGCGGATGACATATCATCATTATTAGATTTCAATGTTAAATGTTTTAAGACGCAATATGCTTTCTTTCTTCACTGATACTTATGAGCTCCATTCTGTGTATTTTTTTCTTGCAGACGTCTGTGCTGTCGAGCATGAAAAAGGTAATACATAACTTTTATTAAACACCTTACTAAAGTCAGTTTCTCCATGATAATGTTCAGAATATTTTCCAACTAACGTACATAGTCGTATTTTGTTCTTGTATTTCACGTCATCAAAACTATAATATAATGCACAACATATTATGTTGTGCAAATTCAGGTCGTCGTCTAATTATGATTAAGCAAGTACACATATCCATGGTGATGAAATATGTGTATCTCTAACGTCTGATGTCATTGTCTCCCCCCCCCCCTCTCTCTCAGTTCTTCGATATCAATAGAAACATATCATGAACATATTTTCGATAAGTTATAATTTCAAAATACACTATATTCTCCCTCTTTATCAGATTTCGGATACTTTGAACGAGGATTCCTTGTTGATCCGATAACATGGACGGTCTATGTATGTCTTCTGGAATACATCGAGTAAGTTGGGATATTTAGATCATTAACATCATAATAATAAGGTTATACGCAAAAGGTAGGCAAAATGGGTATTGTTCCTGTGAGTTTTTAAATGATACAATCTATTTTGTTAGTAACATGATCGTGAATTCAAATTCTTCATAAATTTAACATTTTGATCATTGTGAAAGACTTATTCATATTAATTTGATTATATCTGCTGACATGTTGATTTATATTTGTTATCTCATTTGTAAAATTAATTTCCTCGTAAAAATTTGTATTTGTAATGCACTAGTGAAAGAAAAAAATACTGTAAAGGGATAATAAAATTAAAATAAAACTTTTTGTAATCATTTTTACTCGGAATGATAATATTTCTGGCATATTTTTGTTGTTGTACTGGGTGTACGTTCCTGATCTATCCTCTCTCATTGACGCGAACCCTTTTTCAAGTATGAAAGAGGTGTTATAATGATGAAAATTATAAATTCCACATATTTGATGTGACACGAGGATGTGACTACCAGAATATATGGAATCCATGTCTAATTAATGTATGCAGCGATAGACGAATAATGCTGGAGAGCATTTCAACTGACGTCACAATGCACCAGGGTACAAACATCAGTCGGAGAATGTAGTGAATAAATTAATTTGAACGACGAATGTATGTGTATGGTAGGATTCACCCTGATCGTAATTAATTGGTTGATATGGGTATGGCTGTGACTGAAGTATAATCATAGTCTTTGTGTTATTGATGTGTCGAGATTCTTTTACAGAAGGGAGATCAATTTCTTTAATTAGAATTAGTAACAAAAAATATAGGCCACAATAGAGATAATGAAGAAAATGCCTGCAGTTTTTATTTCATTTTTTTTACATATTTTTGTTTGAAAAAGTACAAAAATAAATAAAAACAGAAAAAGAGATGGTGATAACAAATTATTGAGGCCGGTGGTCAAGGTCTTGTGCATTCAAATTCATGTTTGTTTTCTTTGTTTTCATTAATGAAGAAATAAAAAAAGTGATACATTTTACTTCATGTTATAATGGGCACAATACATACAAGGGATACGATACGTTACTGAAAAATGTAGAAAACTAAGGGATGTCAATTAATATTGATGTCTTTGTTTGTTTCATTCTTTTTCTTTTAACATTTATACAGCGGTCCAACACGATGTTCATATTCAAAAGACAATGGCACCACTTGGGAAGGTACAAATTGTAATTTTGAAGCTAGAAATGTGTTTTTTTAAGATTTTTAAAAAGTGTATTTCGTTATTAGAAACCCATTAATTGATTTTTTTTAATTACATGTGATATCATTGCAATGGACACTTTCAATGCGCGTCCTTGATTGAAATTGAAAATTATTATTGAAAGAGACATAATATCCAGTGCTTGCTCGAATGAGGATTCGCCTTTTATCATAATTATAAAAGTAAGCTTAAAATACATAGAAACATCATAATGAAAAGTATTTTATCCTTTATTAAAAAATTGATTTTGTGTATTTAACGATTATCTTTATTCTCGGTTAGAGTTGAAACATTACTGACATTTTTTCAAAAAGATTTTATCCATTGACGGCTAATAACTAGCAACTTTATGAGAATTAAATTGTTTTACATTTTTTTCTATTTACAATTCGGCTTCCTCTTAATTTGAAAGTGATAGGTGCAGAATGAACCCCAATTATGTGTACTAAGAAGTTTACTAATTAATTTATCTTTCCATTAATCACATTATAGCCATCGACAACAACGTAGCTAACGTGATTGGTATCCACAACGAAACGAGTGAGCTTTACGGGATCTCACAGAACAAAGAAGCAATGGTTATCAGTACGAATCTAGGTGATAACTTCTACAGCACCAACCCCGAATATTACTATGGTCTTCTAGCCGAGCCAGGGCGCATCATTGAGACTATGAAGATACCGTGGGATGACATTGAAGATGAACCGGACAATGATGACTGGGAATACAGTATGATGACGTTACCTGAACCCCTTAGTAATATGACTAGAGCTAGCATATCAATGGAATGGGCAGGTAAGATGACTCCTCACCACCCCCCCCCTTCCCCGAGCCCCCCACCTCCCAACTCATTCGCCTCATATTATATCAATTGTGTCTGTCATCATTTTGTATTAATAAAGATATTAATGATAATAGTGATAATAATAAAAATAATCATAATAACAATGTTAGTAATGATAATAATAATAATGATAATAACAATAAGAAGAAGAAATAAAAAAAAAAAGAAGAAGAAGAAGAAGAAGAGCTAGTTTTTATAAAGTGTTTTTCCCAGATAGGCTCAAAGCGCTCTACAGCATATTATTACCCCGGTCATTGGATTCATTTCAATCCTGCACGAAAAGTGCACAATTTCCACTTCCTTGGGAGCATTCTTTGCATTCATCGCAGCCTTATAATGGCCCTGACAAATTCAAACATAAAAAACTCCTACCGGGTACCCATTTATCACCTGGGTCAAGAGTGGCAAAGTTTGGATTAACAAATTATTTTCACATTCACTCCTGATTAGCTGAAAAGGAATGTTCTCGGTTTACAGAATATATCATACAGTGTTTTGGGGGCTTTCTAAGAATAAAACATTTTAAGATTTATGATGATATTGCCCAGTGCTCACATACAGAGGGCGTAGTCGTCCGAAATACATGTATTATCATCTTCATGTTTCGAATTTCGAGGAGCATTTCATCAAAATAATATTTCTCACGCCGGGGGGGTATACCCATTCATTGAATTCAAATAAATTTTATTTAAAAATATTTTTTCTCATTTTTTCTCAATTCAGGTGCAAAAACTGGTCTTTATTTCCGTGAGATATTCTTCGATGGAATGAACTCTACAACAGTGTCAAACTGGACGTTGATTGGCGATTGGGGGTATCCGTAACATTGGTTGCCAACCAACGGTATGCCAATATCGTTTCGGTTTATGTGTATTGCTCTCTCGAGTAAAGTACTTTTAAGGGATTAACAGTCGCTAAGTTCTGGATGAGATTTGTATCGGAAATCAGTCCATTGGGACAGCGCTCCACTCTGGGTCTGAAATGACCCTGGAATACCTCATCTCTGGGTCAGATCATACCCGCTCTGGAACGATGACCCAAACAGACTAATATCCGGGTCAAATCTGACCCGCACCAAACAGACAATTAACCGGATCAAAGTTGACCCGGTCCAAACAGACTGATATCCGAGTCAAATCTGACCCGGTCCAAATAAACTGATATCCGGGTCAAATCTGACCCGCACCAAACAGACAATTAACCGGATCAAAGTTGACCCGGTCCAAACTGATTGTTGTTCAGATTAAATCAGACGTGGGATTTCAAAAAGATGTGGCAAGAAGCTTGTTTGATAATTCCTAACTACAAAGTTTAGCCTTCATTATGAAATTTAATGTAATCAGTTGACTAATGTCGAATGAAATATATGTTCAAGATTTTAAAAAATAGTTTGAGTAGATTAAATTTGGTAAACCCAAGAAAAATATAAGCTATATAAAAAGTAAACAGTACACCAGATACGAATTTTTATTCCGAATTATTCATAGATGTTTTGTTCATATTTTTTTCCAATATTTTTTGGAGGATGAATTATAGTTTTTCTACAGGAAATGTTCATGTTGATAGGTAAATTTTGTTTAACTGTCTCTAGTATACAAATGATTTATAAATATATTTATATTTAATACGTGCCAATTGTATAAATGTATAATTATTGAAGTTAATGTATAATTGTTTGTAAGCGCAGTTTTCAATGCCATATAGATCATGTATATCGTAGACATAGACTAATCTATGCAAACATGGCAGTTAACATGGTTGATGACAAAAGACTAGAAATAACATTTCTTTAGTATTTCTATTTGCTGTAATGCACAAAGATATTGCCATTTTGATCATGATATCAATAATGTATTATTTTCTTCTCTTTGAACAGTACAGTGATAACTATTGCTGTTGCTATCACACTCAACCAAATCTACCTATATCATAACTATTTTTTCAAGTATATTCCATCGATCAACTTTGAGTTGGTTTTGTTGACCTTAGAATAAAGATCATGCACACTTCTTCAATAATTGATTTCACGACCTATGTACTTGATAGTATGTGATTGAAATTAATTTCTTTGTTTGTATATATACGTGATTTATATCATAAATTAGAATATGACGAAGGGAATAAATCCTCAATTGAAAACAAATTGACAGTTGATCTTAAGAGTCTATGTGTGTGTTTTTCTGTTTTGGGGAAAACGTCGATAATATCCCATTTGCTAGGTATACATAATATGATTACGGTATAATACAGTAGTTAATTTACATACGATAATGAAATATACCCAATGTAATCCAAATCTGAATGCGCTTTCTATCTCCTTATTCCGAATGCTCGATAGTTCGATAATGAAATAAGTTGGATATTATAAATGAAATAGTGTTCGTTATTCAGAATGTTCAACTTTCCTAAAATGAATTAAGGTCCGAATAGTCCAATGTGTAATTTCGTATCAACGAACCTTGATTCATTGTCGGATTACAGAACATTCTGATTACTATACCTTGATTTCATTATAGGATTAACGCACCTTCTGAAAAAAGAGAGCCTTCGGCATCATGCTACAAAGCTCGAATAAAAAAAACACCTTATTATTTTCGGAATAACAAATATCTTGGAGTAGTGTAAATGATTCTTAATAACGAGCCTTTTGGAATAAGAAGCGTATGCAATTCTAAAAATGATTCCCATGTAACAAAAAAAAAATAATCCAAATTCCTGGCAAAGCCAGTTTAAAAACCGATTCAGTGTGTGCACTGTAAAAACTGTGGTGTTAAAACTGACACCAATTGGTGTTAATAGAGCACCACACCCTGAAGTGTTAAATTCATTGGCGGCGGAAGCCAATAAATTTAGAAGGTCTCCACCTGAAATTTTGGGATGGACACATGTAAAAAATAGGACAAGCGCCCCAAAAATTTTTGACAAGCAAAAAAAAAAAAAAAAAAAAAAAACAAAGGTCATCAACCTAAATTTTAGGGGGGGAACAACACACGTTTCACGGGGCCACGTGAATTTAGGGGGGACGCAGGAAAAACAAATTGACAAGCAAAAAAAAAAAAAAAAGGTTATCAAAAAAAAAATTTAGGGGGGGACACGTCCCCCCGTCCCCCCCCCCCCCCGCTTCCGCCGCCTATGGTTAAATTACACTAGAGGTTGAACATAACACCAAAGAGTGTAACTGTAAAAACTAAAGGTGTTGTGATAACACCTATAGGTGTAACACTAACACCACCAATTTAACACCGGTGTAAAATAACTGGTGTGGTCCTCTATGTACACTGGTTAACACCACAGTTTTTGCTGTGTGACGCTGGTGATATCTCGGTTGTTTATCTGATCGAAAAACAAGTTATTTGGTAAGTGTATGGCATACACTCATGTCATGCATGTAGTACAGTATGAACATGAATCCGACCATCAATGGCTTCAAAGTAAAAAAAATACTTGCTCAAATGACATGGGATTTCAATATGAACCCCATATAGAATGAAGTGTTATACAAGGGCAATCAGAAAAATCTTTTTCATCCACGGATATCAGAATATTGATGTCATTTGTAAATAATATCATTCAGAACCGATTTCTTACCAGACAATACAATTGGACTGGATTTGATTTTCCTGGATCCTTATTTTGAAAATATCTTATAATTATGGCAAATGATCTAGAATATATTACAAAAACTACTTGTACATCCTTCAAAAGTGGGTAAATGTGTGTGAGTGCCTGACATAAGCTTTCATTTCATTTCATTTTTTTCCATTTCTGGTAAAAAAAAAACATTCAAATACAATCAAATATTTACAAAAAGAAAACATATGACTATAAAAACCAAGAATATGGGGGAGCCAGCAGAGGCCATTGGCCTTTCAAGGGCTGGGCTCCAGAGATTGTACTCTTGCCTTGAATGCATTGAAGGTGATGCACCAATCTGTTGCCCATTTCTATATTTTCAGCAAGTCACGTTGAAGACTCTGAAGGTTCTGTAGCAAGAATGTTTGTAGGTGTATGTTGAGGGTCCCAACAAAATACACCACTGTGGTGGTCTTTGTATAATTGTTATTTTCAGCGACATGATAGAATAATATAATAATAGGTTTACACAAAGAGAAATGCTGACGATACAGTCCAGGTTGAATGTAAGACTTTGTGTTGGAAGGGGGGGGGTGATATAGGGGGGTATGGCATGGGGAGGGGGGCTATGTATCAAGCCATACATGTAAAAGGTTCAATGGACGAACATAGATTGGGGTTTGGTGTTTTCAACGAAAACTCACCATCGAAAAGAAATGGAAACAAGACGAAATGGGGGTGGAGTAAAAAAAAAAACATATAGAACAACCAAACAAGAGAGGGACAGAGGGGAATATAGAGGAATATATAGAAGAAGAAAGGGGAGAGTGAGAGACAAAGAGATATTATGTAGCCTATAAAGATAGATACGTGATAGAAAGATAGAGAATACAGTGTAGTAAAAGAGAGCTGAAAGGAAGAGGATGATGAAAGGAAAACGGAGAAGGTGATAAATCGTTTCAATTTTGAGAAGGATGTCATTTCACAATGTCTGTTTAAGGGACAAAAAAAACATATCGATCACATCTGATTGTATACGAAAATGCATGACCGCATTCAAATTATAACACATTATGCAAATCCAAACCTAAATCTCATCTGCCCGGTAGCTAGTTCCCACTTTGACTATAATTTAATCGCCTCGGTGCCATGGAACAAGCTAAATGAATTGACATCCATTATTATTGATTTTCACTCAGCCCCTAGCAGTGGGACCTCAGCCTTCCATTGTTTGCTATACTACGTCACAATGGTAACTTCAATTTCGCTCATATCCGGACGAAGAAAATGAAATTTACGAGGCATCGGAGCGCGCGGGCTTTCGATATGATCAAGTATGGATGATATTTGAGGAGGGATGGACGAATATTGACTTCAGTTATGGGCACGTAGTAATGATTTTCTTCAATTATGAATTTCGCTTGGACGAATAATATCGCAGTCGCTCTACCGATATCATAAAATTATGTCAAATTGTACAATGTAATGCAGGAAGGCTATGTGGAATAACTGTTAATATCTAAAAAATAAACCGTTGTCTGATTAAAAATTCGATTGGAAACAGAATCAACTTGAAACGGAATTCAGTTTTGAAGCAGCATCAGACAATGGGTTTACATACAGGATTCTTTGCTTGCACAATCGGACTTATTCTTTCCATTGCAACATTCAATAGTAAGTAAACCAAATCTTCATTTTATTGTAATATTTTCAGTGGTAATAAGTTTCAGTAACCATGGCAATGATGTTTTTACATTCATTTATAAACAAAATATAAAATAAGGCATATATATGCCCTAATATTTGTTACCGTTATACAGTACAAAATACAACAGTGCTATACAAATGACGATAACAATAGAAACAATGGAGATTTTATGTACGAAAAGTTCACATGGGAATAGAAATTTGATATGTATAGAAACATCAATTATGTTAATGTAACGAATCTTGAGGTTTTTAATAGTATTCTCCCTTAATCTCTAAACTTCATGCGTTATAATGCAAATCAGTTCAAAGATAGATTGATACTGAACTAGGCCATTGTATATAGCAATGTATTATACTAATAACAATTATATATTCGTATACATTTGAATGACTTTACATGAAATATAATTAAATTGAAACAATATAGCTAATGTTATAGAATACCTTATCCAATAAAACGCAACATTGACATTCATGATTTGAAAAATATTTGTTAATCATTTGATTATCAACGGTAGATGGTAAAGTAGCAAGCCTCAAGTAGACCGTGGAAATATTTCCTTTCTAATTCCAACATTGTGCGTTAGTATATATACAGTGTTGCTGGGTTTTTTTTTGTCTTTGATATAACACCTCTAAGAAATGGTTATAACTATGTTGCAAGACGTCCTTTCGTCATTTATTTAATTAATAAAAGAAAATCTTTCGCATATTTCGGACCCAAATTATTTGATGCACTTCCTTCAAATTTACAAGCCTGTACCTCCTTGCTAGTTTTTAAAAAAATATGCAAAGCCTTTCATACGAATTGATGAAGAGCGAAATAATATTCCATTGATTTACAATGCTATGTACTTGTATGTTTAAATTGTCACTTCCCACTCTAATTTTTTTGATGTTAATTGTTTCTGATGTTGAATAGTTTGTATTTTGTATTTTTGACGTTGATTGTTTTTTTATGATATATTTTATAGTTATCTTGAAATGTATTTTAAACTGCAGGGCGCCTTTGTAAAGCAGTTTTGAGAACTGAACAGGCCTACCCTGCAGTATAAAATAAATAAAACAAAATAAATAAATATAATAAATATAAAACTGTGCTATCGCTTTTACACTATGGATAATATTTCTCTGAGCAACGATCAACATAAAAATATTTAGCAATGAAGTGAAACCTTTATACTCTTTCAGTATTGTAATCATCAACTCATTATCAGGACCCCACTGAAGACAATTGTTTTTAGTTTACTCACAGTGTTAGTCACTATTTTGATATTTTCAACATCGTTCATTCTAACCATTACATTTTATAAATTTAAATATTGGTGCTTTATAAATTATACAATATTTTATTGAATTTAATTAAGGAAGAAACGGATTGCTTTATTCGATGTGGAATTATTTGATTTAGACTCGAAAGTATTTATTCATGTTAATACTTAATAAACTTATTTTTATTCCTTGATTAAATTGGATGGAATTTAAAGATAATTACAATGAAACGTGGTACAGTGAAATGTATATTACATTAAATAATCTTCCTGAAACAATGTAAAATTTATTTTTTGGAAAATGTTAAGAAACTTGAGGCATTTATGCTTAATAGCAAGAATACAGAAACCTAGAAAATATATATGTGCAAACCAAACGCAATATGTCACAAGAGTTGAATTTATTTCATTTATGATCAAAATCCAAGGGAATTGGCGTGCAGTATTGCTTATGAATAATTGAGTCTAATTTATCAATTATTATCTACATACTTTGGAAATTTTGATCCATTTTACTAAGACCTCTCTACTTAAAGAGAACCTGATATTTGCTCTGGTCTTCATATCTCAGAGATCACAAGGCTGGAGTAAGGATTGTAATGAGTTTTTTTTTGTTCAAACTAATGTACTTATAATGGGGAATACTCCCCAGGGAGTGGAGGATGTGCACACATTGTGTGCGGGAATGACTGATTGAATCCGATGACCGGGGTAATAATATATCTGTAAAGCGCTTAGAAACGTCGTTCGATGGATCAAGCGCTATATAAAAGCGGATTATTATTATTATTATTAGGGTTTATTTAGTTTTGTTGGTTAGATTTTATGTTTGGCTCAACGTGCTTCATATCTTTTTTTTTACCTCCTGGGCGTATTAGCAGCAACACAAAAGCCCAATTACATATACGCTTATTCTATACTTCTTACGCAACCTCCACACAACTCGTCAAAACTTACTCAGTACTTCATGATTGCAACTTAGAGCCCTTCTAACGGTGCCGTTTATCTCCGACCTTAGCGGAGGAAGAACACTGGAGAGAGAGAAGGTACTTTCCATCCAAGCAATTGTCGAACATCAGCCTTTTTTTAAAAAGCGAATTTTACTCAAAAAGATACTGATAATAAAATGGTGTATAATCTTGAAATGGACCTTGATACCAATTATGCTTTGTATGAGGTACCTACAAACACTCCTCTTTCAAATTCGATTCTCGTTTTGTCTAAGCTTTAGTGTAATATCATGATCATAATTTACTTTTTTGTAATGTTTTGTTTGGTAAAATCATTTTCTTTGAAGGTATCCATGTTGATGGTGGTTCAACAGAGAATGATAGATGTGATTTTAAAGAGAACCCCGAAGGATGTCAACATCAATCATGCTCATCGTAAGTGATTGAAGATTATTGCTATTATTTTTGGTTTTCTATTTTCAATTATCCTTCTGTCCGCCTTTTTGACCATTTTGGTGATCTTAATTATCAAAAATTCAGAACATATGTGCACGTCCTTCAATAGATCTGTGTAGAGTAGATTAATGTCAATATTGTTACTATTATTCTCATTATCAGCTTTCTTGCCTTAGATCTTTGTTTTTTAGTGGGTCTTGTTGGTATTTCTTCCCCTTCTTCTAAATGTTATATCATTTCATCTAATTCTCTTTGTTTGATTTTTCTTTCTCTTAGGACTTCTCTTATCTAATCATCATCATCAATTCTATTCATCCATTGCCTTTAATACATTGATTGATTAATTAATTAATTAATTCATTCATTCATTCATTCATTGCATTTAATGTCTGATTTACATTAGCTTTCTAAATGTATAATCTTTTAACTGCATTTTACTATGTTTTTTACTATATGATTTATTTATTTTGCCAACACCAACTTGTAAATATGATTTTTCCAGCTCCAGGTGTTCTTTTCATGAGCGATTGTAAACATGTTTGATTAGCAATTATAAAGACATTTTTAATTGAATAGAATTTGAGTTGAACTGTTCATCGTCTTTATCAGTAGTATAAATAATTGTTGTAGCCGCAGTTGGCAAAAACTGTATTATTGCAATCGAAGTTGTTGTTGTTTGTTAGCATTATTTTTGTATCGATATTGTCACTTCAGTCTTTATTATATCACATTATACATTAGACTACAGGCTCACTAGGCTTCAAGATGAGCATTTTAATTCATGCATCCACTTAATTGTATAATATAATTTCCACAAAAGATTTAGAGACTGACAAGATGAAAAAAAAACAGTAACTAATATTTAAGAAAAGAGAGTGCAATCGAAATGAACTAATCAATTACATCGATTAATTTCAAAGTAGAAGAGGCAACAGACATATCATACTGGTACTTCACGATGACAAACTAGAAATTGATACTCGTACACTAGTAACTATGGTAACGCCATATTGATTCTGCCACGCTCGTTAAGGGTCACTATGCAATAATGATTATAAAACAGATGCATAAGACTTTCGAGTAATAAAAGCATTCTTTGCTAAACACCCCACATGCTTATAAAATGATATAAAATGATAATCTCTTGACTGTATCAGGAGTAATGTTTGCCAAATACAAATCCATCAAACGTCTACATTTTGTGGCAGATGCAGTGTACATGACATCTAGCACACTGGTCAATAAATTTGGGCAAATATGCGGGGGAAAATGGGCGCCAAACTAAGATGATAATGTAGTTTGTTTAATATCGCCATAGCAACGCATAACATTATCCAGTCGCTGTATGTTGTTTGATTTCTTATACCTTTTCCCGCTATTTTGCTATTATCCAAGAAATATAATATTATATACTGACATAAAGATGATAATTTCTATTGATCTGAATATTCATCAATATGATGCCGGAGACGAACGCGATTTCGTTTTTTTTTCTTGCCTTATTTCATATTAGTATTATGGAGATAAACACAAATGCGTAATAGGATCTCATTCTTTCCTAATCATCATCGTTTTAATGGTTGTTAAAAAATCTTCCATTATTAATAACTTTAAATTTCGAAGGGAAATTCACTTTTATACATTTTTAAACAACGATATATAAAGGTCTTTTGCATGAAAATTATGGCGCACAAAAGTGAAGAAACAATGCCTTTTAAAAGTGAGCAACGTACATCAGACTTTATTGGACAAAAATAAAGACGGAACACCCTCAACGTCTTTGATTTTTTTTTCATTATTATTATTATTATATATAGGCGACGGCGGCGGCGCCAGCATCAAATCTTAATCTAAGGTTTAGTTTTTGAAATGACATCATAACTTAAAAAGTATATGGACCTAGTTCATGAAACTTGGCCATAAGGTTAATCAAGTATTACTGAACATCCAATTAGAGTTTCATATCACATGACTAAGGTAAAAGGTCATTTAGGGTCAATGAACTTAGACCATGTTGGGGGAATCAACATCAAAATCTTAACCTGAGGTTAAGTTTTTGAAATGTCATCATAACTTAGAAAATATATAGACCTAGTTCATTAAACTTGAACATAAGGTTAATCAAGTATCACCAAACATCCTGCATGAGTTTCACGTCACATGATCAAGGTCAATGGTCATTTAGGGTCAATGAACTTTGGCCGATTTGGGGGTATCTGTTAAATTACAATTAAAACTTTAAAAGTTTTTGGATCTGATTCATGAAACTTGGACATAATAGTAATCAACTATCACTGAATATCTTGTGCAAGTTTCAGGTCACATGATCAAGGTCAAAGGTCATGTGAGGTCAATGAACTTTGGCCACATTGGGGGTATTTGTTGAATTACCATCCTATCTCTGTAAAGTGTATTGGTCTAGTTCATAAAACGTGGAAATAATAGTAACCAAGTATCACTGAACATCTTGTGCGAGTTTGGTAGTTTTCAAAGTCAGCACTGCTGCTATGTTGAATCGCGTGATGCAGGTGAGACGGCCAGAGGTATTCCACTTGTTAGGAATACTGTCCTCGTAGTTTTAGAACTCATGGACCTACTAGGACAATGCACGTAGAGATCGTCAGTACTTGAGCGGTTTTCGCAGTCACTATACGTGCAGACGCTTCCTACAACGCACCAAATTCCTTTGGAAAAAATGCAAGCTAAATCACAATGCTGAAAGGTCTTTGTCAAAAGTTGGTGGACAGTGACAGCAGATCGTCCAAAGATTCGGACCGGACGAAAAAATGCAAATATGTTGTTTGTCGAGATTCCAGGACGACCCTGTTTTTGTCTCGCTTGCATTGAAGAGTGAGAATATAGGCACCACTTTTCCGACGGCGGCGGCGGCATCAACATCAAATCTTAACCGAAGGTTAAGTTTTCGAAATGACAGCATAACTTAAAAAGTATATGGTCCTAGTTCATTAAATTTATACATAAGGTTAATCAAGTATATATTACTTAACATTATGTCTGAGTTTCAGGTCATATAATTAAGATCAAAAGCCATTTAGGGTCAATGAACTTAGACCATGCTGGGGGAAATCAATATCAAAATCTTAACCTAAGGTTAGTTTTTGAAATATCATCATAACTTCTAAATTATTTGGACCTTTTTCATGAAACTTGGCCATAAAAACTCCTGCCTGAGTTTCAAGTCAGATGACCAAGGTCGAAGATTATTCAGTGTCAATGGACTTTGGCCAAGTTGGTGGTATTTGTTTAATTACCATCATAACTTTAAATATTTATGGATCTGATTCAAATAACTTGACATAAGAGTAATCAAGTATCACTGAACATCCTGTGCGAGTTCCAGGTCACATGACCAGGGTAAAAGGTCATTCAAAAGTTTAACGAACTTTGGCCAAGTTGGGGGTGTGGAATAGCCATCATAACTCTGAATGTGTATGGATCTAGTTCATAAAACTTGGACATAAGAGTTATCAAGTATCACTGAAATCTCGTGCGAGTTTCAGATCATATGACCAAAGTCAAAGGTCGTTGGAGGTCAATGAACTTTCGTCATGTTGGAGGCAATTATTAAATTGCTGTCATAACTTTCAAAGTTTATGGATATAGTTTATTAAATGTAGACATAGGGGTAATCAAGTATCACTGACAGGTCTTAGGTCACATCATGATCAAGGTCAAATGCCATTTAGGGTCAATGAACGTAGTATTGTATTATTATGTGAATGGCGTTTTTGTGTAGCAGTTTTAAAAGTCAGCACTGCTGGTATATTGTATCTTGTAATGCAGGTGAGAGGCGCTCAACTTTTTTTTCCTCTTTTTATTCACCGATTTTCAGCAAAGGTTGTTTTGTCACTGAAGGGCTTTAGACTAAGGCGTCTGCATAGTAATTGTGAATACTGTCCTCACGAAACTTACGAAGTAGTGGAAGTTCTTGGAACTTTACGTGTACTTTCAAATATAACATTAATATAAAAATGCGTGGAAATGCCCATATGCTAACTACTTTACTGTGACCAATGATGAAGTTGTTCGTTGTGATAGTTTGAGCAGGAATTTTCTTAATATGGGCAATGGGTATCATAATGTTGAATCTCAATATACTAGGCCTAATAACTATCCGACATTCAGTTTATGATGATGAAATACCTTTTTTTTAATTGTCAGTTTGCTACCGTCATCTTGCGTCAATGGGGAATGCATTGATGGTATTTGCCACTGTAATCCGTGCTGGAATGGTTCAAAGTGTGACAGATATGGTAAGCTTTTAATTTTTTTTTACCTCATTGCTCCAACAAAAAATAATGTTTGAATATTATTGTTTTTGTTTTCTCACTAGAAGTGGTGGTGTGGTAAGAGCATTAAACTCATAATTGTCCCCATGACAGCATGTTTCTCTATCCTAAATTCTCACAAATTACGTGCGACTTTCTTTGTCCGTATAATACAATTTTAATTTGAATGTTTATTCTTATTCCACAATGGGAATACAACAAATACTCAAGTACAACACAAAACATGAAATTAATACCCAAATTTTGATAAATAATTTCCTTACTGAAAAAAGGCTTTGAAGGTTTACTGTAAGTACGATCAATTCTCGATTATTTTGAAATATCCATGACTCAGCATTTGACCAAATAACATTAAAATGGTTGTATTCAAGCAGAAATCTATAATGTTGTACACAATTATTCCTTGATCGATTAAACTCCCTTCTTTATGAGCAATATTAAGATCCTCATGTAGAATTATCATGAATATGAACAAACATCTCTGTTTTATTAATCTAATTATGATGAATGAAATACTGTCTTAATGATCATGCATATGTTCTTTTTTCAGAATTTTCAGGTTTTACTTATTTAATAATTGAACGACTTTCTTGAGATTGAAATAAAATCCATCTTAAAAATCCATCTCATTCACTCTCAGCCGTTATTCCTCCGTATTAAGTCCTTCTCCTTCTCATTTTTTTGCCTCGATCCCCCCCCCCCTTCTTTCCTTAATCATTAGCCTAATTTGATGAGTATAAATTAGTTAGATAAAATGTGAAAAAAAGATATATATTAAATTAATACACTTTGAGGAATGAATATTGGTAGATGTAACTTTCAATGTTCCATGGATTAGAATAATTCGATATGTGCACTTTCTCACCTTGTCTACTCAGTGCAATTTAAATGAATAAAACATTGATTTTGTTTAATTAGTCATCGCTATGGAGGTTGATTTGTTCTGATCCAGTGCCCCCTAATAATAATATCATACAAACGCATATTGGCTAGGGTAAAAAAAATCATGACGTCATTGCGAACGCCAGCAAGTGTTTTCTGGGATGAAATATTCGGGCCAATGTCATTTCTATTTGCTCTGTTAATATTCATCATTTTACTCTCCTTATACTCTATTATTTTCACTTGGTAAGATTGAAAATGCTAATATTGACATTTTTCAGTTAGCAAATTGATATTCATTTGAATTTTCATTTCAATTAAGCTGCTTTTAATTCGTTCAGGATTTGCCCACGAAATAATGACATTTTATGGGAATATACGCATATTATGGTATAGAATTCCTGGCATGATATACTAGTCGGCGTAAAAAATAGGCCGTTTCGACGTTTTTGACGGAAATGTCAATGAGTATTTATGCTTCAAAAAAGGGAAAATATATATATACTTTTGTGAGATGAAATTGTATAACATTCAATTCAGTTAAACACAATTTTCTTATTAGTAATGTCTCCTAAAAAAACACGAAATTCTCGAATTTATATTCATTTCAAAATGAAGACATATGAAATGAATTATTAAAACGTTTTCGTTTATCGGCTAAAGAGACAGGAAAGGCTCTACATGAGAAGCAATGATATCAAGATCACAGTGAACGAGATTTTTTTACTTTCCCTCTATTTCTTTTTCTATGGGGTCAAAACGAAGAATATTATATATATATATATATATATATATATATATATATATATTTGATTGTATAGGAGATACCTTAATAAAAAAATACAAATGTACCGAAAACCCACAAATACCCCCCCCCCCCCCTCTCTCTCTCTTATTCCACTTTCCCCCTTCTTTCATCATTGTACATTTTTCTATTGCATGCTTTCTTTTTTCGGCTACGAAATATATCCCCTCAATTAAACCCCAGTCTTAGCCTGACTCGCAGTCCTTTAATTACCTTCTCTTTTTGTAGTCAACGAACACGCTCCAATACTGCATTCAATATCTGATAGTCCTATAACTGTACATCGAAGTCAGCTTACCAATCCATCATGGGGAACAAGCGTGCTTGGTTACGCCTTAGCAACAGATGAAGATCATGACGTTCGATGCGGTGATACAATGAAATGTACGTGCGCAGACTTTGTTTACTCCGTCCACCAAAGAACAGGGGGAGAGAGTAATCTCTTCAAGGTAATTCATTTTTATTCATTTGGAGATGAAATATTCTCTTTGTTCAATATTTCATTTGCAGGATATAATTTCATTATTTGAAGGAGATAATTCTGCTACCTAAATGATGCATGCGAATATTCGATGCAGTATTTTATCTATTTAGAAGCTACGCAATGATTTTGCTGATAAACGCCAAGCTGATTTAGATTTCAAAAATTAAATGAACAATTTCAAAATATGATACCTCTTAAAAATCATCCATGTGTGTGTGTGTTATATTATATCAAACAAATGATCAAATTGCTTTACAATTAAAAAAATATATATTTTACAAAGCTATTTTTCACAGAAATACATTATAAATTCTCAAATTCAAATTGACATTGATCGACGAAATTAATTATTCATTAAATTTCACGACAATTCTTTTATGACCCATTGTAGTAAAAACTTATGCCATGCAATCTTCATTCAACGAATAATCTATAGATAATCAAGTCTGTGAAAATACAGGGATGTATTCGTGTATGTCTGAAAGTCATCTCTAACAATAAAAAGACAATAAAGAAAAAATTGCATGAAATTTTAGAATTAAAGCTGGGAGTTGAATAAAAACGGCGTGTTGGAAAGAGCTGTTAATGTATGGTGAGATGGAAGAGGTGTGGTATTTGGTGAGGGTTTGAGATTAGGTTGTGTCTCCAAGAAGGCAATGTAAAGATCTGTGATTTATCTCAAAATGGTTTCTTTTTCATCCGTTTCCGATGATTGGAAAGAAGTGTATATCAAACACACTGAGTTTGCTTTATTAGTTACAATGCTACCTTTAACCATTAACAAACTATACACTTATGTCTGTTCCCGATTCCTTCATTATTTTTTTTATACAACCGAAATATTCAAATAATAGTAATTAATAAAAAGTAATAGAATAAAACAATTTAATAAATAATAGATAGTTTATAGTTTTAGAAGATCGTTGGATTCAGTGATATCTTGAAATTTATTTCGTTGATGGAGCTTGAACATCTGACTTATTCTTAATCAGTGTGCAATCAAAATTCTAAACATAATTAAATATATTGAAAACTCTTCACTGGTTGCCCTAAAGAAACGCAGAGTCTTTAAAATCCTTCTTTTGATTTTTCATTTTTTTGTCAATGGTACTTCCCTCAGTTGATGCATAATTACCAACCCTCAAGAAATGTACGATCCTCATCATCTAATCTCTTACCAATTCCAGTTGCTAAGAAATCATGTGGGGAATGGGCCTTTGCTCATGCAGGACCTAGCCTGTGGAATTCTCTCCCACACAGTTTGAAGACCCAGACTTTAGTGACCACCTTCAAGGGCAACCTGAAAACATACCTGGAGTGTTTTAGGATGGGCATTGACTTATTGTACAGACATGTATTATGTGCGAATATTTTTTCTTGTTCTGCTCTGAAGCGCCTTGAGCATCTAATCAAGATGGAAAGTGTGCTATATAAATCTAATATATTATTATTTTTATAATTCCCATAATTGTTCTTAAAAATGACAGATGGATGTTGATGGAACTCTTCGATTACGTCACAAGCCCCCGGATGTATCAGATGAATACCTGCTAACGATACGGGTTTCTAACCCCAATGATACCCGATATTCAGAAAAACATTTCCGACTCTTGGTATCCGATGTCGACAATGAGATAGATGATGACGAGAATGACATTCATCATCGATACAGAAGAGCAGCAGTCGCTGATGAGGTTTGAAGACAAATATTGTTTTAAGAATATATACAAACAGGTATTATTAACACCCATTAAACATGACCAAATGTACATTCCTTTCAATACGCCGCTGCTATGGATTAGTGTGTACCTTATTTTCAGCGACAGTGTCGAAAATCAATATGCCACATTCATGTTGCCATGGTGTATTAAAATTTAATCATTTACTGAGAAACGAACTTTTGTCAGTCAAATTAGACCTGTCTATTTACCCTATTCGTTACTGTTTAATTGCATGATATCTTCAATGTGTACAGGTGAATCAGTGCGCACATTATTCGCGATGACTTTCATTTGTCTTGACATTAGGAAAGATAGTCTTCAAAATTCTTCTGTAAACTTGTTTATTTATTATTATTTTCATAATTATTTTTTAGATCACACTATTTTGATTGTATAGACTTACATGTAACGTGTTAGCCGCACGATTTACCTGTTTTTATTGAACGGAAATACATCCAATAAAGTAGCACTGTTTTAGAAAATGGCATTAGGCTAATATACCCACCACAAACATATAGAAAGTTTTTGGTAATGAGCCAATTATCTAAGAACAGAAGAATGAAGTTTATGGCAGACGTGTCATGTTTATCAGTAAAGATCTCTATTTCACGAGCAATACGTATTCTAAAATGACGATGATGCATTCATGCATCAACAAAACGCGTCACATGAATTGTACGAGTATAACTACTTTGTTATCTTCTATGTCATGACAGGATCTAACTGAAGTTAATGAGAATAACACGATAGACTTCAAGCTTGCTGCTGTTTCTGAGGAGGCCAACGATACCCAGCTCGAGGCTGGGATCAAAGTAGTCTTCAGGTTGACTATGGATATCCCGAGTGGTACTTACGCAGAAGATGTTAAGGTAGAACTCTATGCTGAGGAAGGAAATTTTACTTTTGGAATCCTTTGTCCGCCAAGCGTAACACACGCAGGATCTAACATCAATTATGAGATTGCCACACCCTCGTATGATTTCGACGCCGATAATCCATTCATGGTGAGAGAAATTTCGGTGACATATCGCCAGATATCTTATTTTGTAGATGCCGACCTCTTATAACTCCTTGATAGACTTAGTCTATAACAGTTTTTATCTGTTTGGGTTTGTGTGTTTTAAACTGCTATCGATCTTGTCGATTAAAATAATGGCACTTTACGCCACGAACGCATTACGTCGCGCATAATCTTACATTTTTCCTGTTTATAAACATTCTACAAAACACGTTTTGTTTTACTGACGGTAGATATTATGATAAAGAAATAGAAACAATTTATATTATTGTGACCATGTAATGTTTGAATAATATTATTTATCCTGTTCACGTCTCATCACTTTTTGTATCAGGCAACAGCTGCATACCTTAGTCTTGGTAACGTGACTAACAACAACGCAAGCATAGCTGAAGGGACATCATCGATCACGATAGAGTTTGCATTAACCGTTCTCAATGATACACGTGCTGGGTTCAGTGATACCGAACTCAGATGGATCACTGCTGGTGTAGAGTTCGCCAATGGAGCGTTATTATGGGTGGGCCAATTGGGTTATTACCTTCAACCTGCACCGACCAAAGTGAGTCTTTCATCATCTTCTTTACATAGACATGATAGTGCGGCCTACACTGATATTTAGGACCTAAGTCAGTCAGTCTTACTCCACCCCCTCCAGTCTCTTTCTTGTCTCTATCTAATCCTGCTAGCACTATTCTCTACCTTTTCCCTCTCTCTCTCTTTTTTTTTATGTTCCCCCTTCTTCTAAATAAGTCAAATACTTTCTTAACCAATAATGTTAGGTTAGGGAGGCTGTATAAGTTTAACCTAATCAATCAGACCAACGGAATGCTGTTACTTCCGACGTTAAACTACCTCTCTTGGGCAATTATGGAGTTAACCTTTTTGATTGAAGATGCTCTTTATCATAGATGTACGCTTTCATGCAAGAGGACAATGGTCTTGATTAGAGTATTCAGGAATGATAGAGGGGTAATAGGAAGAAGAAAACAAAGTGAACCCTTGAATTATGTGATTGCCATATAGTCTTTGTACAGAGATCATCCAGTTCCAATGATGTATAGTGGGCTAAGAGAGCTTCGCGTGAAAAAAATGGAGCTATGGACATAATGGCTAAGAATATGTGGAATTGAAGGAAGCATTGTATGAAAGGGTCATAAGTGTTCGGTCAAGACCTCGTCCACCTTTAATCCTTTGTCGATGCTGTTTGTTCTGATACATGTGACATAAAACCTCTAAAGGTTTCTCAGTTTCATCTTAGTTTGTTTTTGTTATGATGTTCATCTATATTCTGTTCATTGCTCCAACTTTAGTTTCATCTCATTATTTCTTTATCTTCCATTCTTTTTTTTTCATCTCCAGGTATTTAATCAGAACACGGTATCCATCAACCCACCAGCATCAAACAACATCAACAAATTAGACTTTGGTGTCTTCACGCTTTCAATGAATATTTATGATATGAACAGTGACGTCTCTATTAAGGTTTTCAGTAGCCCAACTACAGATGGCGTCGCAAGTATCTGTAATGTCGGTGTGCGATCGTACGGTGATGGATTTTGCCTTCAGAATGAGGACGTGATGGCATCATACGTCACAGACGATGTCTACAAAACCAATAAAGAAGCCACTTTCCCATTCAACTCTATTGTCAACGGAGGTACTTACATTTTATTCGATAATATTTTAAGATATGGTTACTCTTGTATAGATTTACTCGTAATTTTTCGGCATTGGTCTTATTCTTGTTGATTTTTTTTTGGTCTCCTTTTTGAGATTTGTGATCTCCTTTAGTCCAGGTTATATTTATTTATAATTTTCAATCTTCATATTCTCTTCAATTTCATCATTAATGCTGATAATGATAACTCAAATGAACTTCGCTCATACTTTACGCCCAATCTTAGGAACTTTGAATGATGCAGCCGATAGCGAAATAATCATGGATGTCATCGTACGGTTACCTAGCAATGCTCAGGCGATAGTTGGAAACAGTTACCCTGTCAGTATATCTGTTGATATTGATGGCATAGCAATATCTGATTCAACCACATTCACAGCAGCCGTAGAGGATAGTTCTGTCACGGTAAATCATTCTCCATTTAATTGACAGATAATCTAAGGAAATTATTATCATTATCATTGTTTTGGCATCACATTTCAAAAATCAATGATACAACAAGAACTTTAATTATTCCACATTTGAGAGTTACATCTCAACGACAATGTTTTAAGTTTCCGGTGTAAGATATAATATGTATATTGCAAAGACAAAATAACGCTTATTTTATTTGATTTGAACAATTTTGTAGGTCTTAACAATAAGGCGAACAATTCCAAGACTCACTCTAAATCATGTAGTTGTAAAACAATTTTAATCCTGTTTTATAAACCCACTGGCAGAAAGTAGCAAATATTAAAGACATTAATTATGAAGTTCACAATTTCCATTAACTGAAGTCATGTTATTGTAATTTTCAAGATGAGAATATGATGAAAAATTTGATGGCCCAGAAGTTTATATATCAATGTTTTGTGATAGTGATAAATCCTGCATATTCCATGTTTAACATTTGCTCGATTACAAGCTTCTGTTGTGAATTCAACACTTCAATATCAAATATAGGCATAATTCTAATCTTTTATCATTAACATAATTAATAATTTCTCTCGATCATATCAATAGGCTGGTGGTTCTTTCAATATCAACTATGTGAATGCCAAAGCAAGCGAAGTAATAGCAGGTGGAACGTTTCCAGTCCGTATCAAGATCGGTATCCCATCCGGTAAATACGACCTGACATTGGAGTCTACCATCACCTCACCAGCTGCTTCACCATCAATGTGTCGTGTATTCGTTTACTCGTCCGGTTACAACCTTCCATGTATCTCATCAACGTGCCCAGACTGTTCCAATGACATCACAGCAACAAATGGAGCTGTTACGTCATCATTGAATCTTGGTGTGGTAAGACGTGAGACTCTACGAGATGATACGAGTGAAAACAAAGTGTATTACGATGTCTGGGTTGGGATTCCGTCAAGTGTCGGACCTGGTACGGTTAATGTCGAGTTTACTCTAAAGTCTTCTGGAGTCGTCGTTGGAAGTCCGCAGAGTACATCGGTTAATGTTACCACCACCATCCCTGCTGATCAGGTAATTGTCACATTTGTAGGAAATGTCTACAATATCAAATGATGATTGTTGGGAGAGGTAGGGGAGGCAAGAACACAAATAAAAACACTGTTCCTTTTAGTAGACAATCATTAAGCTTTCAACAACAGATCAAAATGTACTGTCTTTTGCTGTTATATTGCTCATCATTAAAGTAAACTTATAATGTTGTTCATTGCAGATTATTATAATTTATTTGTTTTAATAATCTACAATTCTAGTAGAGGCCTTTGGGGAAATAATCGCCTCCAACGTTTTTCGATTTTTTTTTAATAAGTGTTTATCCAAAGATTTCATAATGAGTTACCATTATTATCAAAGCATTTGTGAATATCTCAATTTTGTTTTTTGTGAACAGTGAAAAATTTATGGGTTTTTGTCTAACCTGCACAGCATAGTGAGACTATATAGGCGCCGCTTTTCCGACGGCGGCGGCGGCGTCAACATCAAATCTTAACCTGAGGTTAAGTTTTTGAAATGACATCATAATTTAGAAAGTATATGTACCTAGTTCATGAAACTTGGCCATAAGGTTAATCAAGTATTACTGAACATCCTTTTAGAGTTTCATGTCACATGACCAAGGTCAAAGATCATTTAGGGTCAATGAACTTAGACCATGTTGGAGGAATCAACATCGAAATCTTAACCTGAGGTTAAGTTTTTGAAATGTCATCATAACTTAGAAAATATATGGACCTAGTTCATGAAACTTGGACATAAGGTTAAACATCCTGCGTGAGTTTTATGTCACATGACCAAGGTCAAAGGTCATTTAGGGTCAATGAACTTTGGTCGAATTGGGGGTATCTGTTGAATTCCCATCATAACTTTGAAAGTTTATGGATCTGATTTATAAAACATGGACATAATAGTAATCAAGCATCACTGAACATTTTGTGCAAGTTTCAGGTCTCATGATTAAGGTCAAAGGTCATTTAGGGTCAATGAACTTTGGCCATGTTGTTTTTTTTTGTTGAATAACCATCATATCTCTGTGATTAATTGGTCTAGTTCATAAAAAGTGGACATAAGAGTAACCATGTATCACTGAACATCTTGTGCGAGTTAGAGTAGTTTTCAAAGTCAGCACTGCTGCTATATTGAACCGCGTTATGCAGGTGAGACGGCCAGAGGCATTCCACTTGTTATTTCTTTCACAGGATGGAAAAAGTCTGAGTATGACTTCAGTTCTGACATGTGGCGATCCATGTACTCTAGCAAACGGAGCCGTAGGAATACTCCGAACCACTGTCACCGTCCCTACTAAAAGCACGTATACTAATATAAGATTCGAGGTTACTTCCCAGTTGATTGGTGATGTCGATTTGGTAGGACTTTGTGATGCAATGATCAGTAGCGCAACCACAGAGCTCGGATGCTTCCCATACACGACAGGCAGTTTAGTGGAAACAAAGACATCAACGTAAATATTTGTATTTATAATTAAGCTAGTATTGTATCTGATGACATTTATCTGACTTTCTTTTTAAAGCCTGTGTATAGCTTTGGTAAAGGGTCAATAATGTGATTGATAATCGAATATCATCTAATATGACAGTCTTACTGAAGCGTAGAGACCGTTAGATATTTTTCCAACTGCACTTCTCTGAGAAAATTTCAAATATTCAAATCTTGGATTTATAGCGCCCTCTTTCGGCGATGCTTGTTTTAAATTAAAAAAATGGGCATTCAAGCACTTATCTTATAAATTTAGTGATTAGATATCCAAAAGTTACAGACAAAGAACATTTCTTGAAAGTTTCAGCCCATTCCATGATTTGGAATAGGATTTAATTGAAAGACAAAAACACACAGATATTTTAATTTGATCGGGTGACCCGATCAAGTTAAATTTCCATGTAAAATCGCAAATTTATCCTGTAAAACACATTTTCATTTCATATCCTCCACATCATAACTGTTATAGGGCATATCCATTCATATTAGCTAGCAATGAATTGGAATAGTGATAGGTGCATTTTGGTGGATTTACCAAAACTATACACAAGCTTTAAGTTCAACTTAATTTTATTTCAAGAGTAGAGTTAACGATGATCGCCAAAGTAGATGAGTCGTATGATATATCTACCAATTAGGTAAAGATATAATTGAAAGTTTGTAGCCCTTCGGTTTAAAACAGGGATGGGGAATGGGAAATATTGATCCAGATTACGCCTATTCAAGACGTTTTATAATACGTTGAATAAAATTTCCAAAGTAATTAATTGGAAATTAAGTACTTCACGTCGCTAAGAACATCATGTTTTCTCAATTATTTTCATTTCATCTATGATACAACAGGGCTGGCTCATCGTTAATTGACGATTCTCTAACATTTGAAACCGGAATCGTCTCTAACTTGGACGAGAATGTCACCGGGGAATTCGTTGTCGATATCGTCTTCCGTCGCCTTATCCTCGACGCAGCAGACGTAATTGCTGCACGGACTCTAGACCTCAACGTATACGTCAATGATCAAGGGAGTTCTTCATATACATTCCAAGCTGCTGTTGACGGTACCTCTGATCTGTCAGCGTGGGACGTTCCAGTGGCGGTAAGTCATTATACTTTTGTTTCTTGAATTGCTTCTATGCGTATAAAGTCAAAGCAAATTATTAACGAATCCATACAAATTGTCTCTGATAGAAGGCGGTTAATGATCATTAAAATGATCGTCCATACGGATTGTAACAAGGTTTCTTTAAAGTGTGGTGCCAAAAATAATCGGAATTTGATCAAAACTTCCATTATATTTGTATGATTCTTTTTTTCCCCTCCACTCAATTAGGAAACCCCTGTATCCATTGATCTGTCGGTATCACCTGTTGGCGGTTCTGTAGCCCCTGGTACCCTAGCGTCTGTTAACATTACACTCACGTTAGAAGCTGATACCAGTTACGATTACACCGTAGCAGTTGATGTTAATCCAAGTACATTGAACATCATATCGCTAGTAGGCGGTGACTCGGACATACCATGTGGTGATCCAATCTACGCGGATGCGACATTGACGTCACTTGATGGTGAACAGACAAAACAGCAAGCAACCCTTGAATTGGGAGTCATCAGTGCTTCATGTAAGTATCCCGTATAAAGAAGAGTTTAAATAATTATTTATGAATATCAAAGGAATAGGTTTTATTTTACTAAAATCATGTAATCCTAATGCTAACACTGCACACAGTCATTTTTTTAACTTCTTCGGGAGTATCCCCAAGTCATTAATATAATAATAATAATAATGATAACAACTTAAACTTATATAGCGCTTTTCATGAAATCATATCAAAGCGCTTTACAATGTAGAACATACAAAATATACAAACAAAAGTGAAATTAGAAATCATATAACTAAGAGAAAAAAGGACACTGTAAATAGATATGTCTAGTAAACGATGGTTTTAATTTCAACCATTCAATTACAGTAAGTGAATTCCACATGTAGGCGAACATAGGTACAGTTTGATTCATGAAAAGTTACTAGAATTGGTTTCATCCCCAACCTTTTTTAATATCATCTTTCTATTGTAGCATACTTTTATCCTCCCCCAAACAACAAAAAGAGGAGGGGGGGGGGGTAAGAGTAGAGTTTTAAAAGACGTAAAGAAAGACGCAAGCGATTGATAAAGGATAGATTTCAGAATTAATTGTAATTGATCCAAATAAATAACGGAAATTTGGGTATTTAAGCATTAACTTTAGAAGACGAACTTATGTGTATGTGTGCGTGTGTGTGCGTGTGTTTTACTATCATTGCAATCTATGTTTTTATCATACTTATTGTTTAATGTTTCATGTTTCCATTATGTTTGATCGATCTTTGTATGTATTTTGAATGCAATAGTGACGTCATCTTCATTCCTAACACTGAGTTTATTGGTCCAGCTGAGTGGGGACAGGACCTTAGTCAGTGATGGATCCAATCATCCGATCACAGTGGAGGTCAAATCTTATTCCAATACAGTCCTAGATACTCAAGTCATCAATATCGATGCCGACTATTCAGCCTCCACATCGCTGACAGTAAGTATATAATGCTGGGTAATAGTTGACAGGGTATCCCACTTATGAAAGACTTATGGGGTGTTGCAAGAAACTTGCGATCAATCGCAAGTCTATTTTTGGTCCCTAAATCAATCATATGTCTTGCAGTTAATTGCAAATTAGTGATTGATTGCTAATCTGCTCCTTGAAACAAGAAGCTTAATCTGATTTGCTATAATTAACATTGATATATCAGTTGTAAAATTGCAACAGAATATTTGCTATTAATCGCAAATATTTTCTTGCAACACCCCTTAGATGATCATCCTTCTCACACCCGCCATCAGAGTCAGGTCAAAATCTTATCGAACCAGTAATTATCATTTCAATCACAAAGTAATATTTCATGACGTCCATTTCCTACGTGAATGGTCTGATCATTGCCAATTTTCAATCATTAAGATTAGAAATGATAATTCGGAGTTCCCGATTACAGAATTTATATTGTTCATACTCATATGACACTTTTTATCACCTTTTTATAATTCTATTCTAGAAGGCAATGAACTGCAACCCCGATCTTTGTGGTTTAAAAAAAAACTTATGATGTCGAATAGAAATTAGATTATCATGCTATTGCAATACGGTACATGGAGATATCAGATGGGTGATTTTTTTTTAAACAAGGAATGGAGCCATTTTGTAAATTACTGTAATTGGTAACAGACATAACTTCTAAACTTATTTTCACTACAGGCTGACCTACCGGCATCACACACGGTATCGTTTGCTACGATCACATCACAAGATATCGAGATCGGGAAAGAGTCTGCATTCACTCAATCAATAACGTTAAACAACGATACAACATTGGGATATCGATTAGAATTCACATCAAATCAGACCTGGTTGGAGTTTACAGATATCACATTAGGAACTATCGGAGCAGATATCGGGGGATTGTCTGCCACAGATTTGAACCCTGATCCTGCATTACCAGGGTAACAAAATATTCACTTAATAATTTCATATGCAAATTAGTCAAATCAAGAAGTAATTATATGCGAAACTGGATATAGTTGTAATGCACTATTCTATAGGTCATGATGGCATACATCATGGGGCTTGGATCTTTTTGGTACATCATCTTAAGTTTACTTTATGTATTTAATTCCAAACTTTTTACACTCGCTCAAAAGTGATCGTAAAAGTTTGGAAATAAATGCATGAGGATACCATTTGCTCATACTCATTTCTTCCCCAACAGAGGCATAGTGTGATGTTATTGAGTTGCTAAAAAATGAAAAGACAAAATTAGCCTCTGATGAATACAGGGAGGAAAAATATAAAGTAAGAGTATTATTCGTCATTCAGCACATTAGCATAATACACCAAAATGCTGAACCAATCCTGAGATTTAAAAAAAAACACTGTTGCTACTTCATAAGCTTCTACCATATTTCATATGTACTAGGATTGGCATTAAGCCGTGTACTACCCACATACTCCGTAACTCAAACAATATGATGTATAAACATATACCCCACCCCCACAGACTTTGTACGAAATAGCGGCCTTTATCTTGTCATACTTGATTTTAATTCATTGTCAGAAAATGTTCGCACTTTACCAAATCTAAATTTATTTGAATCTGAAATTGAAAATATCCTGAAACCTTGATTATCCCTTTTTTACCCAACTTTTGTTGTTTTTGGTACTATTACGATTTTGTTCTCTGTTTTTCATTTTGTTTCTGTTTTGTTTCATCCTCCCTCTTTGGTTTTGTATATAGGTTTTGTTATAGTTATTTTACTTTGTTATTCTTTGTACTGTTTATATATTGCATGGCCTCTCAGAAAACTAGCCATTGGCCGATCGAGGGATTTTTACCGTGTTTAAATAAAATAAATCAATTCAAATTTTGATTCTTTCCATTTATTATCGCTTTTCCCCCATAAGGGAATCATTCATAGCTGATCTTGGATTCATCGCTTGTTTGGGTCCGGATTGTCAGGTAAATAAAAAAAAATGTTATGATGCAATTCGGTAATATTCCCTCATTATTGTTTGATACCTGATTAATGCACGACTTTCAGATAGATTTTGAACTTGTCGAACTTAAGACATGTTCAGAATATCTCCCCAGGAAATTTGATTAAATATCAGCCAAAATTGTAGATAGATAATGGAACATAACATACCCGATCCATTAACATCTATTGATTGTCTATTGCATTTTGTTTCATGATATTTAAACAGGGAGATCGTACTGGTAACATATATGTTACCAGGGGCCTGTTGCAGAAAGAGTTGCAATCAATCGCAACTCTAAAAAATCAAGTGCAACTTGATTTTCAACCAATCAACAGTGCGCATTTGGGACTTACGATTGATTTTTTGACTTGCGTTTAAACGCAACTCTTTCTGCAACAGGCCCCTGGGGCCTGTTGCAGATGTAATTAATCTTATAATTAATCTTTCAGATGTAATTAATCTTATAAGATTAATTATATTGACTAATATGAGATTTATTTGAATCCTAGATTGAGTTTCAGTTGACTGTTAAAGCACGTAATGATTCTGGAGCGATGCATGGGGATGTAGTACAGATGGATGCTGCGGTCAATGTATACACAGGAGATACAGAGGCACAAGATATTCAGAATCTAATCTTTTATGCCATCAATGCAACTAAAATCAGGAATTATACGGTGAGTTAATAACGAACTTTGTTCAAAGTTTAGGGATCGTGTGTTCTAGTTGTTAGGGCATTGGAATCGTGATTGTAAGAATGTGAAGTCGAATCCCAGCTCGGCCATTTATTATCTCCACTTTAATCCCCATTCCAAAAAGAACAAGACCGCTGAAAGACCTTTGAAAGACCATGAATTCTGGTTGATATTTCAGAGGTCTCTCAATGAACCTACAACGTTCTTTGATGTCTTACACTGAACAATCTTTCAGTGGTCTTCGTGGTCTTCATGGGCTCCAAAACTTCTTGAAATGGTTTAAAACAGTAAAACGGTCTTACAGGAAAATGGTTTGTCAGTAGTCCTTCAGTAGTCTTTCAGCGGTCTTTCGATGAACTTTCAAAGGTCTTATTAGTATTTCAATGATCTTTCGGAAGTCTCTCATGATTTTTGCGGAGATCGCTGTGAGACTCATCAAAGATCATTAAAAGGCCAGGCAGAGTCCATGAAAAGAATTCTGAAAGATCGCTTGATGCATACAAGATCTCCATGGGACTAGTCTGAGACCAGTAACACAATGAATAACCATCTTCAGTCTTTCAGAGTTCTTTGAGGGGTCTTTCTGAGCCATTCCACAGAGATGACAAATTTCAGTGAACTTGAAGACAGCTGTAAGACCTCACGAATTTTAAGCTTCCCAGTGGTCTTTCAATGGTCTCCGTTCTGTGGAATGGGGGCATTAAACCAAAAAGGTCCGATAGTAATTTATGTCGTCTATAAAGTCAGCCACTATGACTTATTAACTTAATTGTAAAATGTTTCCTATTTGTATTATACCAGTTTGGCGTTGATGTGGGAAGCTGTTTTTGCCTAGTTTCTACTGGAGCTACTTCAACAGAAACAGAAAGGATTTTATTCATCTGTTGTCATATTAATGATCCGGATGAACACTTGTTGATGTAGTTCAGATGGAATCTAATTTAAAGAAAAATACGCTTGACCTTAAATCAAATCCAATGTAGTTACACATCTATGGTATTCTTTCAGGCAAATGTGTACCTCTGTTAAGGACAGATCATTTTGCATTCGTATTCATTGCTATCCTTAAAAAAAAAACAGATCATGGCTTAGTACAATCGTCGATGGAGAATAGTAACATGTATTTTCTTTGGTAAACAGTATCATTCTCATGTACTTTTTGGACGACTTAATGCAATATTTACCCGAATATTAATACTAGTGGGGTAGCTATCATCCCATTTATCATCCAATCCAAACTTATCTCATATTATCCCATTCTAGAGCACCTTCGACCTGAGCTGTCCTGATTCTGCTACAACTATGACACCAGGTGAGAGGGCATTGTGTAATATCACTATCGATGTCACTGATCAGGATGTTCAATCGGAGGTTGAAGTGGTTACAACCCTTAACATCTCCTACGTAGGCTTGGTGGTGAGGAGTATGGGAGTCACTGAAGCTGGTAGCAACATTGAGAGCAACGTGGGTCTTCTTCCGTCCTTAGTACCAACTTATACTAGTCATGTCAATGAAAATAGCACACAAAAAGACCGTGTCAAACTCTCCCTTGGATTGGTCCATAACAACGGTGAGAATATCAATGATATTAACCAGTAGAGTATCGATAATATTTACCAGTTGAGTATCATTGATATTAAGAGAAATGGGTAGATATTTTTTTCAGAAAGAAGGCAATTCCCGATTGCCCGCTCACAATAACATTTTCCTTATCGCTGCGCCGCTGTCTGAATCTTCTAAAACTGAAATAATTTGATTCGATTCATTTGATTTTAATATTTCACATTCCAAAAACTGTACAAGTTATCCATCTTGAAAATATATGAAACTCGTAAAATAACATTATCTATTTGACGATTAAATCACTAAAGTGAAATATGAGTACCGTATTAAAGAATAGGTGACCAGATTGGCGTGGTATTAGTGAGGCAATTAACTTAAAATAACTGGGGTAATTTGCAACTACAGTCACGTTCACCAACGAAACCAATTACAAGCTGACAGTTATTGGTTAACAAGGCATTGATTCGGAATAAAGAACATGTTTAATCTGTCTTGAGTCGGTTTTGTCGGTATATAGCAGTGATATTGCCATGCAGTCAATGTTGAGTTCCATGTATAAATGGGACATGTATTAAATGTTTTGTTGATTGTTGACCATACAGATATTGAAAATGCAGCTGCAAACGATCCGGATCATCAAATAGTTATTGGTATCGAAATCCAGTTAACCGATTCAGAGGAAGTAACCGATGGCTCTCAGCACATCCTATCCGCAGGAGTGTCCTTTGATTCAGCTTATGTATGGGTTTCCAATCTTTATATTGATGCAAGTAGAACCGGAAGCGAGCTGCCAGACCTATCCGTCACATTCAACATGACGGGAGATATTTCAAGCCTTGTAGATGGGTAAGGGGTTGTTTTATTGGTCTTTGATAAGAGCGAAAAATGATGAACGTTCGGGAAATTGGAAATTCTATTGCAAATTCTATTGCACTATGAACTTAGAAATTCTATTGCACAGATTATTATAAACGTTTGAACGCAAACATTCATATTTTACACGATTCTTTTCTCCTAGACTACAACCATCTTTCTGATGAATTCTTAATTCATCTGTCATGTCGGACAATGATCCTTAACGAAATGTTATCACTGTATCTAGAATTTTGACTTTATATAAACTATGTGGAATGGTTTGGTTTACGTACATTTCTGTGATTTTTCATTAACCCAGTGACACTGTGACGTACAGAATAGGTTTGAGCCATTCAGACATATCTTCAGCTGAGATTAATAATGTTGAGTTTCTTCTCATGTTACCGCCATACATCATCTACCAATCATTCACTGAAGATAGTGCTCATGATGTGAGTTATCCAATCGCTATTGATACTTCAGCTGGATTGACATTTAAGGTGAGGTTTATATGTTCCAATAAGTTAAGATGTTAGTACGATATTCCCGCTTATTTTGTAAGTTTGTCTTAAGCACATTGGTTGATGACAGTGTTTTGAAGCCCCGGTTTAAACTCATTGGACATCATAATTAACTTGCTCATAATAGACCGTAGTTGTCGCTCTGCCATCAAAACCAATTGAAATGTGAACGTCGTGTGCTGTATTTTTTTTCGGTATCAATATGATGGGGTTTACTGTTTCGAGTTTATTCAGGGCGCTTTAAATTCCATTTCTTTTTAATGAATCACCATTCCATAGGGATAAGTGGACGAATGTCACTTTGAATATGGTTCTAGGCACCAAATAACTTGCCCAACTATCTTTGCCGGATTATATATCTACTTTGCATAAACCATGCATGATAACTAATATTAAAAAAATATTTTCGAAGTACATTATATACCTCTAAAGCAGAATACAAGACCCATCATGATGATGTACACTGTTAATTACAGGTGTCAAATGTATACTTTACCGACATCATCGCATTCGAAGTGACATGTACAATCAGTTCAAGCTACGCATACAAAGGTAAAACGAACTGGAGTGCGAGCTCGCCACTCCAGATCTCATATAGTTCGTATGATCGAAGTGGTCCTAGCATCGTTGATGGACCCATAGTCATAGCATTTGAAGAGGTTACATACTCGCTAACAGCTTCATCACCAGTCCCTATTAGTAAGTATTCTTTGTAGAAACCTGTTTTTATTTGAAAAAAAACATTAAATGATAATTGCATGAACCTAATTTTCCCAGATATGAGGTAGTTAGAAAGAAAAAAAGTGGAAGAATAATGATTAACGCGCCAAAATATATATATTTGGTGGTTTAAAGCAGTATATTTTTTCTGATTTGATAATCGTATATACTTTGTTTACGTAGAATAATCATACCTTTATTGATTTTTTTGGTTTATAAAGAACTTGAAATTTTTATTTAAATGTGAATTACGATTCAATCAAGTAATATATATTCTTGAGCCTCGTATCTTGTATCCCTTTTTCTTTTCGGCTATGTAAAGTTTGATTTTTTTAAATTACATTGAATCTGAAACACATAATGGGTAGGCTGAATTGTGTCAGTCGTGATTTTAAGAGGATAATAAGATACATTATGATCGATAAAGTTGCTACATACCAGAAGCAATGCTGCTGATGGAGTGGAGACTTATAAACACGATAAACGTAAGGGGGGCTTAGCCAAAATAACACTAGCATTGCCACTAGAATATTACTTTAGATCAGTTTTGAACAGGTAGAAAAGAGGACAAGAAACTTTATTTGATTTTACGTTAATTTTGATAATTCTGTGATCTTTTCCCCCGTTTTTTACCTCAGGTTCCCACCCTGCTGCAGCCTGCGTCTCCCCCATAGACCTCGGGGTGGGTGACAGTAAGATAGTAAAAGACTGTCAGCTACATGCCTCTTCTGAACCTAACCCAGAGGCAGCAGCTAAACATGCTCGTCTTCGTGGAATAGGTGAGAAATCTTCATTTTTTACCAGTTGCTATTCTGTAAACAGTCATCACGGGATGAAACAAGGGTCATTACGACAGTCGTCAACAGATAACATAGATCGAAATTGAATAATAACGCCCTATAAATCAGTGTTCCAGCACAGGCAGGGTGACAAGTTGTCAAGATTAATCACTTTCCTTGATTTTGATTGGCTGGGAAGCACAGGTGTCTGTCACTTTGGCAACTGTTGGATCAAAGGACTCACATGGAAATGAAATAAATTGAACCGTTTGCCAAAATCTCTATCTTTACTATGTTTGATAATAATAATTTTGAAGTCCCCAGGTAGGCATTCGTTACGTCAAAGATCATTAGCCATATAATATCTTTGTATGAAATCAAATGACAAATGATATAAACAAGAACCACTTCCCGCCTATTTTATATTGTAAATTGTATGTTTTTATTTGTTCGTTCGTTTGTTTTTATTTTGAAAGGATGGAAAAGTGAAGCGCGTGCCGGTGATCATCTTTACGATCGTTTCTTAAAAATCGATCTAGGACGCAAGGTTGCATTGTCTCGTGTATTAACTCAAGGAGGAGCAAGAGCCGCCACGGCAGAAGAAGTCGCATTCGAAGGCGACATCGGAATGTTTGAAGTCCGTTATAGCACTGATGATGTCATCTACCGAAGAGCACAGAATAGCGATGGCACGTTTCAGGTTTGTTCACGAGATAATGACGTCGAAATAAATATCATCCGATCAAAGTATCTATCTATCTATCTATCTGTCTGTCTGTCTGTCTGTCTGTCTATCTGTCTGTCTGTCTGTCTGTCTATTTATATCTATCTATATATGAATAGCTCAGTTGCAAAAGGGGTTAGGTCCATTTTTCATCAAATTTGATTTTCTTTTTTCTTAAAGGACAAGTCCACCCCAACAAAAACTTGATTTGAATAAAAAGAAAAAAATCAACAAGCATAACACTGAAAATTTCATCAAAATCGGATGTAAAATAAGAAAGTTATGACATTTTAAAGTTTCGCTTCATTTCACAAAACAGTTATATGCACATCTCGATCGGTATGCAAATGAGGGAACTGATGACATCACTCACTCACGATTTCTTTTGTATTTTATTATATGAGATATGAAATATTTTGATATTTTCGTCATCGTCATGTGAAATGAAGTTTCATTCCTCCCTGAACACGTGGAATTCCATTATTTTAACATTTTGTGCTTCAGGCAAGGAGGTCCTTATCGTCAAATTCGTAAAAATTGAAATATTGTATAATTCAATGAAAAAAAAAAAGAAATAGTGAGTGACATCATCGACTCTCTCATTTGAATTTAACTGGCTCGTTCATATAGCTATTTTGTTAAAAATAAGCGAAACTTTGAAATGTCATAACTTTCTTATTTTACATCCGATTTTTATGAAATTTTCAGCATTGTGCTTGTCTGATTTTTCTTTATTGATTCAAATCACATTTTTCTGAGGTGGACTTGACCTTTAATGTATAGATTTTTAGTAGCTCTATAAAGATGATACCAAATAACATTTGAAATTCCCATTAAAAAGTGAACAGAAATGGCAAAGAAAGGTCACCTTCTATTTCAAAAGGGGTTGGGTCCATTTCAGTTTGGTTGCAAAAGGCGTTAGGTCCACAAAGATATTTTTTGGAAAAGAATATTGGAAAAAATATGAAGACAGGTAGATTTCTCTTATACCCAATTTTATGTACACATGGTAGGGTATCACGAAAGTTTAGTTTTGCATAAGAATATTGCAATATGGGAGAATAAAAAAGTGATTTCCTTGGAGTGGACCTAACCCCTTTTGCAACCAAACTCTTCTGAAGAGCTCATTTGTCAGTAGGGGTTAAGTCCAGTTTTCATATTGTCTCACCTGCGAAGCAAAGTGAGACTATAGGCGCCGCTTTTCCGACGGCGACGGCGGCGGTGGCGGCGGCGTCAACATCAAATCTTAACCTGAGGTTAAGTTTTTGAAATGATGTCATAACTTAGAAAGTATATGGACCTAGTTAATAAAACTTGGCCATAAGGTTAATCAAGTATTACTGAACATCCTATCAGAGTTTCATGTCACATGACTAAGGTCAAAGGTCATTTAGGGTCAATGAACTTAGACCATGTTGGAGGAATCAACATCGAAATCTTAACCTGAGGTTAAGTTTTTGAAATGTCATCATAACTTAGAAAATATATGGACCTAGTTCATGAAACTTGGACATAAGGTTAATCAAGTATCACTGAACATCCTGCATGAGTTTCACGTCACATGACCAAGGTCAAAGGTCATTTAGGGTCAATGAACTTTGGCCGAATTGGGGATATCTGTTGAATTCCCATCATAACTTTGAAAGTTTATGGATCTGATTCATGAAACTTGGACATAATAGTAATCAAGCATCACTGAAAATTTTGTGCAAGTTTCAGGTCTCATGATTAAGGTCAAAGGTCATTTCGGGTCAATGAACTTTGGCCGAATTGGGGGTATCTGTTGAATTACCATCATAACTTTGAAAGTTTATTGGTCTAGTTCATTAAACTTGGACATTAGAGTAATCAAGTATCACTGAACATCCTGTGCGCGTTTCAGGTCACATGACCAAGGTCAAAGGTCAATGAACTTTGGCCGAATTGGGTGTATCTGTTGAATTACCATCATAACTTTGAAAGTTTATGGATCTGATTCATGAAACTTGTACATAAGAGTAATCAAGTATCACTGAACATCCTGTTCGAGTTTCAGGTCACATGATCAAGGTCAAAGGTCATGTAAGGTCAATGAACTTTGGCCATGTTGGGGTTTTTGTTGAATAACCATCATATCTCTGTAAGTTTATTGGTCTAGTTCATAAAAAAGGGAAATAAGAGTAACCATGTATCACTGAACATCTTGTGTGAGTTAGAGTAGTATTCAAAGTGAGCACTGCTGCTATATTGAACCGCGTGATGCAGGTGAGACGGCCAGAGGCATTCCACTTGTTTTTTCAAGATTTTAGTCGCTCTGATGATACCAAAGACAATTTGAAATTCACATTAAAACGTGAATAAAAGTGGCAAGAAAATAACCCTTTTTTCCAAAAGAGAATGTTTACTTGTTTGCTTGCAAGAGGGGTTAGGTCCATAATGATAACTTAAAATCAAATATTTTGGAATGAATCTATCTATCTATCTATCCATCCATCTATCTATCTTCATCTTTTCTCTCCTTTTTCACTAATGTTTCTTACCTAAAAAGGATGTATAGATAGTTGTCAGAGACAGAGTGGTTATCCAATGACAATTTTAGTGTAATATGATGTTGAACAAATCTATATGATTCTATTTCCTGATGAATTATATTACTTCAACCATGATGCATCGATAATACCAGCCTTTTAGATCTTATCTTTACCTCTATCATTATTTTAATTGGAACAGTTCAATCATTCACAAATTTACGAATCATCATCTCCGACGCCTTACTACGATCGGATATCAGAACATCGTCTTCTGGCACCAGTCGAAGCTCGTTACGTCATAATCCAGCTCACTGAATATGATTTCAATAATGCGGGTCATCTTTATAATGTACTGAGAACTGAACTACAAGGCTGTGAAATAGAACCAATGCAGACTGGTTAGTATTCATAAATTTTGTGTCCAACAAATAATCATTAAATCCAACTTGAAATTTGTTGTTTAGATATGTTAACTTCAGGTCTCTATTTTTAAAACTTATTTTCTTCCATTTAGTTTATTATACCACAACTCACCGCATAGCAAACCCGCAAATTAAGGACACCGTTTGATTTGACAACTTTCCTTGAATTTGGTGGGCTGAGAAGCACATGTCTTTTACTGTTACTATTGAAATTTTAAGACGAAATATCCGACAGGTTCGTTCATAAAACACTCCTTGAACAGAATCAGAAGTGAGTTTGAAAATACAGAAACAACATGACACTTATCACACATGTATGTCAACAATAGTTTTAGACTTATCGAGTTTCATTAAATTCATGATGATTTGTTTGATCGTTTTTCATTTAGTGATGAAGAAAAAATTATTTTATGTTATGGAAACTGTGATTGCTTTTATTAATATTCATTTTTTCCAGACGTTTGTCAGACGACGCCCATTTCTTCAGACACTGGTCGTAGTGTGTTAATCCATAGTAATGTTCACGATGCGTTCATCTGTGATACAAAGACTCACAGAGAGAGTGATCTTCAGAGAGAATTAGACAGTCAGACTCTTGTTATAAACAACAAGTAAGACATATCTTATTCAGAATGATGATTTATAAGCATGAAATCTAACGAGAAGAGCAAGTAATATATTCTCTCTCAATATTAAGCGTGAGGGTATGTCAGATATATTGAGTCCTATTTTTTTCTTCAAATGTATTTTCAGTCAACATGTAAAACTTGAGCTGTAAAAGTGTGTGTAATAACAAAATGCCCAGGGATATAAGATCTACAGTATGAATTATATCTGAAAATGTATTCTCCCAAAAATGATGGAGTAATGATTACATACATCATCAGTCAAGTATAAAACCTATATTATTAAACAATACTTGTCTTTTTATAAAGGGGGCAATTTGTGATATATATCATTACATTAATACAATGGTTGATATCAAGTTGTATTTCTAAGATATTTTTGGATATATATATTTTCTCAGAATATTCGCACACAACCTGCATATTTACATCAATTTGAGGATTCATGGGGATGTCAGAATACCCAGCTCCTATAAAAATTGATGAATTTTTTTTCTCTATACAGACCACCAAAGACCACCTGTATCATCAAGAGAGCTACTCCTTCACTGCAGTGGTCAGGTAGTTTATATCTTATTCTTTGTAATCACCACAAGCAAACTTAATATCAGTGGATCATTATTCATTCAAATTATTCAATGCATTGATATAGAATCTCAAGACAAACCATTCCTTTATCTAAATGTGGTTGTATTGTAGCAGTCAAAACTTTGTTTTCTGAACTTATCTAAAATAAGTCATTCCACTTATGTTTTTCAAGTGTTTGTTTTTAAGTTTAAATCAATCAATAATATTCCTTGATTCAGGGAAAAGACATTAATTTAGGGATTGGTACAGTGTAATATATTTTTCAGAGTAAAAGCACTTTTTCAATTAATGCTATATCATCAAAATTATCATACTTCAATACTTTTAAGAAAGATTAGCTTATTGTTTTTTTTTAGTGTAGTATGTTTTTGAAATGACGTAATCTATTTAGATGATATTAAAAGTGAGGTTAGTTTATAGCTGCAGAATATTTCTGATTTTTGTTCAGGAATGAGATGTTCTAGTATCTTGGGCCCATTTCATAAGGATTAACAACTGATTTTTGCCTTTAAAGTAACTATGGTAACCTTGATTATGATCGGCTGCTGAGCCCTGTTACCATGGTAGTTACCATAATGACAAAGTTAAAACAGTGGTAAGTCTATTATGAAACGAGCCACTGGTTTCTAAGTGTAACCTTTTTAAACTCTTTATTTTATTGATACCTATGTTGATTAACTTTTTTCCAAATTTCTAGTTTTAACTGTAATTTCTCTCAATGCTTACATCAGAGCAGGATACCATTTCTATTTCATGAAATATTTCATATTTATTTGCGAACAGCCTTACCTAACCAAGTACGACAAGTTATTGGGTACTCTCCGACTACAAACACACTTTACGCAACAGGGCTTGATTCTACAGCAATATACTACATCAAGAGCACAGATGGCGGGTTGTCATGGATACCAATATCACATAGTGAGTGGCAGACAGCCGTTACCACGTTAACCATCACCGAGGCAACAGAAGTACCCTTGGACTCTGCAGACAGTCCGATCTTCGATTCATTCCTATCAGCTGATCCCAGGCAGTTTGGTAAGAGTTAACACAACTAGAACAATATATCAATGGGCATTCATGGATGAAATGAAAATAAAATGATAAAGGGCCATAGAGAGGTGACAAAGGGATACATAAAGAGGTAGGGAAGTAAGAACTTTGCTACCCACTCATCAATTCGTAAGCATAAAAGTTATTTACTACTGTATATAAAGGAGACAGTAAGATTGGTGGCATATATGTGAAGTTATCTTACACAATTACTCTGTCATTATTGATCTTATTAATTTAATTGTATAAGAAAAATATCAGTTTCCACTCAATGGTGTAGCCATATGGGGCATGGTTATCTTTTTCAACAAACAATTTTAATTAGATCACATCAGGGACGCGAGTCCCTCTCACGTCCCTGATCACATACATCATGGGGGACTGGACTATGGAATTACTACATGAAAGAAAAAAGATCCATCTTCCTGCCCTCAGTCCAGTATCCCCCCCTCCATAGGATGGTATACAAAATTTGAAACTTGAAGGGAGGGGAATACATCACCCCCCCCCCCCATGCAAGATGATTTCATGAGATTTTTGGTCCCTCTAGGTGGAAGGACAAGATGACCTTCTCTCATAGGCTGCTGTATAAACTTCTTAAGTCAAGGGGATGCCTTGGTCAATTCATTGTCAAATATGGTGTACTTTTTTATGAATTAGCAAGTGAGTGTAAAGTATATATAAAATTGGACATTCACACTCTTAAAATTGTTTTAAAATTATATGAGTAATTATATTGAATTGTTTTTCTTCCTTTTCTTCTGCAGTTCGCTTTGATGGTATCTACTCTGACGAGGAGACAGAAACAAAATGGGTTGGCTGGAATCAATGCTGTCAGAAAGATTGCTACCTTGAAGGAAATACCAATTGTTAACTCATAGAAAAACTTGTCAACTATTTGAAATCAATCCTGTATGTATTTCTATCAATATGTAAAATTGTTCCTCATAAATATTCTGCCAGACATTGTACGATTTATCATATCACTTGGTTTCTCATGGAACACAAAACATGTCTTGAATGATTTACTACATCCCTAAGAAAAGAATTATGTTGAAAATTTATTAATTTATCAACTCTGTGAATGTTAAAGAAAGATGGAATCTAAAAGATATTCATACACATATTACACTTGTATTATGTTATATCATGGACCTAAAGGTCCATGGTTTTATGTACAAAGTTAATTGTCAATTAGTTTGATTTTGTGGAAGGAAAATGAGTGGAACTTGGTGCAATACCAAGCTCAAGGTCTCCCTCTGTACATGATTTCTTTTTCATCTCCATTTTCTTCATAGAATATATATTGGAAGTAGCACTTTTTAAGTATATTTCTATATTTTACGAAAAATCTCAAAATAAAAGGTTGTCTGTAGTGGGAGACAAATCTCCCTTCTAATGGTGAAACTGTACGTATGTCATTTTAAAGATATATGTATTATACTGAGAAACTGATGAAAAAATAATGTGATATGTTTTATTTTAGTATGTAAATATCTTCAAATCAGATTCGGTATTTGTTTAAGAAGCAGTAGGGAAATGTACATAAATTTCATTGCATTGTTACACTGAAGGAACAACTCAAATGAACTTCATGTTTAAAAACAATTTGGCATGTTTTATTTACAACAGTGCTACTGCTAGGCATATAAAGTACTTTATAAATTCTTGTATATACACTTTGATGAGACTAGAAGCAAACATAACATGGTTGAGTTATGATATAAAATACTTAAATGAACAAAACATAACAAAGAGTATGGTGATTAAATCAGATTTTAAAAGTTGTACATAGTGTTTATAAACCATAGTAGACTTCCATATTCAAATGTCTTTCACTATACCTCTTTTGATAAGTCTTTCACAACTTAATCATTCTACAAAAAAAAACCTTGCTTTGCAGAAAGCCTGTATCGAACAAACTCGATTTCAATCACTTTGATTCTTAAATAAAAAAACATTTATGTCAAGGCAATGTTTCATCTATGTATAGACCTAGTCAAGATCTGGACGTAATAACTTCCAGGTAAGTACTGGCATTGATTTCCTTTGCACCCGTTTGAATACCCAATGTAGGTCGGTCTGAAGTCTATTGATTTATTCTCTTAAACTTACCTCCAATCTTTTACAGTGGATTTGGTAGAAGTCAGTAAATGAACTTTGCAATGATCTTTATTGGGTATTCAAACACAAAGGTACCATAAAAATGATCATATAGAATTGAGGCCAATAGTTTACATAGACCCATGGAATTCAGTGAAATTTATTCTTTGCCAAACATCGTAAAATTTACATATCTTCCAAAATATATACACTCCCATGACAAATTGGTGTCAAATGAAAGAGCATATTAAGCTTTTTCACATGATTGGGATGCTCTTGGGATTAAAGTATATTTCAGGTGGAATTTTCTTTGAATAAAAAAGTAATATTCATGCTAAATGTTGTTATATTTTCAAACATCGTTTCATAGAAATATATAGTGTAAATGTCAAATCTATGATTTATATCACATTTTTTATCATATGTCACCATTGAACAAAAAAAGTAATCTGAAATGTTTGTGTTGAAAAGTAACTAGCACAAATAACTATTTTTGTCAAGTTTTTATGTTTAATTTGTCTAAAATATGAAGTTTTTGGGGAAAAATGACACCGAGAAATTATCAGCTCCTGACGACAAAGCAATGTGATGAAGGGGCATGACATACTCATTTGTTTGATATCAAATTCATCATGATAGCACAAATATTTCATTAAATACAATAAATGTCATGATGTTTAGCAAGTGTCAACTTTTCTTTGAATTTCATAGGTGTACGTAAACTTCTGGCCTCAACTGTACGTTGTCCAGATCTAAATGAGCAGAGACTCATATTTTGCAATGGAAATGCAGAGAATCTCTGAAACATTCATAAAACTTGATGCAACCTCAAAGATAACAATTTGATTCCAAGTTAAATAAAAAAATCTCCCAAAGCATGAGAATGAAAAAAAAATCAAATTCACAACTTGATCTGACAAGGATGTTGGTTCTCATTGGTTTCAAAAGAATCTTCATTTCTAAATCTCTCTGAATTAAGGTTTGATGATACATGACAAATATAATGAAAAAAATTTAATGCAAAATACAATATGATGTGAAATTAAGTGCTGTGGCATGAATGCAAGATACACAAAGAATTCACTTTTTTTTTCATCTTTTCATTTTTCTTTTTAAAGATTTGAGAAAATCACATTTCCTCCTAACAAACTACCCTTTTTGAGTAGAATTGATGACTGGAAGAACTAATTCAACTTTCTTCAAAAGGCATCTTAACGTATATAACATTGATTGCTATATATTAAAATAGAAAATTGAATTAAAGTTTTTTTTCCATTACATTATTTCTGATGATGTAGTTGAACCTATGAACATTAATGAGGCTCATTGTATCCAAACATGATACAATAGGAATATCATAATAGTAACATTTATTGCATTCTCAGTTTACTCAGTAATATAATAAATACATGGACTCTTTGGTTGATAAAAATCAATAAGATAAAAATCTCATTCGTACATCTAATGCATGTACATGTATATCTAATATTGAACATAAGGCAAAGTAAAAGAGGAATTTGTAATAGGTTGGATATTATCAATTTCAATGGTTATCTATATCACAAATTGAACTGAAAGTTTTGATGATTATAAAGATTATAATAACACGATGTAAGAAATCTACATTTCATGTACAATAGTGACTAGCAAAGAGTGCCTACTGATCAAATAACTTTTGTAGTAAATATTATCTTTTCTATTCATTAATGATACTATGTAAGAAATCTACATTTTATGTACAAAAGTGACTAGTAAAGAGTGCCTATGGATCAAATAAGAAAGTTTGTAGTAAATCTTATCTTTTCTATTCATTCCATCTAATCCCCCATCCATACATCCCAAACATCTTACAAAATCAAGTTGAAAAGGCTATATTTATGACTGAATTCTTTTGTTTATGAATGGGGAGGGTCAATAAATGTAATGCTATACACTTCTATCCAGTTAAAAGGGGTTTTTTTTGTTTTTTTTTTCTTTCCTTTTTTGCAGACAGAACCCCAGAAAAAATACATTATTACATATATATATTTTGATAAGTAGGACTCATAAAGCAGATCTAAAAAAGCTGCAAATGATCTAGTTTTCTGAAAATACGTTAATTGTCCTTACTCTACACATGCAATACTTTCATTTTCACTCAATCTGTTTTTTATGTCACAGAGGAATGATGCTCTGCAATTGGTAGATAAAGCACGTAGGCTGAATAGACTACAGAGTTGAGGCTTACCGCTCATCAATGCCTCAAAAATAAAGTAGTATTACAGCAACATTGTAGTATTATGAGGTGGTGTATCTCAATGGTGACTGTGGAAATTGATATAGCAGTGTTGGTGTATATGAAGAGACGATACAATCATAGCAAATAAGATGAAAAATCAAGGATGATAAGATTTACTGCATAAAAAGTTGAGTCACTTTAGAATAATCTAATTATTAAAAGTAACAAAAATTAACGCTTAATAGAGTGATGAGATGATTAGAGACACAAATGGTTTAAAAGTGTTAAAAGCATGGAATCGAGACAAATGCTAACCTAAATGAGCTAAAAGGGAGACAAATGAACGGAAAGGTCATATATTCCGATTGCAAATTGAAGTTATTACATTACACCAGTCTGAGTGAATTGAATGTATTTTTTTATTCACATAAGCCTACAATTATATTTCTATTTATGATTTGACACTAAACCTGTAATCGTTCAATAAGAAACAATGAGTAAATGGAAGAAAATTGTATCCAGCTTACCAGCTGTTCAAATCAAAATAGTGGTGTACTTTTACAGTGAAATACTAAAGAATTACTGCAGAATGGTCTCATTATTTTACATGTAGTAATTTTAGATCTTAGATTTCTCAGAAAAGTGAATGCTCATAATGTGCACACATTAATATACAGTGCGTATCAAAAAAAAGTTTACACTTTGAAAAAGCTCTGGGAATTAAAAAATATAACACATGCGGGTAATTTTTTCACATATAATCTTGGGTTTGGGTCTCATCTATCCAATGAAAGTAAGTTTTGACAGAATGTTACACTTGAGTGAGCACTGTCCATTTTTGTAAAGCTCGCAGAAATCTGTTTGCGCAGAAATACTCGTTTTCACGCAGTGTCAAGGGGAAAGGGCGAAATCAAACTTACCCTGCGATACATTTTTCCTACATTTCCCTTGCACTTTAGTCAATTAAGATAAAACAGATACATTCAAGCATTTTTAAACAAATTTGCCACCCGAATTGAAATTTCAACACTTAGTAAGCACAACTTTTACCCTTTTTGTGCCAGCTGGATCTGAGGACATAACTGAATCTGAACAAAAGTTTATATCAGACATCTCCAGCCTTTTTTCACAAAGTTTTTATTATTTAAAGTGGGTTGACATTTAATTTTTCATTTAATATTTGTTTCTCCACACTTTTCCCAATCTTGACAATAATTAATAAATGAAAATCAAGCCTAATTCATTTTATGTAAATCACAGCTCAGTGTTAATCAAATATCTTCTTGATGGCCTTGGTGTGTGGAGGAGTGGGGAGGGGCGCAATGCACTCTTTGAATTGTATTGGGCAAGGAAACAACTTAAAAGAGGTCAAAGATATCTCGAAATCAATTTCACTTCCAAAATTCTACGTGTTCTTCATGAAAAAGTTTTACTTTTATTCGCATAGCTATTTCAGAGTTCTGCGCAAATCATTTTTCACTAACTTTTCAAAAGTAAGTGGTGCTCACTCAAGCGGAAATATTTTTCGATAGTTATATCGTCATTTGCTTAAATGGATCTGTACCAATGTTAAAATGTGGAAAAATCTTCAGGATATTACAAATGTATAATTTTACACGATTTTTTCAAAGTGTAAACTTTTTTTTGATACGCACTGTATATGGGCAATCCATTAAATATGAATATCCACCTCACTATTTCATGTAAGGCCTTCTTGACATGATTTCTCAGTTTTCTCATTTACTGTAAAAGTGGAAATTTTCGCGGTGTGGAAATTTTCGTGCATTTCGCGGCAAGATCGGCGAGCGCGAATATAAAAACACGCGAATTCATGAGCATTTATTTTAATGCAAGTTTTTGCGTGCATTGTTGTGGCAAAGAGATTGCATAATTTGACCTAAAGAGGGCGGCATTTATGCAAGCAAGCTTGAGCTCCAAATTCACATGTTCGCGAGAATTTGTTCCAAAGCAATGCGATAATTTTTTTAACAGTCGCAGATCGGTATTTAAATTATGATTTTTGTTGAAATATAAATTGCTTTTGCTGTTCGATTAGTGAGTGTTTAGATCTGCTTAGTTTCTGAGAAGACGTTGGGTCGATCGCACATGTTTGTTGATTGATCCCATGCACTTGTCTTTGAATAGCCGCAATTGCCCGGTCCTTCCCGGTGCTCGGCCGTCTATACCAGGCCAGCACATAGCAGCGCCTCCGTTTTGCCCTCCCTGATGTCCGACCCGCAAAGAAAAGTTGCGCTAAATGTCACAAAAGCTCATGATTAGATCAAAACAATGCTGAATTATGCCGCCCTAGAGCTAGAATTATGATCAGAAAATACAATTTTTTTGCTGAAATTTTGATTAAAACCATTCACAGATGGGCAAGAAGGAAGTGACTTTGTGATTAGTGTGCAGCGCGAAATTAAAAACCCGCGAATATGTTTTGAAGCCGCCAAGCGTGAAAAATTAATCCTGCGAAAATAAACAGCGTTTACAGTATATGAAAAGTTGTGAAGCTCGTAAATTAAGCTGGCTTGAGCAGTTTATATTAGGAGAAAAAATTTAAGAAAAATGAGAGTTGGAAACAGAATTTTATGGAAGAGCCCATGCTTAAAATCAGAAAATACTGATCTGAGAGTCATGCTGGACTAGCTTAATCATCAATTTGTTATTCAAGAAAACATGAATTAATCATCCTCCATCATGTTCTACATAACATCTAAAGAATTACCTGACATTCCCTAGTGAATCCAATTTGCAATGTTTCACATACATATTAATTTTGCTTGTTAAAGGTCAAGTCGACCCCAGGAAAATGCTGACTTGAATAAATAGAGAAAAATCAAACTAGCATAGTGCTGAAAATTTCATCAAAATTGGATGTAAAATAAGAAAATTATGACATTTTAAAGCTTCGCTTATTTTTCTAAAAACAGTGATATGCACAACTAAGTGAGTCAGACGATGATGTCCATCACTCACTATTTCTTTTATTTTTTATTGTTTGAATTAAACAATATTTCATTTTTTTATAGATTTGACAATAAGGACCAAGTTGACTGAACCATATAGTATTAAACAAGTGGAATGCCTCTGGCCGTCTCACCTGCATCACGCAGTTCAATATAGCAGCAGTGCTGACTTTGAATACTACTCTAACTCGCACAAGATGTTCAGTGATACATGGTTACTCTTATGTCCACTTTTTATGAACTAGACCAATGAACTTACAGAGATATGATGGTTATTCCACAGATCAGAGATGCTAACTGATAGCTCAAAAAAATCCTGAAAACCCAGGCCGGGGTCCAGGGGCCCGCCCAGGGCCCCTGGCGGGGTCAAGGGCGAAGCCCCCTGAAGCTGGAACGTTTTCTTATTCTTTTAGGGCTGAAATCATTAATCTACAGTAGTACATAACAAATAATTAATGACATAATAAACTTTATATCATAGGCAAGAAAGGTGCTCAAAAAAAAAAAAAAATCATGTAACCCGTACTCATTACGGTATGGGTTAACCTGCTGCGGGTTAATATGCTGCGGCCAATGGGTGCGACTCGGGACGGGTGTATGTAGCAGCTGGGGTGCCCTTTTTCACTCACTGTACTCATCAACAAGACAATCCTATACTATTGAAAATCCATAAATCACAATTTCTATCAAAATGATGGATAGTTCACACATATGAATTGATGAATACGCACCAGTCCACGCCGATTAGCTGAAATCCCGCGGCAGACAACCAATCACTCACGCAGCAGCAGGCAATTGCAGCCACACCGGGCCGTGCTTCGAGCGGTTCTACCGGGCGATCGCCCGACTGGGATAGCGCTGACACCCGTATCCCTGCAGGGTATAGGGCGGCGTTTGCAACTGCTACAATGTATTGCTCGCGCGTACCGTGCAAGTACAGTACCAGCTAAACTTCATGCTGCGCACAACGCTAATAATTTTCCGTCTGCGCAAATTGGCCATCCAAAATTGAAATTGCGCTCTCCGTAGCGAACTCCGTGACAAGATTTGGAGGGGAAATTTTTACGGATTTCACTTTGACAATCGATTTTTTTTTTCCGGAATATTTTTCAGCAAAGGAAAAAATCCGGAATTCCGGAAAAATCCGGAAAATTAGCAACTCTGCACAGATACATCCAATTCGGCCAAAGTTCATTGACCTTTGACCTTGGTCATGTGACCTGAAACGTGCACAGGATGTTCAGTGATACTTGATTACTCTAATGTCCAAGTTTAACGAACTAGACCAATAAAATTTCAAAGTTATGATGGTAATTCAACAGATACCCCCGATTCGGCCAAAGTTCATTGACCCTAAATGACCTTTGACCTTGATCATGTGAGCTGAAACTCAAACAGGATGTTCAGTGATACTTGATTACTCTTATGTACAAGTTTCATGAATCAGATCCATAAACTTTCAAAGTTATGATGGGAATTCAACAGATATCCCCAATTCGGCCAAAGTTCATTGACCCTAAATGACCTTTGACCTTGGTCATGTGACGTGAAACTCAGGCAGGATGTTAAGTGATACTTGATTAACCTTATGTCCAAGTTTCATGAACTAGGTCCATATATTTTCTAAGTTATGATGACATTTCAAAAACTTAACCTCAGGTTAAGATTTCGATGTTGAATCCTCCGACATGGTCTAAGTTCATTGACCCTAAATGACCTTTGACCTTGGTCATGTGACATGAAACTCTAATAGGATGTTCAGTAATACTTGATTAACCTTATGGCCAAGTTTTATTAACTAGGTCCATATACTTTCTAAGTTATGACGTCATTTCAAAAACTTAACCTCGGTTAAGATTTGATGTTGACGCCGCCGCCGCCACCGCCGCCGCCGTCGGAAAAGCGGCGCCTATAGTCTCACTTTGCTTCGCAGGTGAGACAAAAATGCTAATTCCACATTTTCAGGGAGGAATTAATTAGAATATTTCATATAACAAAACACAAAAGAAATGAGTGGATGACATCACAGTCTCCTCATCTGCATACCAACTAGTATGTACATATAACTGTTTTGTGTAATTAAGCAAAACTTTAAAATGTCATAACTCTCTTATTTTACATCCGATTTTGATGAAATTTTCAGTGTTATGGTTGTTGGATTTTTCTCTTTTTATTCACATCAACTTTTTGTTGGGGTGGACTTGTCCTTTAAGGCTGAAAGATTTATCTTAGTTTATATATCCTCCACCAGGATACAAGCAAGGACAATAAATCCTTACCACCCTACAACCTAAGATTTAGAGTACAGCCAGCTGCCTACAGTAAAGGCCACTATAGCAGGAACCTGTCTATCCTATCTATAAAGGCCACACATTGTTTTTATAGCAGGAACCTGTCTATCCTATCTATAAAGGCCACACTTTGTTTTTATAGCAGGAACCTGTCTATCCTACCTATAAAGGCCACACTTTGTTTTTATCTTGTCACTACAGACAAACTTTATGTATCTTCTTGTTATGTGTAGCAAGCTTCATGGGATATGTAATCTCTGATTTTTCAGAAATTAGTTTAACCTGTGGGAGTTTCATGAATGAACTCAATAAATTGTCAGCTTTTGATTGGCTGAGATGCACTGGTCTCTGAATGTTGCTATGGTAACTGTTAGAGAATGATAACTTGACAAGCTTCATGAGATTGTTGAAGGAGTTGATGGATCAGCTCAGAAGCTGTCACTGCAGGAGCCATCACTGTCTGATTCATTACCTTTAGCTCCACCACTCTCCTGAAACATTAAGAAAAACACATGTTTGAATAAAAGACACTTTTAATGTATTTCAATCCTATTAGTCTGATTGTTTAGAAATGTATGTCCCAGGTAGAAGAACTAGATCCTCTGAAGACCCACTTAAATTAACATATCCAACAAAAAGAAAACAGACTGGAGATAGAACATTCACCGTTGCGTCCTCAGTGGAATGGAACAAGCTCCCTCTCGCAATAAGACAATCCCCAACAATCAAGACTTTTAACCCTTTGAACCCGATAGGCCGGAATACCGGCCTGCCAGAAAACACGCAAATACCCGATAGGCCGCCTACAGCCACGTGATTTCAAAAGCATGGATTCTAAATATCAGGTGATCTTCTAAAATGACGTCATCTTTCTAGTATGTGTAGGAATATTTAGTCGATAATTTCAGTCAATGTCGGCAATGATTTTGGAAGGATTTAGCTTAAAAAATGGCCAAAATATGCCACTTTTTTTGTGATTGCTCGTGTCGTAGGTGCGGTAATACGTGGCGAGTCACATGCTTACTATGGGGAAGCAATTGGTATATCTCACTTTGGTGAAAACAGTGATTTTGAGCCCAAAACAGACACTAAATTTGATATTTCTGATCGTAGATTGGGTCTACGAGAAGCCAAACAACTTCAGCCGGCTCGGGCCGGGTACTAGCGGGGGTAAGGTGCCGTTGGGTCTCGAATCATGGGGGATTGTATGAATGTGGTCGAGAAGTCATTTATGTGCAAATAATTCAGGGTGTATGTCACGACCGCCCCAAATAATTCAGGGTTCAAAGGGTTAAGAAGTCACTTAAAACTCTCTTGTTCTAGGCAATTGCCTGCATTTAATATGCCATTCTGATTTTTGTTTGTATTTTTTATATGTTAATTGAAATTGTGAGCGCTTTGGGCCATTTGGGAAAAGCGTGTTATAAATATTAAGTATTATTATTATTATTAGTAGTAGTAGTAATTTTCACTAATGCATTCTTAACCAAAAAATATGGATAGGTTCCACCGACCCACTACTGCTGACTTCTCTTTTCCTTTCTTTTAACAGTATATCGAATTTTCACTATTCCTGCCTTCCAGAGTAATGTCAGAATCAATGACATCTTTGAGATCTACTTCAACTCCTATCTATCACATGTCAACTTAATATGACCCAGGATTACCCTAATTTCATATGAAGATATCTAGAACAGTTTTGGTACTGTATGTTCAAAGATACTTTTCAGGTATTTAATATCAAAATGTGAATTTTATAATTGTCTGAAAATTGCGGTATTTGTTTTGTTAAATGTATTTTATTGTTCTATGAATTTACATATTTCTATATTTTCGACCTTTTGTTTTTCTTTTTTTTGGCAAACTTTATAGCAAAATAATTCCTATTTACGCTAAATTCAATTAATTCAGCTGATGAAAGTAAAAATAATCATATCTTTATGAATCAGATGAGAAAATTAAGTTTACATTGACTTTGTACACAACATCACGTTTTGAAGCAATTTGGGTGACGTGCACTTACGTAATGTTGCATAATTTTTCAACTGCGTATCCGGCCATTGTAAATTTAGTATCAAAAGGTTCGCAAGACTTCAAAGTAAAAAGTCAGTGAGCGGCGCAGTAAAAAAAATTGCGCAGAATGGTCAAGGAAAATTTTGAGGGAGGGATGTGATTCTAGTGTTAAGCAAATAAGCAATAATGTACATGCAATTTTATTGAAGAGGAATGAAAGATGAATGATAGTTTATTCTTTACCTCCTTCTCTCCATCACTATCATCAGATGATTCTAATCTACTTGCTGCTTCTTCTTCTTCCTCCTCACTATCATCTTCTCTTGTTATCTGAGATGGAATCTCTTCTCCCTGGAAAGATAGACAGTATCAAGAATTATCTTTAAAACTTGACAATTGTCTCTCTTTGTATATGTAAATGTTTCTGAACACTTATAATCTCTGAAAGATGTAAACCTGTTATAAACATTTTACTATAACCATGACCCTTTCACCAAACCGATCCTCAAAATGGTAATTTCCTAAACTTGAGATCTCTGTACTTGATATTTCCTACCAAGGAAGCTTCATGACAGTTATGTAAGGTTAACATAACTATGGCCAGGTAACCAAACTTATCCTCAAATCACTTACCTTGAGATCTCTGTACTTGAGGTTTCCTACTCAGAATGCTTCATGACAGTTATGCAAGGACAGCATAACTTCAACCCTGTAAATAAATCAATCTTTCAATTGGCAACACTTTACTCACCTTGAGATCTCTATTCTTGAGGTTTCCTACCCAGAATGCTTCATGACAGTTGTGTAAGGTCAACATAACCTTGACTCTGTAGACAAATTGCTCAAGGAGACGTTTCATCTGAGGTACATGACTAGTCAGGGCAATATCCTTGGCAACCTGTCAGAAAATAAGAGAAAATACTTCTTACTAAGTTGGATCTTTCATTAAAAACATGAAAAAAAAAATTATTGTATTCATTTTCAAAAATTTCTGCAGTTTAAGATTAAAGCTTCACTCTATAACAAGTTGAATGTTCAGGGAATTGAACAGAGAAGATGCCCATTACACAGTATCCAAAGGGCATACCATTGGCAAAGCACAGTAACTTCAATTATTTTAGGTAGATAGATGACACAACGTGATAAATTGGAGACACAACATTTGCTCCTGCGACAATTGCTCTGGGCTTTATTTCGTCTAACATGCAGAGTAAGAGTTATAATAGCATTTTATTTTAAGTTTAGGGTTAGCTTTAGGTTAGGGTATAGTACATATATTTTATCCATGGTTGAAGTTGGTCATTCAATTAGTGTGTGGATTTCATAGCGGAGCAATTACTGCAGGAGCAAATGTTGCGGAACGATAGATAGCCAGCCTTGTCATTGACACAACATTTTTTTCCCTAAAAAGTTTGGTAACAGGTCTTGTTTTCCAAACTATATGAAGCTACCATTATTTTTCTCATTTCTTTCTAAATATTAAGATGCAGGATAAAAATTTGTGATCACAAGATGAACAAACTCAACCAATAAGTTATTCACCTCCACACCATTACATGATGGATTGGTATTATACCCATTGCAATGACTACTCCCCAGGGATCAGAGAAAGTATTATATTATGTGCAGGCAAGCCAAAAACCAACGGCAGCATAAATATATGAGAAAAGCACTTGACATCATTCCTATGCGTTATGTACCACATGGAAAAATATTATCATTATTACTGAGTGGCAAAAGCCATGAGATATACCTAGATGTAACTTCTTACCTTTGAATGGCTACAGATGTGTTGTAGATATCTAGTGCATTGTTGCAGCATCTTTAGAAGAGCTTGTACATCATCTTTCTCAATTCTGAACAACTTATCAAGGAGAGGCATTGCATGACGTAGGAAGATATCAAGGAACATTCTACCATACTAAAAAGACAAACATAATGGCCCGAATTCACGAAAAACCTAGCTCCTGGTTTTTGGTGGTTTAAACCCCCTCCTGGTTTAAACCCCGAGCTGGGTTTTTCATTTACGTTTCACGAAAGAGGTTTAAACCCCGAGGGGGTTTAAATGCGTCATAAAACGTCATGAAACGTCATATTTTTTAGTCTGCTCTTAGATGTGGTTTAAACCATGGTTTAATTTTACGAGCATGCGCACTTGAGGAGTTTGTGAAAAATCTGTGAAGCGAAGAAAATTTTTCTTGCGGTCCTGGACCTGACAAGTGGTCTTCTTGATTAGAAATTCGTAAGTATTCTTCTTTGAATTCGTAAAAAAAATTCCCGCTTTCCTTCTCTGGAATATATTGATACGTTTTAAGCAGTTATATGAAATTGGTAGTGTTGTTTTTCATGATTGCGAACGAGGTTTTGGTATTGACAAGTCCAGACGATGCACTTTATCGTCGCGTGTGTATTGCCACAGTCCCATCCGTGCAGATAAGTGTTGGGATATTTTGTCGCTGTGTTGTTGAATGAATTGAAGGTGCTCAGCCGCGGGCCGGGCTTAATAATTGTTTTATGAGCTTCACAAGGATATTTATATTATTATGCCATCTATATCTTAATTTGTCAATGTCAAGAAGAAAATGAAATATCTAAATCTACATAATTTTTGTACTATTTGGTGCATTTTAAGAGGAGAAACTCAGAGTCAGAAAGAATTTTTTTTTCAATTTGATTTTGAATTTGCCCTGACTAAACTTCGTAGGCCTACTAAAAAGCCTAAATAAGTAAATTGCATTTCAAATTCAAAATATACATTTGTAGATCGAGACCTACCTTTTTGCTTTCAGCACAGGCCAATTTTTGAGGCTGTAGGAATATTAAAGAGTTGATTACTCAAAATTTGGTCTAAAGTCTTTTCACTTGCAAATAGAGAAAATAGAGCCCCCCCCAAAAAAAAAACAGATTTAATTTAAGTCGTTAGGCCTAATTTTGAAAGGCATATTCCAGTTTCAAACAAATTATTACAATATTTTTTTTATTTATCATTCACAGTGTTTACTGTGAGATTTGCATTTAAAAAGTGATAAACCAATGAATATTTTTTTTTTAATGAAGAATTATCATTTTTTTTAATTTGACCACTGTTTCACAGAATTACATCGGCATCAGAGGTACCATACAGTGTAGGTCTCTATGGATTATCTCCATCTTCTTCACAGCTTTAAATTACTAAGAGGTATGATTATTAATTTGATTTACATTGTTTTGATTTGTTTAAAAGTATTATTGAAATGATTTAAGATATCGAACATGAAATATTTAGACTGAAGAAATGGCTTGAATGTAGTTTTTGTTAATCTCTGGAAGTAAATTAAGATTGTAGTAATTATGTTGGCAGATCAAATCTACATGCACATGTACAGTTTGGAATGATTATAAAGATCACAAAATAAAAGAATTAAAAATAATATTCAACTCTTCTGCATACAGCTACCTTTCCCAAGACATTGTGGGCTACATGATGCTAAAAATCCATCGAAATCGTACAAGGATGGGCCATCTCGAGATCAGTATCGACTGTCAAAAGAAACCGTCACCAATATGCTGGAAGCCGAAATGAAGAGGGACACACAGCTCAGAGGATAGATCAACTTCCTGTTTATTTGCAGGTGTTGACAACTCTCCATTTTTATGCAGTGGGTAAGTAATTTAATTTTTCATAAACGATTATTGAATGTTTCTTGGCACTGTTAAATCTAAATGACTGAGATTGTTTCTATAATTTTAGGACTCCAGATAAAGCTGATGACATGACAATATCTAGAAATCAGAGAAGGAGCACATAAATAAGAGTATCATTTCAGCAACAGTCAAGTACCTATGAATTGCATAATTTAAAAATTCCAAAACTACCACAGCAGTAGTGAGGCTCTGCTTTTACAACTGTTATGTCAGGTTAGAGTTATAAATTTTGCCATTAACCCGTGGTAGAGCTTCATGAGGTTCACCAAACTTGTACACAAAATTTTGAAATTTTGAGTATAAAATTATGCTAATTTATGCAAAATTTATTCATGCTAATTTATGCGAAATTCATAATCACAAAAAATGCTTCTGTATTTGTAGACCAATTTTGATTTTTTTTTTTAATCCGTCTGGTAGAGCTACATGTACATGCGGGTCCCCAAATTTCCACACAGACTTTTGAAATTTTGACTAGAAAATTATTTATGTTAATTTATGCAAAATTTATTCATATATCACAAAAAATGCTTGTGTCACTTCTCTATTAATTTCAATTCTGTTTCCTCAATTTATGTCACAAATATAATTCACTAGTGACGACTTGGCTGAAATTAAAAATTGATTGTACATTGTTCGGGTACTGTACAACCCAATTATTTTTTTTTTAACTTTAATCAAAAGATGTGCAAAACTTCAAGGTAAAAAGTCATTAAAGCATTGGGCAAAAAATTATTCAATAGTTGTTTTTGAAAGTCAGCACTGCTGCTATATTGAATCGCATAATGATGGCGAGACTGCCAAAGGCGTTCCACTTGTTAAAATATATTGGAGAAAATTGTATGATATTTGTACAAGATGAATATTCATTGTTTAACATCTGTATGTGCTTCAATGAAATGTTTTAAATTACCTCAAAACAATCACCTCACCCATCAACCATATGGTTTGTTTTTATTTTACAGGATCATTTTAAAAGATGCATGGTGATGAGGCAGCAATATAGCAGTCATCAATGTGTCAGAAGCTAAAGCAAGAAGGAAGAGGCAATACATGAAGATTCCTACAAGAGAAGTTGAAGCAACTCGGAGACAGTTCTATCTAACTGTTAGATTTCCAGGAGTGAAAGGTGCAATTGATGGGACACATGTCTACATCAAGAGCCGGGGGGGGGGGGGGGGGGGGGGGGATTGGGCCATATGCTTCTTATATACCCCTTCCAACTTCATGTGGAGAGGAATGCCTATAACAATGGCAAAAGCATTAAGAACATAGAAACACAGAGTTCATTCAAATTTATGAAGAATACTTTACTTCTTTATTTGTTAATAAATTGATTATTATAACCCTGTGATTCCTGCAGCTTAGCTTCAGCAACCTCTCTTTCTTTATTCAAAACGTCCATTCGTAGTTTGTGCTCCTTCAAGCTCATATCGTGTCTTTCAATCTCATTTCATGCTCTTTCAATCTCATATCATGTTCTTTCACTCTCATCTTGTACTCTTTATAAAGTCGAGACCATGTTTCTTCCATTGAACTTCAATTCTAATGGCATGCACTTCTACCAGCTCAAACTCTTCTGACAGATGATTCTTTTTTCCTTGAGATGGGTAATTCAAATTCCATTTTGCAGAACAAAGGTTTGTGGTATTGCTGCAGGGTTAAAATTCAATATTGAAATGCATTTAAGTACATAACATATAGTAACAGTACAGTTGTATAACACATACTATAAATCATGTTGTCAAAGATGTATGTTGTTTAACGTACTGGTAACTCTCTACTTGATAGGTTCAGCTTCTGACACCAATGTACATTGTGTTTTCTGATTGTTCTCGGAACCATAAATTGAATTTTTGAAAACATTAAAGACTTAATTATAAAAATTTCTTTAAAAACAGACAACAATGCAATGCATTCTTTTCAGAAGTATGCAATATTCAGTGCAAAGTTCATTGAATTGCTTGAATCTGGTAACATACATATATTGAAGCCCTTTTCATACTTCAAATGATTCACCCTCCCAGTTCAGTTTTATAAATCCCTCTTCACCTCTAAATACCTTACTACATATCTGTAGTATATTCAGATTATTTTGTGTGTACCAGTGTATTGTGCATCCAATTGATCTTGTAATTACATGTACTTGTACTTGATTTGGGGATCATGTTTCATTTGCTACAGTATTTAACATCTATTTCAACTACTTCTGATATATGAGTCTGGCCAAAAAATATTCTGGCAGAAAGGGTCAATGGAAAAGGGAAAAAAGGCATGGTAATTTTAATGATACTAAATTACCTTGAAGAGGAATGCGATTTCGAAGAAATTCCACCAGTCTGGGAATGTTTCCTTGATACCTCAGACAAATGAATTTGTAGAATTTGTCCTTGTTGTGAAAGAAATAGATGAACTTCTGTTCTTTTGCAGATTTATAAATATCAACAATGTGTCACATTCATCCCAGTTGGGAGGGTTTTATTATTTTGTTTCAAGGAAAGTGATGAATACTCTTGATAATGTAATTATATTATGATTTTGGAAGTATTTTGAGAGGTCCACTATGTGAGATAGTTTTTATTCAAAAAAGCTTCAACTGGACATGGAGTTTTCACATTTGCAATCATTATTTGTGTATTAATTGCAACAAGCATAAAAAAGAAGAATGACCTTTCATTTTGTGAGGATGCATTTCCTAATTTAAGAACTGTTTATTTCAATAGATTATCAAACATATTTTTGTTTCATAAAATATTTAAAAGATAAATGTTCTTTACACGGTTGATTTATTGAGATATGTCTTTCAGTCAATGATGGATTTGAAGTGGGGGGGGGGGGGGGGAGACAGGATGTTTGATTAGGTTTTATTTAAAGTTCTTATATGCAAGAGTATTTTCTAATCATGTATTACAATAAGGATTAAGAATGCAATTTTATAGTGCTTGCTTCAAAGGATTTTCACTAGTAGGAAAATTGTATTCTGCCCCCTTATATATATTATGGGGGGATGTCAGATATATTGTGAGAAATATTCACCCAGAATGGGAAAACGAAATCAGAGTAGATGCACTTGGTTGTTTGGGTGGTGTAACTTGAGGCAGTGCTGGATTTGAAGTTGCCGTATTCCATGGTTGAGGAAAATAAAGATGATAGTTTAATTCTGGTAATGCTTGATATTTATATAGATTTTCAACAAAATTAAATGCATAAATGATCTGAACTAACTTATTAACAGAATTTTGTATGTTCGAAAATGAATTAATTGGAGAATTAAATTAATAAAAAAAATCACTTCAAAAAACAAAATCTATTTTTAATTAATGTCAACACAGTTACAAAAAATAAGCGTGAAGGGAGTGAAGTCAAAGTAGATGCACTGGCTTTGCTAGGTGTTATTGGAACTTGATCTATACATGACCTGCAATGTATATAGATATATATATATATTTTTTTTTTTTTTGGGGGGGGAGAAACATTGTTCATTGGATTAATACATTACATGTACAGAGAATATTATATGCCTATAGAATGTCCACTCTAATGAATTTGACGTTTGAAAATATTTCCATTATATTTTTTTGCCAAGGTATTTTGTTGTACAATCATTAAGACAGGAAATAATTATATGCTTGAATATTGAAATTTTCATGATTTCTCTATGTACACCGCCTTGAAATATTGAAATAAAAAAATAGCTAACTTTAAAATATTTAAACTGCTTATGTAAGATGCTTCTTATTACAGGTTTTCTGTTGATGCATTTTTGAAAGAGCAAGGGGAGGGGGTGACAGAGAGAAACAGGTAGTAGGATGGTGAATGTGTGTGCAGTAGCGTACCTAGGATTTTCCACAGGAAGGGGGGCAAAATCGTCCGCAAAAAAATGACAAAAAGGGGTCTTCAATCACAAAAGGATTTCGTAGGTACCAGAAAAAAATGGACAAGCAAAAAAAAAACTTCTCGTCGGGGGGGGGGGGGGGGGGCAGGGATAGGTCCCTTGCATGGGTTGTGACTCGTCAGGGGGGGGGGGGCAGTCTGCCTCCCGTAGGTACGCTAGTGTGTGAGAGAGATATAGAAAGAAAATGAGCGGTAACAAGAGAAAGATTATGAGAACGAGAGAGAACACTTCATCACCTTCACTTCAATATTGTTTAACTATTGAGAAAAGTTTCAAATTGAAATGAGAAATAGAAATTGATATAATTTATTTTGATAAAAAAATATTCAGGAAATATATATGATAAACCTCTATTTTTTTTGGGGGGGGGAAATGAAATAAACTTCTAATTCTAGCTACAACTACCCCACCCCCAAAAAGGTTATCTTTCCAAAAGTCGGGTCATCTCGTCCCAAATATATGTTTTATTTCGATTTTGAATGATCTTGTATTTTTTACCATCATAAAAGAACTAAACTATTTTGAGTAGGGATTTCAGCCAATGTTTCAGTGATCCACAAATATTTATTTTTTATGCGTGCTAGAGTTATAGGATGCACTTTTGATTACCATTAACAAAATAAAGTCAAGATTTAGGGAATAAATCAGGGCGGTCTCAATTTTAAGAAAGGAAAATAAGCAAATTGGAGGATAAAGTTTACTTCAGAAAATTTTGGGGAGTGTTCTTTCTAGAATTTACATTTGAATTTAATTTTTTTGATATTTTTGGCGATGGAACTGGATTCAAAGGTCGTTTCGCAATTTTGATTATGACGTAAGAACAGCTGATCGACAATCTTTGTTATGATTGTTGTTTTTATACTGAAAAAGCATTAGAAGACCCATATATTTTTCGAATATTGGTTGCCGGACGACTGTACGGGCATGCGCGTTGTTAACTCTCAGCTCAGCCTCAACTAAACTTAGCGATCGAGATCGTAGACATGCAAAATCAACAGCTTATTTTCATATTAAATGCCGATTAACACCAAAAAGGTAAGTATTAAGAGAAAGCGATCTGATAAGATACTACTTAATCTTGAAACTGATGAAGTAATTATATTCATACTTCAAGTTTCATCGGGTAATCTTTATATTACATCTGTTTGTTGTCATTTTCTTTTCAGCCGAATTAAATTTATTCAATGATTAAAAACATGACATCGATGTTTACGGATGGGACCGACATGAGATTATCGTCGACGCGCAGACGACCGCAATGGTTGAGACAAATTTTCATTTTTATTGCATTTTGTGATGTATATAAAAATAGCGGATGTACAATACAATTCGACTCATCAAACAATGAATACGTTTTTAATGTACTTTCATTTCATGTAATCGATTGAGATTGCAAATTTCGGTATTTTATACCCCAGACTCTGGATTTTTCGAACCCTGTTTGCCGTGGTAGGCAAAGACGTAGCAGACAACATACGCTCTACTGAGCATGCTCAGAACCGTGGACTAAAATAAAACCATGGTTTAATTTTAAACCATGGACTAAAGAAACCATCGTTCGTGAAACAGAGAGGGGGTTTAAACCCTCTCGGGGTTTAAACCATGGACTAAAAAACCTAGGAGGGGGTTTAAACCCCCTCGGGGTTTAAACCTCCTTTGTGAATTCGGGCCAATAAAACATTATATAAGTATACAAAGTAACAAGGTGGCTGGTTAGAGGAGAAGGAACTGGATAAAGAAGATATGGAGGATGCACTGAAGAGAGTATTAAGTGGAGAGAGGGGGTGCGGGGTGAATCTTGTCATCCCCATAGTGTGGGACTAATATAATCAAATCATATGGAGGTCAGGCAAACGTCCGAGATTCCTTCCCGGCAGAACCTCACGCTTTGTAAATTCTTTCATGCCAGTTTCAATCCGTGCATTTTATAGCCATACTTGAAATTATGTTATCCCCCCTGACTTTATCTTACTTTCTTTTTTCTTTGCTTGTTGATTTGTATAATGATTAAAATATGTATCGTGTAATCTTCTGTGTATATCATGTAATATTTTAAATTATTATTCATACAGACAATTTTAGAGCCCAAATACAAGAGTTATTTTGCTGATGCACTCGACCCACTTAAAAAGTTTGTTGAACTCGCCTAATATTTTTTTCCGAGGTGACACAATATTGAAAATATTGGACGACTAGAAGGGGAATCCCCGAAGTTTGCGCGGGTCCTAAAGCTACATACGCACCACTCATCGCGAGCGCATGCAGTTTTCAATGGCAAATGCGCACTCCGTGTGTCGAACTGTGACTGCAGAGTGATGAACAATTCCTATTAAATTTTTTCTACAGAGGCTGCAGTAAATCTCTAAATGCAGAGAAAACTAACAACTGTTAGGAAGTTTGGAGTTATATTCGCTTTAATTTCATTTTATCCTATAATAATTTGAATATATTTTAGAAATTGAGGCACAGGAAATACTATTTTTTGGCATGATCAATCGAGTGCGTAGCTTTAGGACCCCTTCTACATCGGGCGGCAAAATGAAGAGATGTTCGAAAAACACGACGGGATTTTCGTATTAGTGAGTTTTGTGATATTTTCTACTTGGTTAATGATCTTTAGAATGTTTGCCACAAATTAGTGAAATATAATTTGTTGAAATATTAAAATTGGGACAGTTTTTATTGTTTGAAAACAAAGTGCATAGCTTTAGGTCCCCCCATCATACAGCAGAGTCAGAGTCTCAGGGCGGGAGGGTAAGTTAAAAATTCTCTGTATGAATAATAATCATAATACTGGATGTCCCATTTTTCGGTCAATACAAGGAAATATAGGACTCGCTTTGCAAAATATTGGACTCGTCTTCGACTCGTCCAATATTTATGCAAAGCTCGTCCAATATTTCCTTGTATTAACCTCAAGGCCATCCAATATTATATAATTATTATATGCGAACAAATTGAATTTCCATTTGTACTCGATTGCAATTGGACAGTAAAAATATCTGTGTCTGAATTAAAACATGGATTACTACTACAATTTTACAGAAATTGTAAAGACATACAGCTTAACCCTAAATAGACTGGGCTATTTCGACACCTAAGACGGGGAAGGGGGGGCTGATTCAGCCCCCCTTATGATCTTGGCCGTCGCCCGGGGGGGCCACTTACATTGACGAGTGGATACCATGCACGACCAAAAAAACTTGTAAAAAGGATGTCTTTTTCACGATAGGGCACGTTACGTACGTAACGTGATAAGGGTGTCAAAAACACAAAAATAATAAAAAAGGGTATCTATTTCGCTAGGAAAATTACGTGTTTAGGGTCGAATTTGCGGGGATGATAAAAAAATAAATAAAATGTTTTATAAAGGATGTCCTTTTTGCCCCAACACTTCGTGTTTAGAGTCCGATTTGCGCGAGGTGTAGAAGGTGGGGTCGTACTAAACCAAATAAGGTAAAGCTGACGACCGAAGGACCAGTAATAATAAAACATTCCTGTACTTGTTTAGGGGTTCATTTCAGGGAATATTTGCCAAGAGTGTCGTTTTGTTTCCAATACTTGTTAAGGGTAGGGTTTCACACGCCAATACTTGTTAAGGGGTGCATTTTCAGAATATGGAAATTACGTGTTTAGGGTGCTTTTCGAGACCCCATGGTCGCGCATGGTATCCACTCGTGCATGGAAGTGGCCCCTGGGGGCCGTCGATCACGCGATCGCGTCGAAACTTGGCATGCGCGTTACCCATGGCATAATCTACATAACTACAAGATCATATTCTGCGAAAAATGTCATTGCTATTTAATAATGCTAATTTATGCATAAAATCAAAATTTTGCTTTAATCAACTAAATAATGCCCCTAACATTCTAATTTTTAGTACACAAGACACTTTATATGAATCTGATCAAATGTACTTCCAAAAAATTTCAAAATCACATTAATCTTCTTATGTATTTTATTGTTTTCTAAATTTCTTATGTATTTCTCTGTTTTTCGACTTTCTGTTTTTTGTTTTTTCCAATGAAAATTGTCAGGGACTTTATTTGGACCATAAATATGACAGAATTCATTGATTTCAATCAGAAAAAAGGAAAAATAATGATACATTTATGAATTTTGGCTAAAAACTCTATTTGCATTGGATTTGTACACAAATTCACGTTTTTGTTGTCTGCATTTTGGGTCTGCATGCACTTACGAAATGTTGCGTAATTTCGGAACCGCATACCCGGGGGTCGCAAATTTGGTCTCAAAAGTTGTGCTAGACTTGAATGTAAAAAGTCAGTGATCTACGCGGTCAAAAATATTCGCGCGGCGGATTTATCATGAAAAATGTTAAGGGGGGGTTAATTCATTTAGTTATTTTCATACAGATGCATCAATCAATCTTTATTTCATGACCATATTCTCACCTCCTCTGCAACCTTTGTCTTATTCACAAGCCAACATAACCAGTGAGTACTTAACTCACCAACATCAAAACATCATTATTTAGCACACAAATCACCACTGACCTCATGATACTAATCAAACACACAGTCAAACCTGAACATAAACTGATAAAATATGGATGCACCGTCTTAGCTATACAATCTCAGACATATTCTATTATTTTCTTTGTCCTTACCTTAAGTAGTGTCTTGATATTGTTCCTAAGATCAAACACTTTGATGACATTGACCAGAGCAGAGAAGACTTTGACCGATGATCTCCAACGGTCAAAGGTCTCACCCTGGACATCAGGTGATTTCCTCATAGAAGGCTGTAATCGCTGGACGCAGGAAACTAACTCCTTCAACATAACATGGTAGTAACAGCTTAGGGTGTTCCTGAGAAGATGATAATTGTCAAATCAAACAGAGAGAGAGAGAGAAATGTAAGAATAAGCACAGATGGTGTATGAAGTAAACTTATTACAGTTAGATCTACAGAAAACACATCTATATGAGTTAAACAGCACAATTGATTAATTCAATCACACTGATTTAAAGTTTTTAACCAAATATTGCATAAAAGTTATAGACACAAAATCAAACCAATATAATTTCAATTCCAATGACACAGCCATTGTTGAAATCTATCTCATTTCCTATAAAAATTTCACCAGTGTGAAGCAGAATTAGTTGGGAACCAATGGATGTACCATACACACTAAGTAGTTGGTTTCATGGATCACATTGCTTCTTGCTTGAAAAAATAAATGTGGTAAAGTTTTATATCACATGCAATAAAAAAATATGATACTAATGGGACAAATTTCATAAACTGATCAATCTTTTTTACATGTATGCCCTTGTTTCTGCAATTTCACTTCATGTCACATTTTGCTATGGTCAATAACCATTTGATAGCATTATAACTTGTATGAAATGGAACTTCAAGAAGGTCCTACATATAGGGGTGGAATTTATGAAATGGGCAATGCATACAATTTTATAATGCATAATTGATCAAGCAAACCATTTAGAGGGAAAAGTATTAAGAAATGTTAGAAGTATTAAATGTATATCCTTACCTATTGAGGGTTGGGAAGAGAGCTGATGCTACGTTCTTATCTGATGGATCAAGTTCAGGTAATGCTTCTGTACATAGCATCTCAACAGATGATAAAGAATCTTCACTATGATGCAAGTAGATCCTAAATTCAAAACAAAAAAATCATTTATTAGAAAAACATAACATCTATACAACTAGGAGAGATGATAGATCATAATGAAAATGACAGAATTACATCATTCTCATAAAAGTTGTTTAAATAATAAAAAAAATGAGCGATTACTTAACCAATTACTGAGAAACTAAAATAAATTGGAAACATGTGGAGCCTCTCTGGCAGTTTCTTACAATATAGCAGCAGTGCTGACTTTGAAAATAATTATTTATTAAATAATTGTTCACAAAAAATACCATTCATATAATGATACAATACTACGTTCATTGACAATAAATGACATTGGACATAAAATACATGAATGAAAGGATTATATATTATATTAAAGGAACAATTGCCCGAAAATTACCAATTCTTTAAAAGAAAAAATAGCTCTATTTGACATGGTGAAAAATAATCCAGACTACTGCACCAATGGAAGATAAACTTTCAAGTTCTTGGAAATATTACAGGCAGATTCATAAATCATATTCCACTGAATGAAGCTACCCCCCCCCCCATATGAATGTGATGTTTACTTACTCAATAACTGTCTGAAGAAGCTCATTGTATTTGGCTCCTTTCTCTCGAACACCGTCTTCATCTAACCAATCTCTCTTCAACAAAGATTCAGCTAGGGTTGCTATG